>NW_008706978.1:646052-689004 GCF_000327385.1 Lottia gigantea | reverse complement strand
AATAAGAGTTTACTAATACGTTACCAGTATTTAAGTCAGTAAACAAGGGGTCAAAATTGGTGTTCTTGCTTTAAATAAAATGTAAACGCGCAATTATCGTTGTTAAATTTTCTTCCATTTAAACTATGCTAAATTTAGTAAATATGACATTAGTTTTAGTTTTAATTATATAAAATAATAAAATTGATAATGTCGTAATACATTTTACGACAATAAAAAACTAGTCTATCTTAGGCAGCATGGCAACTGCTGAAAAAATGTCAAATTTGTGTGGAAGAACTTTGGATTTTAGGATGGAATAATACATTGTGAAGCAACTATATGTGCAATGGAAATAAAATTCTGCAATAACACTATTATCTTAACAACACATATCCGTCAAGAATGCCGTCCGAAAATGTGCCAAATAGTCAATTAGGTGGTGGGGATAGAGAACAATCACAACAGGGAAACATCCACACCTTTCTTATTAATAATAAAGTCATACAGCTTCCACCAAATTCCTTAAGAGCTAAAGAAATAATGAACATTGCTCACAGATTGGAGAAAAAAGCTGAAATATCACCTGAATGACGTTTCGCAATACGTATCAAAATACAGGGAGATATATCGCAATACGATTTTCAGCCGCAATACACAGCCCTAGATTCTGCATTCAAATTTACCTTTTCATTCCTTTTATTCTGAATTCTGTTAAGACCTTTTCCTCCTTTTTTCGCTTAACTGGAACTCACTCTGAACCCTGTTCCAACTTTTTTATTGAACTTCCAGTTGATACCAAGAATCCCAAACAGGCAAAACTCACTAAATGATCTCCGCAAAATGTATACAGTTTAAGAATGCACAAAGTTCTGACACATTTTCCCATTCAATATGGTTAAAGCTGAGAAAATCCATCTTGAGATGTTGGAATAAATTTATTTTTAAGTCCATTAAATATCAATTAGTTCCTAGATTTAGATCATGAACATAGATTACCACCATGTGAGAGCTACTATTTAAACAAAGTATAACAAAAATTGTGTCTAAACATGGTTCAATTTAGATTGCAAAATATGATTAGCAATTTACACACTAAATTTCAAGTTAAATTTTGATTTGCAAAAAAAACACGTACATTTTTAAAGCCTTAGCTGAATTATTTATACTTTATAAAATATGGACCCGATTTCATTCTAAGGGGACTATGTTAAGGTCTGTTTCACGTAGCTTTGTATGTTGTGTGTATGCATCTGCTTTTATTGGGGTTTATTTTAACTTATTCTTTGTTCTATTTGATGTGGTTGACATGAGCTGTGCAGCTCAGACAATCTAAATTGACTAACAGAAAGTGGTCAGTTTGAAAATTAAAGGACCTATCTCACTGGTGGAGACGTTGCCACGACTGAAATGACTGATCAGTCACGGCAACTCAAGTGACCATCAAATAGTCTGCACTCTCACCAAGTCAAGGAGACCTCTTCTTGTTGTCGCCAGACAGGTTGACAACCAATTTACCAGGGAGTCGCGGTGACGTCGTCGTAATGTTTCCCAGTTGTCTTTTAGGTTACTGGATCACAGACTCGTCTGTCACAAAAAAAATTAGTCTCTTGGACATCACTGGAAGATTGAGACATGGTGAAAATGTCTTAAGGACCTATTTAGAGACTGAGGTATTTTTCGAACAAAATTAGTCTCAATAACCAGCGGAGACTTGAGTCGCCAACTAGTCTCTATATCAGTGTCAGATAGGCCCTCAAATTGACTAATAGGAACTTATATACTTATATCATCATTGCTCCGAAATTTGGCTTTTAATATTGAAACAGTTATTTTTTTTTTAGTTACCTTCGTATTTGTCATGGTTGTTGTGTATCTTGAGCAATAATGGTTAGGTATGCTTATTCTTCTGGACACCTGATATCACTTTTCAATATGAAATACTTACTTATCACTTATGCTTGATATACTTCCTCATGTGAAAAATTCAGTAGCTGCTACCAATGATTTGCGGTTCGGGTTGTTAGTACTCTGTTTATTTATTATCATCATCATTTTTACTGACTGAATTAGCATGCAGAATGACCAAGAAACTAGTTGTATCTGTGAAATATCTCAATGTGATATTTTTCTATTTGACAGATTGATGCCAGAAAGAAAGTCATTCCGTGCCTATGCCGCTATATTATATATGGATCCGAGGATGAGAATCTATATCAATGGAAAGAAAGTGAGAACAAAAAGACTGGCATCTTGTCTCTATAAACCTAAATCATATAAATATTCATCAAGTCGATTTAAAACCAGGTCAGAAAATGTAGCTCGAGCTGCAGTAGAATCTGCTAAGTCTGCTGATCATAAAGCCAGGGAGGCAGAAAGTAAAGCCAAGTAAGCTAAAAATATTTTTTTTTTTTTAGATGAAACAACCTATTAGAATAAGTGCTGGCACAATGTTTCGGCAAATCGATATATGCGTATCGCGAGGTCGTGTATCATGTATTTATTCTGGACATTTTTATAAGTTGGTTTATGATATAACGATTTTTTTCACTGAAATTGTTAGAAACTGGATTAAGTTATGAATTAATAATTTTAAACCTTCTATTGATAGAAGTTGAATTTTTATCCCATTACCCTAAATCGTGATATGGCGGTCGTATCCTGACCCATGTATTGCGATACATATTGTAGCATGGCATGATTGGCGATACCCAGCACTAATTAGAATAGGCAAAAAGTTTAGCTTTGTTGAACTTGGCCAACTTGAATAATAGTATTCTGAACTTACCTGATCTCATAACTATACAACAGAATCCATCTATAATCCAATAAATCCATAAAACTTCAAGTCATTATTGAAAAAGGCTTAAATTTTAAAAAATAATTACCAGGATCTTTTATTCATGTACGTAATTCAAATTTTATTGATTCTTCAATTGAAATTTTAGCTTTTATATGGATGATCGGCTTAGATTGACTTT
The DNA here is from genome assembly GCF_000327385.1 of Lottia gigantea. NCBI lineage: Eukaryota > Metazoa > Mollusca > Gastropoda > Lottiidae > Lottia > Lottia gigantea. Next base: position 686,044 of record NW_008706978.1, on the reverse strand, counting down.
GTGTTCGGACCCAAATTTCCATTTGTATCATAATTGATAATGTGTAGAATATGTGTGCACTCTGATCAGTACAAAGTCAAGACCATTGTTACTATTTTGAGGGTTGATCTCCCAGGTAAAGTAGCAAGTGATTGCAAGTTTTCAAATATGAAATTATTTTTATTTTATGATCTATTATTTCAGAAATTTAGAAAAAAAAGTTGGCAGCTCAGTAGCTAGAGATGCAAGAGTAAGTTTTTTGAAAAGTTTTCTAGTTATTTCCCTTGTCTTAGTAAAAATGCTTCAAATTTGGCTTGTGGACACAGTATAGACTACAGTATTTATTGGATCTTGATGAAATTAAGTATTAATTTTGTTAAACACATAAATTGATGAGATTTAAATATATTTAAAGAGAAAACTTCTATTTCAGTCTCTAAATACATTTCCTACAATTGGGTGTGTGATACCTTGCCTTGCAGGCTATCTTTAATGTTTTATTCAGTATTAATATTACCCTAAAATCAGTGGACTACTTGTATATATGTTTTGATCCTTGTTTTGTGATTGACTATATAGTTTCATGATCATTAATAATATTTCTAACTTGTGTTTGTAGGCTGAGTTACGGAAAGCTCAAACATATGCAGCTGAATGTCGACGTGAAGCTCAAATAAAGAAACAGTTAGCAGATAGAAAAAATAAGTAAGTATTTATGTTATGGTAGTTAGTTCTTTAGTTCTGTTTAAAATTCATGGGGCTCCCTCAATTGGTGAATTCAGAATGTTCTGGATTCATGGAATCAACTGGACATGTGCTGAAAAAGTAGTCGATGTACACAGAATGATTCAGGTGTATTTCGTTTGTGTTGCTTCTTTTAATGTCAGCAAATAACCGAGTGATGGCATGGCCTCTCTTGGTATATGTTGGATTCTCAACATCCGTCTAAGCCTATTCTGTCGCATTCTTCAAAAGATCACCACCATAAAAAACAGTAGAAGCTGAATTCTACTATTGTTTTCATGTGCCATCTCTTGATAATGTTGATTTGCGGGTGCATCCATCTTGGAATTAATGACCTTCACCCACTGTGAGAAGTTTAAGGGATAGGTTGTTGAGGGTGCATTGGTTATAGCACTGTCAGTGTGAAGTGCTTTGTATCGCTACCAAATTGAATGTGCTATAACAAGATCGCTTTCAGCAATAGAATGTAAATTTTGATCTTCAAATATTTATACCTATAAAGTAACGAGAATAATGTTGTAACATGTAATCAGAATTAATCACTCTGAGTGGAACTGGTATATAGTTTTAAATCTAATCTAATATATTTATTTCTATTTCAGAGCATTAAAAGATCCCAAGTCTTTAAATTTTATATTTGGTGTGCATTTAGAGAATAGAAACCAGGATGGTATATTTGTATATAATTGTAGTCGTCTTATTAAAATGTATGAAAAAGTTGGTCCACAAATGGAAGGTGGAGTGTAAGTATGAATGAACTTTTTTTTCTGAGTAAACTGAAGTACCTGGTGTTATGACTAAATCCATAAAACTAAGTCATCAACTCATTATCCATAAAACCACTGAATATTTTTTAAAATGCTTAATATTTTTGTAAAGATTATCGGCATATTTATCTGTGGAAATGATTATTACATGACATCTTTTATTCTTACAGATCCTGTAGTGGAGTTATAGGTAAGTCCATTATTTTATAACATTTTTATTTCATTTTCATGTTTTGAGGATAATGAATTCAAAAGTTTATTCTGTTTGACTGAAACTTTTTATTGATTAATTGACAAACGACTTGCTATGTATATAAATCTTGCATTGGAAATACTAATAAGAAGTAGATTATCTTCCAGATTTTGTTGATGATTATATTGTGTTTCAGGAGTGGTTGATATACCATATTTAATATTAGAACCAACTCATAATAAACAGGATTTTGCTGATGCCAAAGAATACAGATATTTATTAAGAGCAATGGGAGAACATATGACACAATATTGGAAAGATGTTGGCATAGGTAAGATTATACAAACTAAAATATTTAAAGGGACGTTCCACTTTTTTTGTAGGTCAAATTTGTGAAAACTATACACCAAAATGCAGAGAAAGGTGTCCTTTAACGTATCTGAAAGTTTTAACTTGAAAAATCCAACCGTTAATTTTTTAAAGCCAAAACTATTCTTATGTAAACTATTAAAGTTGAAAATTACTTAACGGATTTAAGTAAAATAAAGTACTGATTGTATAGAAATACATATTCTAAAGGTTTCTACTAATAATATTAAGCCATTATAAAGCCTAACATCAAAACTAGATCAAACTGCTTAATTAACAATTAGTACTCTCCATTTTTATACGCCCACATCTCTCTATGTGGACGTATATTGCCGGCACCCCTGTCCATCGATCCGTCAACATTTGCTTGTAAACACTCTAAAAACTACAGTCTTTGAAGGAATCAAATAAAATTCGGTATGTGCATACATATTCATGAAACGAAGATCAAGTTCGAATTTGAGATATTTTCGATTTTAGAAGCAGAGTTATTGCCCGTGCCTAAAAATCTTGAATATGCTATTACTCTCTTAGTTTCAACCGATTTTGATGAAACTTAAAATGGATGTTTCGTTTTTACCATCCGCATGCCTGGTGGGTGTATATGGCTGTGGTCCACTATCTTTGATAAACCTTTTTTTAACAAATTCAGTTTTATCAAGAAGATACATAAATATAGATATCTTACTTGACACATTTTTGACGATAAAAACTTTTTTCAAAAAGGGGAATGTTCCTTTAAGTACTATAAATTGAAATCGAAACCTTCATAGATGTTGACTTTAATTTTGATATTTTATTTATTTCAGTTCAACAAGGAGTTACTAAGTTTTGGTAAGTTTAAGTACTTGTATTTATGACATCCAATTTCCTTTTGATGAAATTTTGACCTCTTTTTATTTTGATTATTTGAAATATGCTGAGGAACAATTGAAAAATCAAAAAAATTCAATTGAGTTACCAATGATCAAATGAAATGTTCTTGAGTAAGCTACAGTGATCTAAATTCCAATATGTCATAAAACTAGGAATCGTAGGTTTTCAACCACAGGGACATGTCACCAAGTCGGGACATCTACTACTCTTTTCTTTGGGAACACTTGATGTGACACACATGAAAAAACTATCCAACAACAATATATGTATCTCCTATGGCTCAGTTGTCTTTGAGTACTCGTAGAATTATTTGTAGCATTCTATGTACTATACCACCAGAGGCTTTGCCTGGTATCCATTCATATATTCAATTTGGATATTGGTGTTGGTGGATATAGAAAAATTGACAATGATTTATGGAGTTGCTTCATAAAAGCTTGTGTATTTTCTATGGACTGTTCACATAATATTGTTGTGATATTTCAGGGAAAATTTTGGTTATATCAGTAGTAATTGGAAAGATCCACCTGCAGATGAAGGGAAATATTTAAGAAAGAGGGCAATGCAAATAAACAAAACCTTACAATGTGGTGAGTAATTCATGCTTTCAATTCTCTAAGAAAATAAATCTTTACATTGCAATTCTACAGTTTGATTAAATATAACAAATGAGACATGGTGATCCATACAATCATTTATTTACAACAGCATATTAATAATCATCATATCCTGAATACAGGTTTTGACATGGTCTTATTAAGCCAAGTACAATTGGTTTTGTGGGCGTGGAAATAAGATTGGTGCTATTTAAATCTGACCAATCAGATTGGTAGAACGGAAATGAGGTCATGTAAACAAAATCGCTTTGCCTTCGCTGTTAGAAGAGATAAGAACACATTCTTTCTAAGTAAATATTCCAAAGTGAGGTTTGATTTTCTCTCGGCTTCAATTCTTTACCAAAATTCTTACTCATTTCTGTACTGACATATTCATCAAAATATGCAATGGCATGCCTTCGGTTTGTTTACATTCGCCAACAAAGCATCATAACAAGTTATTTGTTTTGATTGGTTGAGATTTTACTAGCAAGACAGCAGGGCCAATTTTGATTGTACAATATTTATCTATGAATATGTAATCTTTCTCACTTGTGTTACCACAGTCTCAAGTAATGGAGGTGTGGTTTGCTCACGATGCTTGATAATGTTAAAAATGAAGATGAATGTCGTTTTATGATCAATTCATAAACTTTGACAGTTTGTAACAATTTTAAGGATACATCTCGTCTAGAGAAAATACATATAGCTCCTATAGTTTTCTAAAAAAAAAAAACAAATTCATAAAATTTTGTATGTTTGTATATATGATTAGAACATGTAGATCAGGTGAGAACCATGTAAAAAAGTAGCCATATTAGGATTGATCCTTAAAAATTTTATTTTGTAGATATGTGTCTAAAATGGCGTATTTTACCCTTCTCTTCGGCTGATATTGGAAAAGAATTTGTTGAGAATTGGGTTTGTAGTATGAATCCTGACCAACAACATAATAAGTAAGTATTCAGGGGTTTAGTTTAATGGGTTTAAATTTGTCAATGTATTGTTTCAACAGTTTTAGAGTTAAGGTGTGCTACCTCTGCAGATGACCAAAAAATTTAAATTTGGCCAAAATGAGTCAACTATACAATCCCTCTATAATCCAATAAATCCATAAAACTAAGTAATAATTCATTATAATAATATTATATCTTATATAAAAAGGAATTTCAATTCAAGTACTTCTGGGGGGCAAACGTCCAAATCAAGAGGGGAAGTTTAGGTACTGATATCTTTTTGACCAAATTTGAGACTTAGATTTTATGTCCAATTTAGGAGGAATACCTTTTTCCCAACTTTTTTTCCAAAATCTGAGTACATAATGGATAGTTTTTATCGATTCATGTTTAGATTGACCATTGACTAAGACTTTAATATTATGATTTCTGATGTAGATGTTCAGCAATAGAAGCTAAACAAAATATACCAGAAGGAAGATTACAAAAAGAACAGAAATCTAATGAACAAAAGAAAAAAGATTTAGAAGAGGTAACTATGCTTATCACTTGATTATCATTATTGGCAAGGGTATTCACCATCATTAGAGATTTGAAATATAGATATTTCCACCAGTATTGTATTGAAGGAGCACCTTCACTTCACTTTCCGTTCAATCAGTCATTCCTTAGTTTCGGAAACAGGAATTTTTTTAGTTTACATAATCAGTTATAGTGTTCACAGCTCATTTTCGAAATTTTAGTGTTCAAATCCATGTGTATCCATAATTATTCACATTTTAGTGAGACTATGCCATATATAGAAAACACATAATAGACAGTGAAATTTCTAGTTTGAGGTATATTTGAAGGGATTATGAGATTTTCGTGTGTTTTAGTACTTCTTAAGACTATTAAAGCATAATAAAGACCCAAATCAATTCCCAAAAATGCTGACTGTTCCCCTTTAAGTGATCCCTTTGAAAAGAAACTGTGTTAGTTTTTGTTTACGTACCCATCCACTGAAGTAGAATAAGCAGATATGCATACATTGCTTCAGGTGCTAAATTTATCTTGGCTTTCGTTAGCAATATAATTTAATTCAAGCCCATGCTAAATAGATTACATAAATGCCCCTCACTTAGTCTATTATTCATTGCTTGTTTGTTCAGTATTATTGTATTTTACATTACTCTTTTTTGTAGGAAATCCGTAAAAAGGCTGAAATGTTAGAAAAATTAAAGGTAGGCAAATAATGAAATACTTCTTGTGTTGATTGATAGAAGAAATCGTGTTAGAAAATATAGAGAAATTTGGTTTGGAATTTAGTTTTATTTAAGAACAAAGTTTCAATTTAGTTTCAACCAGAGTAATATTTGCTAATAATGTCTGAAGCTTCAAAATTTTGTTCAACTAGTAAGGATTATGTATATAAGCTGTATATTAGGTCATTATTAGTTTAATGATGTTAATACTATTTGTATATTACAGAAACAAAAAGTGATAAACTCTTCACGTGAGTTAAAGGATTTAGAAAAGGATCATGAAAGGGAGCGTGAATTACAAATAGAACGTAAGCGTATTGAGAGAGAAAAGACTCTAGCTAGGGAACAAAAAGAACGTGAACGCTTAAAAGCAGAACGTGAAAAACAGAAAGTAGAAGATGAAAGAAAGAAAGAAAGAGATCGGGAACGAGCTCTAAGAGATCGAGAAAGAGCTGCTGAGCGTGCTGAGAGAGAAAAGGAAAAAGCTTTTGAGAAAAAAGAGAAAGATAAAGAAAAGTTAGAAATACAGAAACAAAGAGAAAGAGAAAGAATAGAAAGAGAAAAGGAAAGAGAACGAGAAAGAGCAAAGGTAGTGGCCAAACTGTACTATTTAAAATAGATATTTTCTATTTTACATCTATTCAAGAGGAGTACATTGGACTATCTTTATAAAAAAAACAGGAAATGTGGAAAATATTAAAATTTCTGACAACCTACACAGTGATAGGAAAATAGCAGTTCTATTGTCTATGCAACTTGAAAAGATTTTTGAATTTTTTTCCGTACTTTTTAAGAGAATTATACCCCTTATGCACTGCACAACTGAATTATTGAATTCGGTTATAACCGAATAGAAAAATCCGATTCAGTTTGATTCGGGTTGCTTTCGCACTGCAATCCTATCTGGATAGTCGCTTTTGCACTGCCGAGTCAGGTTATCTAGATAACTTTTTATTTTTAGTAACACATCATGTCACGTGACAAAACATTATCACGTGATTGTCACCCCGGAAAAAACAAATATGGACGCTGGCAATTATAATTGGAGCAACGATGAAATTCACTGCATGCTCGCTGTGTGGGGTGATACTAAAATTCAAGATGAATTAATCCTTTTCTTGTGATCGTCAAATACCATTATAACGTCCCCGCCAACAGGAGCCATTTTGAAGTGTTTATACACGTGACACCCCACGTGATAAAACTTATCCGGATAACTTCTTGTTTGGTTTCGCACTGCCACTTATCTGGATCGTATCCAGACGAAATCCACCTCTTGAGGTAGGTTTTTCTATCTGGATAATTTCTGGTTATAACCGAATAAGTTTTTTTGCCAGTGCGAAAGCAACCGGAAGTTATTCAGATAGAACTGGATAGAATCGAATTACTTTTGCAGTGCGAAAGGGGTATAAGTATATCATCCTCAAAATAGTACTGTTAGTCTTAGAATGTCTTTGTGTTGATAAAAATGTAATCTTTTTTAAGTTTACATTGAAAAAAAAAAACACATTTCTCTTATATAGAAATTTCAACCCAAAAAAGTCATAAATTTTGGCTGAAAATTGTCTTCTGTAAAAGCAAATTTTGAAGACATAATGTGTGCTCATGCTTATATTTTTATCAATGTAAAGACATTCTTAGACTAACACTACTATTTTGTGACTACTATTCCAATTCTCATTAAAACTTAATGGACAAATTTCAAAAAACTTTTTACTTTGCTCAGACAGTAAGATACTTCCCTCAAACAGATTTTCTTTTGGATACTATTTATATAAGCACACAAGTTCATCATTCATCATGTACAATTGATAATCATATGATTTCAATTCTTATTTTAGGCTGCAAAAGCAAGAACTGTAGCTCAAGCTAAATTAAAGTCTTCACCAGTCAAATCAAAACCTCCACCTAAGTCCAATATGAAAGCTATCAAATCTGGTCCAAATCAAGGTGTTCAAGTTATCTCTAGTGCTAAATTAAAAGAAACTAGTCAGGTAAGGTTATTTATACATAAACTCATAACTTAAACTTAGAACATAACACAGTTTAAGGGTAGCCAGGAAAGGGTTCTGTTCTACCAGCTTGTCCTACCAAAACCTCACAGCATTGATTTTTTCAGGATTACCCACACCCATTTACAGTGTGGTAGACTGGAATAATGAGGGTATGAGACTTTCAAACGCTGTGATTAGATCCAACAACTTCCATTTTTTAAGACATATCCTAGCAAATGACATCATTCCAACTCTCTAACCTACTGTACTACAGCCAGTCCTCATAAATTTCAAGGCCTATTATATACTAATTGAAAACAATACAGGAATAATCAATTTATGGATAATGTTGTTAAATGTATTCAGGTATATCAGTATGGTTTTCATTATTTTACATGTTGAACCACATACTTATTCTCTGTATTTTAGAAACCTGAAATCAGAAAGCCAGCATACATTGAATCTACACGTCGAGCTTCATCTGTATCATCAGCGAGTGAATCTGATGCTGATACACCTTTAAAACGGGGGAGAAAAACAGAGGATTCGGAAATTGATGTTCCTGCAAAAAAAATAAAATCCAGTTCTACTGATAGTGATTCTGATTTTGTTAAAGATAGGGTAAGTGTGACTGAGTAAACTTAGAGTGATTAAAGTGATTATTTTGCTCATACACCATCATTTTTTAAACCTCCATTTTGTTTATAGCTGTCCTGATGAGGATTATAAATTCACAACATGCATCAGCTTTTGAGATGAGATGAGTAAATTGTTATATATTTAGAAGCATGTATTTTTTAGCTTGAGAATAATGAAGCTGATGCTACTAGTGATAGTAAGGAAGAAAATATGGAAGTAGATAAAAATGGAGTCACATTAAATGATGCTGATAGCAATGGTAAGTATCATACATTACCAACGTGCATACTGGTTGTAGTCCTTCACAACACATGTTGATTGGTTTAAAATAACATCGTTACAACCAGGGGATTGCTCAATTGGTGAGTTCTGAATTTATGGAATCAAGTGGAACAGAGCTTTCAATAAAACAAGTTGGTACAGTGTTCAGAACACTTTCAACGTGTGCCGAAAAAATAGTAGGCAGACAGATTTCAAAACTCCAATTGAGTATAAGAAGACACACTTTAGACTTGATAAGATTAATGTGTTGTTAAAGGGACTGGCGCGCCATTCTTTTTGACCAATCATACTTTAGCTAAGCCAATCAATAATAGTGTTCAGAGCACATCGTCCAAATCCATGCCTGACCAGAATTATCCTCGATTGAATGTTAAGATATATATAGAAATAGAGAGTATAATTCCTATAAATTTTTGAAGGAATTTTGCGATTTTCGTATATTTCTAGTATTTCTGAAGTCTATTTACATATTTTCAAGACTAAAATCAACCCCCCAAAATGATGCATCTGTCCCTTTTACTTATGAAGAACAGGGAATATTTCCCTCTTAGAATCAGGGAAATAGCTCTTTCAAGTTCAATAGACAATATTAACTTTCAACACCTTCCATTAAAGTCAGTCTAATCTAAATTAGAACAAATTTCTAAAAAGATTTAGAATAAAATAGGTCTGGTTTATGAGTCTGGTTTAAAAGCCATGTTTTGTACATTGAATATTCATATTGATTATTTTATATTTCAGATGAAGTGGGAACAAGAGTTGGAGCTCTGGTCAATGGCAAATGGTTAGTTTCTATTGATTTCTTTACATTAATCAGTTCTTCTAGATGAATTAGAGGTTTATTTTGAAAGTAAAAAGAGCAGAAGAAGGCTTCTGTCCAGCAAAAATTCCATATTTGTACACTGCATGGTGTTGCCTGTCTTCTTTAGCCCAAAGAACATTCATTGGTTTTTATTCCTTTTAATCCATGATATCATCCAAGATACCATATTCAGTAAATATTTTGTCTGTACATTAAGTAACCACTATTTGAAATGTAAGCAAAATAAATCCTGTAGAATTAAATTTTCAAACTAGATGTGTTTCAAGTACTTAAAACGACAGTATATTCTGTCGATATACTCTTTAAAAGCTCTGTGGCTCTCTTTAAGCATACCCGTCTTCATTAGCCCACATGGTGCAGAAAAGTAGGACGTAAAACTCCATTCATTTCATTTTATTTCCCTTTAAGAGTAATCTCCCTTCTTATAATTAATGTTTTTATTATAAAGGTATATGGGATGTGTAGTAAAGGTGGCAGCAGATGGTAAATGGAAAGTGAAATTTGACAATCATCCTAAAGACAAATATGATAAATGGTAAGTTTTGGCTTTTCTTTTTATACGCCCACATCTCTCTATGTTGATGTATATTGTCGGCACGTCCGTCAACATTTGCTTGTAAACGCTCTAAAAACTAGATTTTTTGATGGAATCAAATGAAATTCGGTATACATATTCATAAAACAAAGATCAAGTTCGAATTTTAGCTATTTTCGACTGTTAGAAGCAGAGTTAATCAATTGCTCGTAAACACTCTAAAAACTAGAGTGTTTGAAGGAATCAGATGAAATTCGGTATGTGCATACATATTCATAAAACGAAGATCAAGTTCGAATTTGAGCTATTTTCGACCGTTAGAAGTAGAGTTATTGCCCTTGCCCCAAAATCTTGAATATGCTATTACTCTCTTAGTTTTCAACCGATTTTTATGAAACTTAAAATGGATGTTATTGGACCTAAATCTAAAGGTTTGAGAAAGTTTAGTTTACTTCTGATTAAATTTAAGGCTTTTTCAATATTTAGGCCTCTTACGTCAGTTTTGAGAAGTTATTGCCCTTTAACCTCTATACGCTAAATGCTTCTATCAACATCATTTGCTTGTAAACGCTTTAAAAACTAGATTTTTTGATGGAATCAAATGAAATTTGGTATGTTCATACATATTCATGAAACGAAGGTCCGTCCGTCCGTCAACATTTGCTTGTAAATGCTCTAAAAACTAGATTTTTGGATGGAATCAAATGGAATTCGGTATGTTTATACATATTCATAAAACGAAGATCAAGTTTGAATTTGAGCTATTTTCGACCGTTAGAAGCAGAGTTTTTGCCTTTGCCCAAGATTCTTGAATATTTTTCAATAAATAATCCTATTATGACATTGACATAAAAGAATTAGTACCGTATTGTAAACAAATGAATGTCTTAATGGTTGATATACAATATCTAAAATGGCCTATCAGTCTGAAATTGTCTAAGCAAATGCTTGTTTTGTATTATTGTGTAAATCCCAGTATGTGAGAGAAATACAAGGTAGAACAAAACAATCTCAAAATGCATGAGGTCCATATTAATTTTGGAGCGTATATTGATGTCCTACTGTCCGTCTATAATTGCTGGTAAACACATTTCTTAACCGATAAACCCTTTTGAAAATTTAAAAAATAGGAAATATTTAGTATGAGTTAGTGCCCTTGTTCTTGAAAATGAATTCAACTTTTAGCCTGTATACACTCTAGAAGGCACAATCTGGACGGATTTCGACAAAACTTGGTGAAATTATTCTTTAACCCTATTAGAAATAAAGTTTTATCAAAAATAAGTTGCCCTTGTTCTTGAGAACATGTTCAGTTCTTAGCTTGTATACACTCTAGAAGGCATGATCCTTGACAGATTTTGACAAAAATTTCTGAATAACGTTGCTAATAACGAACCCTTTTGAAAATAAACAAAATCGAAAAATATTGGCCTTGTTCTTAAAAAGGGGTTCAAGTTTTAACTATTAAACACTAGAAATGAAATGAAATGAATGGAGTTTTACGTCCTACTTTTCTGCACCATGTGGGCTAATGAAGACGGGCAACGCCATGCAGGGTGCAATGAGGGAAATTTTGCCAGGACAGCGGCATTAGCCTACTCTTTTTCGATTTCCAACTGTCGAGGGATCTTTAACGTGCACAGCCTGTAGCACACAGGGCCTCGGTTTATTGTCCCATCCGAACGACTAGACGCTTTTTCCATGTCAGCCCCTCTTAAACACTAGGTTTGATTGGTCATTATTACTGTACTCTACTTATTTCAAATCAAAACTGCCAGTGGGCATACTTCACCTTGTCTGGCAAGCTATCTTAGTTGTTTATTACTTGAAAGGTGTTGTTTCAATGTTGAAATTTTATTCTTCCAACAAGAACCAGGTCCGTGTATGCCCATTTATTAAATTTATTACTGTTAATTGTTTTATATAAAATACATATATCATATATATACAAATAGAAGAGTTGTCTGAAGATCGCATAGCATGAAACTCTGAGTAACAACATTGTTTTTTTAGGTTCTGTTTTAATATTTCTATAAACAAAGTTACATATAGAATCAGCATATTGTTGTTTTTGGTAATTACAAGCATTCATTCTAATTATTTGGAATGAAATAAGGCATCAATTTCTGAATAAATTCTCTACTATAGAAAAAACATTTATTGTTAAAGAAAGTGAATAAGAAAAGTATCTGTAAGTTGACAGAGTGGTGTCATGATTGTTCAGACATCTGTTAAAATTAACAGTATTTAAACTATCAAATTACATGGAATTCTTTCTTATTCTTCTTCTTCTGTCATTAATTACCTTTCTTTATTTTTATTTACAAGAGTTTTTCTAAAAACTGTTAACATATATCGCGGATACTGATATCCATTGAAATGAAAATTTTCTATCAGACGTGTATTTGACGTTACTAATCTCCAAGGGCTTTGTATGATAAAGCTTATTTTGCGATTAGTGACATCATCAAAAACTTATATTTTGTGGAATTGCAGGAACCAGACGTCTGACTGAAAATTGGAATTGGAAAATTGGCTATCAGTGTTCCCAATACACATGAAAAAATTACAAAACCTCTTAACAATCTTTTGTACCATTTAGATGCCAGTATTTTGGAATCTTATGAAAAGTCACACAAAAAAAAAAAAATTTATTCCATCAATATTACTGCAAAGTAGATGAATTTGTACTTAGTCAATTATTTTTTTAACAAACTTTAAATTAGATTTACATAAAAATGATATTAGAATCAATGTAAGTCATAGATTAATCCAATTTATATTTTTAAAATTTGTTTTTTAATTTACAAATTGTGTAATAAGAAAGAAAACAGTATGTCTGATATTACAGATTATCAATATGTCAGTCATATAGTACAAAACCTTTAAACTCTGTCTTACCCTACTCCCGTTACACTGACCCAAGGGTATTGTCTAAACCTTCGTCTAATAACGGTCTCATAAATTCTTCAGTCGTAGACAAGCCACCATGAACAGGTCCCACAGGGAACGGAAAGAATGATCCATGTCCTTTATTTACACAAGACAATCATTTGAATCTAATTGAATGTAATTGGCGGATGTTTGACTAGGGTCGAGGTTCAAATTGAATCGAGTGAGCGTTGGGACTATCACCTAACAGCGACATAAGGTAGCTCTGTCATTTGTTAATGTAAATTATAGACTTGACTAACTTTAACAATAATTTAATAATCTCTTTCTGCCATCTTGATGATTAGCTAGAGGCTGGTTGATAAATTATAACTCTTCCAACTCAGACAAACCCCCTTTTCTCCTTTTGATCTTCATACAGAAGACCGTTAGTTCAGGCTTAAACTGTTACATTCTTTAATTACAATGTTACTTTTAATTGTTAATTAAACAGTTCATATTCTTCAAGAAATTTGATGAAATTAATACTATAATCAATAATCTGTTTAATGAAATAACCAGATATTAGGTTTTAAGTCTTTTTGATAAATTAAGCTTTTATCTTAAGTGACAAAAAATTGAAATGAAAGTCAAAGTCCATAATTTTACTCGTTCATTTGCAAAAAAATATTTGAGTTTTTCTGTTTTAAATTTTCATAAAATTTCATTTATTCTGATATTGGTCGCTTTTTTTGTAAAACATTTTCATTATCAAAAACGTCATAAATTATATCTGAAAATATTTTTTAAAGTATGCTATTTATCTTCTCGATCAGACTGAATTTGTTTTAAAAGGGAGGTACTAATTGTTAATTAAGCAGTTTGACCTAGTTTTGGTGTTTGGCTTTATAAAGGCTTGATATTATTAGTTGAAACATTTATAATATATAGAGACATATTTCTCTACAATTAGGCGTTTTGTTCAGTAGTTTTTTTACAGCTTCCAAGAAGCATAACAAAGTTTACATAAACTTTTCGAATAGTTTTGGCGGTAAAAAATTAACGACTGGATTTTTTTAAATAAAACTTTCAGGCATGATAGGGGACACATTTCTCTAAAAGAGTCGTTTTTACAAATTTGTGCAAAAAATCTTTCCGACCTGCATAAAAAGCGGAATGTTCTTTTAAGCAACTTAAATTGAATATATTGTCATTTTTTTGGTCCACATATGAATGTAAATTATTACTTAAGTCCTCTAACTTATAAATTTATTAAAAGACTTAGCAGTCCTTAAATATTCCGTCCTACAGCTTCAATAAAAAGTTCAATACATAAATGTTGTCTGTTATATGATAATGAATTTACTGGTATCAACAAAACATCAAATAACAACCTTTTGAACTCATTGTGTTTAAATAATTGTTTAAATAATATGGCCACGTGTTCTTCACTTGTATAATAGCCTCAAGGTGTAAAGACTAGCGTGTGGTGTGAGTGTGTCCTACACAAGTTGTTATCACTCATACAAGGCACTCGTCTTGTGTTTTGGGTTAATATTGATGGATTTATTACCAATCATTAAATTAAATTGTTTGATTGTAAGAGATATATAGTGCAGTTTTATTTCAAATAGTGATTTGGTTTGTTAAGAGATTTACTTTCAATACTAGAAATTGTAACATATTCTTTGTAAATATATTTATTTTTTTGTAACAATTAGTTGTCATTTGCAAAAAAATATAATGGATGTTGATAAGTGAACGATAAGATCTAATATTGAATAGCAATAATTGTCTGAGCAAAGTAAAAAGTTATTTGAATTTTTTTTTATATATTTTATGAGATTTTGGAATAGCAGCCTCAAAATAGTACTGTTAGGTCCATTTTCAGCCAAAATTTGTGATTCTTTGGGGTTGAAATTTCTATTAGGGAAATGTGTTTCTTTTTAATGTAAACTTAAAAAACATAATATTGATGGTTTTTATACGCCCACAGTAAAAAGGCATGATTCTTGCTGGATTTTGACAAAATTTGTTTTATTATTCAGTCCCGCGCTTCTAGAGTTTTCACGAGCTAAGAATTGATCACGTTTTCAAGAACAAGGGCAATAACTCATACTCAATATTATTCAGTATTGCCCTAAAAAGTTCAAAAGAAGTGTATGACTGAAGGTCAAATATTTCATACTGGTGATTGTTACTGTACTGCTAAATATTTATATTCAAAATCAAAGCAGCCAGTGGGCATATATTACCTTGCCTGGCAAGCTATCTTTGTAATTGTTAACCACATTCAAAAATTAATCTGAGGATAATAAAATCCCCTAGCCATCTAAATCTCTATTACATTCAAATTCAAATTATACTAACACTAATTCATTTGCTTTGATACAAATATTATATGTTATGATAGAAATATTTCTATATCGCTCTACAATTGATGTATTGAGCACTATTTCAACAGTGGTATTTCTATATCGCTCTACAATTGATGTATTGAGCACTAT
This sequence comes from Lottia gigantea, assembly GCF_000327385.1. Taxonomy (NCBI): domain Eukaryota; kingdom Metazoa; phylum Mollusca; class Gastropoda; family Lottiidae; genus Lottia; species Lottia gigantea. Next base: position 670,669 of record NW_008706978.1, on the reverse strand, counting down.
TTCAAAAGTGATATTTCTATATCGATCTACAATTGATGTATTGAGCACTATTTCAAAAGTGATATTTCTATATCTCTCTACAATTGATGTATTGAGCACTATTTTAGCAGTAAAAATTTTTAGTTATTATTGTTTAATTAATTACCTGGATATTGTATTTTCTAGGTTTGATAAAAAGAGTAAGGAAATAAGAATAGCCAAAAATGGTCAAAAATTAATAGAATCTTCAAATGAACCACCACCTTCTCCAGTAGGAGAGGAGGAGAAAGCAGAGGCCACGACTGATACAGAGGCCCCTACTTCATCTACCGCCACACCATCCTCATCTCAGAATTCTCAAATAAATGAAGAAATAGCCAATGGTTATAGGTGAGATCTGAAGTATTATTTCTTTATATTAAAGGGACAGATTCACCATTTTCACAAATTGATTTGTGTCTTGAATATATGTTAATAGTCTTCAGAAGTACTGGAAATATATGAAAGTTGCATAATTCCTTCAAAAATATGTCTTTTCTATATATATATATGTCTCATAAAAAGACAAGTCGTCATTTTGATATTTGATGATTATGGACACACATTGAGTTGAAAGCTCAAATTGCTGTGAGTACTTACTGATTAGCTTAGTCGAAAAAAATTCCATTTCTGAGACTAAGGTTCAATTGGTCAAATGGTGAACCTGTCCCTTTAAGATATTAAAAAGTTTAAAACCTCAACTAAATCTGAGCAAGTAATATCATCAAAAACAAAAACATCAAAAAAGAGATCATTGGACAGCTTTTAAAATTACAGAAAGGGTAAAGACTGTTGGTATTGCGTGAATTTTAACTCGAAATCTAACAGAGTGATAACCTCTACCTTATTTATTATAGAACATGTTTACGATATTTCCTACCTCCACAATGGATTATGGATAAAGATGCTATTTCTGCCATGGCTGATCAAGAACTATCTGTCTTTCCATTAGATGATTTCTTTGATCATTATGAGCGTGGTCTACGAAGGGTGAGTGTTTTTATCTTTTTACTATGCTCCTTGTCAACTGGTCTTAATATGAAGCACCAAGATGCATTCTATTTGAAAGACTTTTTCTTTTTTTGGGACAAATATTGTAGGTCAATATCATGGGTGACCACTTGAAACCTCCTATAATATAATATTTTACGAGGTTTTAAATCTGACTGTTTTTATACATGTTATTTAATTGGTGGCATTTGAGTTATTTACAATCAAGCTAAGAATAAGGTTTTGATCACAAGATCCAGGCTTTTACGAGCTTTTGAATGCTACCAAAAAGTCCAAATGTCCACATATGGCATATACAAGGTTTCAAGCGGTCACCAACGATATCTGATATACTCTTCAATTTTTAGTCATTATTGATGTCTTCATTTTAATTTTTTCACAGTTGGTGAGTAATTTTCAAACAGAGGCTGCAGCCAGAAAACAGGAAGCTGATGAATCTAAAAATAAACTATCATCCTTACGTAAACTGATTGCCAAACTTCTTAAATCTATTAATGAGGTAAGTCCAAAATTACAATTTTCTGGATTTTTGTTTTTTACATACTGTTATGTTCAAAACATCATTTGATCGGTAAAAAAAAAGGAAAAGAGAAAATAATGCATTGCAGGCAAACCAACTTTATTGTTTATATGTTGAATTACTATTGTTATATAAAATATTGCTTTATCACACAATGGTTCTGTTCTCAAGTTCAAAACACAGGTTCATAGAAATGATATAAACTCGTGGCACAGGTTAAAGGCGTAAAATTGTTCCAAATAGCAAAATTTTGATTGAGTTATCACGTAAACATGTTTATCTAGATATTTGACAAAAATACTATTTGTTATGCAGACCTCAAATCAAGACTGTATTTAGAAAAGGTGGAAGGAATCTAAGGAAAATATGCATTTATTGATATTTGAATGATAAATTGAATCTTATGTAATTATGAAATTTATGAAATGAGTTGCCAGAGTTAAAATTTACCAAGCTTTTGCGAGGCACCTCATTCCATAATTTTTATATTACATAAGCATATAAGATCCTCTATTTATCAAACAGTGAAGAAACAAAACAAACAAACTAAGGAAGATTAAACTTTCATTGGAATCAATATTAATTCTGGATTGTTTAAATATTTGAGTTTTTTCTGGAATCAAATACACTATTTTGATGAAGGTAGGATCACATTCTCAATGACTGCTTATGTTTTTTTTTTGTAGGAATTTGATATAGATCCAGAAGCTGATGGTGAACAAGTAGATGAGTTATTAGCTGTTTGTGTACGTCAAGCTACACAATCAAATCCTAGTTAATCGATCACAAAATAGATATAACCAGGACCATTCTAAATGAAATCAAGGTTTGGAATAGTGTACTATTCAATTACCACCCCTCCACCACTTTGAACCTCAACTTCTCTTCTGCAACAATTTTACGCCAATAGTTCAAATGAGGTGTGGTTGCCAGTTGTACTGTTTTTGTACTACATTGAGGCACCAGCTGATTTGGACATCAGCTTCAAAATAGCAGTGGTAATCTTACATGAACCCCTTTTACATTACAAAATTTATCCGTTCTGAGAACGGAACAGATGAATTTTGTGTAATGTGAACGGTCGAGTGTTCTGAGAACCGTTCCAATTCTGTCTGCCTCGCTGAGGTGGTCTTGGAACTGTTCTTAGAACGGACGCAATGAATTAGTTTAATGCATGCCCCACAATAGACCTTCACCTTTTTCCCGCGTTATTTCGTCATCATTCTGTGAAATTGTGGCTTACATCCAGATTATATCAAGGTGACTACAGGGTTAATTTTAACTTCTTCAAGAAGAGTTTCACAGATAACCGTGCCGAGAACGCTTTTCATTTACACTTCAACTAAAGAACAGTTATCAGACTACTTGAGTTTACTGTCATGTAAATAGGCATATTTTATTGTGGCCTGATCTAGACCGAGAACAAAACACTTAGCTATTAACTTTTTTGAAAATTGAAATTGTAAACTGAAATTTCAACTGAAAAAGTATAATTTTTGATAGATAAAAGCAAACTGACATTATTTGGCTTTGTTGGCATTTAAATCACTTTAAGGTTATCGGTTTTATTTTGTCACTGTTTCAAAGAATTCTCATAAAAAAAGCGACTGAAAGTAAGGTGACAGTAAAGAAAAGAAGGTATTTGATCTTGAAGAATTAGAAGTCTCATCGGATATATTAAATTAGACTTAAATGGAAGTTTGACTTGTGTGAATATCCAAATTGATTCTAGAAACTTGGCAAGAGAAGAAAGTATTTTGTTCAAGATAAAGAGATTGAGTCTTCTAACAGTGACTTAAACATTTAAAAAATGAATTTTTATTAACACCAAATTACCAAGAAAACTCAGGAGAGCTGAGATAAAAATAAATCAGATTTATGAATCATTTTACAAGACAAAAATGTGTTTTGCTAGACAATTTACAATGTAGAAGGTTAAGTTCATGACAATGAATTTTACATTTTAATACTGTGGCACAATAGATATAATGTGTATATAATATATGTTATCTTCACAATCTCAAGCTATTACCAACTGTGTCAAATACCTTGACTACATTAGTCACCTTTCTTGTATTATGGAGTTTGTAAATGCAGCAATTTGGTTGAAATGTACGTTACTGACAATCTTTCTGTCGAGGGTTCTGGTTTATTCGCTTTATTCGCTGGTGTACAATTCAATCAAATAGCTGCATTCTGTGATACAAGAAAGGTGGCAGTCATTGTATATGACAAAGTTCATAATAGCTTAACATTGTAAAGATGTATATTCATAGGCTTATGTTGTAAATTCATTATTATGCTTACCAAAGTTGTTCATATTTTACTTTGTGTATATCATTTTTATATTCATCTTATTGTTCTGTTATTACTTTTCATTAGATTATAGCTAATTCTTTTTATGTATGTAAGATTTCTAGATTTTAAGTCCTGTTTGTGTTCAGTTTGTCACTGATTGCCCATATGAAACCCTGCATTTCCTTAACCACCTCAAACCTTTTATAATAGGTTTGATCTTGTTAGCCCTATCGTTACGGTAGGATCCCTGGGCTGGGCCCTAGCAAGTGAGAATTAAGCCCCAGCAAAACCTTCTTCAGTTCAGCAGAGATTAGTTCATTTACAGTGTATTTGTATAAAATCAAAAAGATATAGATTTTGATATGTTTTTGGCACCTCAAAATTGTCAGAACTGATTTCTCTGGGCCTTAAATTCTCTTAATTTATTTGAGTACAAAATCTGAGCCCCAGCACCAATTCATTCCTGGCTAGGGGGTCTTGGTCTGGTTCACATGATCCAAACTATCTTCTTTTGTGTTGTACAGAGATTTCAAGCTATTTTTAACATTATGTACATACTTGACATCTTTTCATTTAAACCATGATCATAATTATCATAAGTTTGTAAATGTAAATCATGTCATTAAATCATCATCATTGTAATCATAATCATGACTGTCTTAAAGGTTATAATAAAGTAGCCAAAACAGTGCTTAATAATGTTATCAGGGTTTTTTTTAATATTTCTATTTCAAACTAATGTCCTTAAATGAACCTTCTACAATTTGTTCCTATGTTGCCATACAATCTTGTCATTTCATTTCACAACCTGAGGCATATTTGTAGGCAGAATTGTATAACTAGTTGATTTGACTCTATATGCTGGACATGATCGATGAGGCTACTTGATTGACCGACGGTCAATATCCTCTATCTGACATCAAGTATAGTAGTTTTATATGTAGATCACGGTTCTAAAATCAACATACAACGTCGCCAAGTTCGATTCCTACAAGGATAAGAAACGGCTAGTCATATTATTTGTTTTTAAATGAAGCAATTTGATTGGATCGTGGGAAAATATAGACAGGCCTCATCAGCCTTTCTGTCAAGGGCACTGATTGGCTGTATTTGCTGGCGTACAATCCGCTGAAATCGCTGTGTTCGTGATTAAAAAAAGTTGCTATTGCAATCAAATTATAAGTACAAAGTTCGTCATGTAGCTTGCCATTGTGAGGATGATTATAGCCTTCGAAGACGATAGGTACCATTGCAAGAAGCAAACAGAATATAACCAAGGTATAATCCATCACAGCAACAGGAACATTACACCAGAGGGTGTTAATATCGGTATCAAAAGTGATGCAGAAATCACCATGTAATATACCTTGAATTAACAGAGCTCTTTTAAAACACCTAATACGTTGTATTGAGAACTGACAGACCAGTTTTCACCATGATTGCTAATCAATTTCCGAGAAGACTTCTGGGAAGAATTTCTGAAGTAGACTTATCGTTATCTCTTCATTCTACAATCTAAAACACCCAGTGTTAAAAATTCAATAAAAACCTGATACCAGATGAAAGTAACTGTCCAAGTTGACATGGAGCATGCTTTAAAAATGAATGCTATAATAAAGGAATTTCAGATTACCAGGCCTCCCATGAGCAAACCACATTTTATCACCGTCATTTGACACAGAAATCATTAAAAGAGAAGAGGGAAATAGTCATAATAAGAATATGACCATATCTATTTTATTATTGTGGAGTTTTTATTGGAGAAATTCAAGGCAACATCTATCGCCAAGTAGAGTATTTGATATGAGAGACTGTGGTAGAGTCTTACATAAAACCTGCCTTTGATGTGGAGTCAAATTAAAATTTGACTATACATGTTTACGTTTATTAGTTGGTGTTATATATTAATAGACGAATTGTGTACCAAACTTAATAGACCTAGAGATTTAATTGATCCGATTTTGAAACTTGTTTTGTACATGTATACCACATACTTGATAGATATACTAGATCATTATTTGTTTGACTAGAATATACTAGATAAATAGTTGTTTGACTAGGATATTATAGATCAATAGTTGTTTGACTAGGATATAATAGGTCAATAGTTGTTTAACTAGAATATAATAGATCAATAGTTGTTTGACTAGGATATAATAGATCAATAGTTGTTTGAATATAATAGTTCAATAGTTGTTTGACTAGGATATAATAGATCAATAGTTGTTTGACTAGGATATTATAGATCAATAGTTGTTTGACTAGGATATTATAGATCAATAGTTGTTTGACTAGGATATTATAGATCAATAGTTGTTTGACTAGGATATAATAGTTCAATAGTTGTTTGACTAGGATATAATAGTTCAATAGTTGTTTGACTAGGATATGATAGATCAATAGTTGTTTGACTAGGATATTATAGATCAATAGTTGTTTGACTAGGATATTATAGATCAATAGTTGTTTGACTAGGATATTATAGATCAATAGTTGTTTGACTAGGATATAATAGTTCAATAGTTGTTTGACTAGGATATAATAGATCAATAGTTGTTTGACTAGGATATAATAGATCAATAGTTGTTTGACTAGGATATAATAGATCAATAGTTGTTTGACTAGGATATAATATATCAATAGTTGTTTGACTAGGATATAATAGATCAATAGTTGTTTGACTATGATATAATAGATCAATAGTTGTTTGACTTGGATATAATAGATCAATAGTTGTTTGACTAGGATATAATAGATCAATAGGTGTTTGACTAGGATATAATAGATCAATAGTTGTTTGACTAGGATATTATAGATCAATAGTTGTTTGACTAGGATATAATAGTTCAATAGTTGTTTGACTAGGATATTATAGATCAATAGTTGTTTGACTAGGATATTATAGATCAATAGTTGTTTGACTAGGATATAATAGATCAATAGTTGTTTGACTAGGATATAATAGATAAATAGTTGTTTGACTAGGATATAATAGATCAATAGTTGTTTGACTAGGATATAATAGATCAATAGTTGTTTGACTAGGATATAATAGATCAATAGTTGTTTGACTAGGATATAATAGATCAATAGTTGTTTGACTAGGATATAATATATCAATAGTTGTTTGACTAGGATATAGTATATCAATAGTAGTTTGACTAGGATATAATAGTTCAATAGTTGTTTGACTAGGATATTATAGATCAATAGTTGTTTGACTAGGATATTATAGATCAATAGTTGTTTGACTAGGATATAATAGATCAATAGTTGTTTGACTAGGATATAATAAAAAATAGTTGTTTGACTAGGATATAATAGATAAATAGTTGTTTGACTAGGATATGATAGTTCAATAGTTGTTTGACTAGGATATAATAGATCGTTGTTTGACTAGGATATAATATATCAATAGTTGTTTTACTAGGATATTATAGATCAATAGTTGTTTAACTAGGATATAATAGATCAATAGTTGTTTGACTAGGATATAATAGATCAATAGTTGTTTGACTAGGATATAATAGATCAATAGTTGTTTGACTAGGATATAATAGATAAATAGTTGTTTGACTAGGATATAATATATCAATAGTTGTTTGACTAGGATATTATAGATCAATAGTTGTTTAACTAGGATATAACAGATCAATAGTTGTTTGACTAGGATATAATATATCAATAGTTGTTTGACTAGGATATTATAGATCAATAGTTGTTTGACTATGATATAATAGATCAATAGTTGTTTGACTGGGATATCATAGATCGATAGTTGTTTGACTAGGATATTAGCTGGGATTTGAACCATTCCGAGAAAGTAAAATTTCGTGTGAGTCCTTTGAAACTGCTTCTCCCTTCTTGGGTTTATCGTTGTGTTTACTGATACTGACAAATAATTTATGCCTTTCATTAAATTTTATTGGTCGTTAATACACTTGTATCAAGTTGATATAAGTGAAACCTAAACTCTGTTCACACAATACACGTCTTTAATGGACAGTTTACAATTACCTACAATGTACTGATTTACTACCGTAAAATTGGTTTATTTTGTCTATTTTGCGTGTGGCCTAAACCTAAAATTTCCATTATCCAAAAGATTCTAAAATATGCCATTTACATCTATTGTTTTAGTTAAAATTTTCTGATAAGTTAAGGGCCACGTTTTTAAACTTTAATGTATAGGTTTTGTAAATTTGAGCGCAGAAAATGTTTGACCAATATATATACAAAAATAAAGTAATGTCCCATTAAGAGAAGTATAGGTCCTGTTCAGGTGGTCATATTACTGGATTGAAAAATTTACCTATGAAATTAGTAATTTATAAATCCACATGCCGACAAAGCTAAGAAGCTACACATGAAATGAGTCCTAAAGCCAACCCTGATCATTCCAGAGGTAGTTTTAATACGCCCACATGAAATGGAGGCGTATATTGTTTTCCGTCCGTCAGTCCGTCCACATTTACTCGTAAACATTCAAGAGAGCACAATTTTTGACTGAGTTTGAAAAAACTTAGTACGATTGTTTGTAATCACCTAAGGATGAACCCTATTGAAAATTAGAAAAATCGAAAAATATTTTGCCCTTGTTTCTGAAATGCTCGTAAATACTCTAGAAGGTTAAAATTTTTAACAAATTTTGATGAAACTTGGTGTGAGTATTTGCGATCACCCAAGGACAAAACCTATTGAAAATCAAAAATATCGAAAAATAATTAGTAAGAGGTATTGCCCTTGTTCTTGAAAACGCATTCAATTTTAGCTTGTAAACACTCTAGAAGGTTCAATTATTGACTGATTTTGACGAAACTTGGTGTAAAGGTTTATCTTCCAAGGATGAACCCTATCGATACTCAGAAATATCGAAAAATGTTTAGTATGAGTTATTGCCCTTGTTTTTAAAAAAAACACGTTCAATTTTTAACTCGTAAACACTCCATAAGGCACCATGCTTGACGGATTTAGATGAAACTTAGTGTGAGTGTGAGTAATCACCCAAGGATGAACAGTATTGAAAATCATAATAATCGAAAAATATTTAGTATGAGTTATTGCCCTTGTTCTTGAAAACGCGTTCAACTTTTAGCTCTTAAACACTCTAGAGGGAACAATTCTTGATGGATTTTGACGAAACTTCTTTTGAGTGTTAATTATCATCCAAGGATTAACTCTTTAGAAAATGAAAAAAATCGAAATATATTTAGTATGTGTTATTGTCCTTGTTCTTTAAACGCATTCAATTTCTAGTCTGTAAGCACTCTTAGAAGGCACAATTCTTGTCAAATTTTGACGAATCTTGGTAATATTATACAGTATCAGCCCTAAAAGGTTCAAAAGAAATGTATGGCTGAAGGTTGAATATTTCATATTGGTGATTGTTACTGTACTGCCAAATATTTTTATTCAAAATCAAAGCTGCTAGTAGGCCTATATTACCATGCCTGTCAAGCTATCTTTTAATGTTTTTTTTTTTCGAGCCATTTACTTGGCTCAAAGCAGAATATTCAGAAGAGACTGAGATAAAAATAAAGATGTAAATTCAATACCTTTATTACAGGTAAATTATATGGAAAACAAAACAAGAAATATAAGCAAAATATACAGAATTAAACAAATAGGAATGAGATTCAATAATGATTTTTGATAGACTTTGGATTTCAATAGATATTAAATAATATTTACAATTATATATACATCTTTTATATCTTTTTTTCACTAACATGTCATTTTTTCCGTTCACGTTTCATCAATTAGTCCTTTTAGTCCAGTTTAACAAGGTACAAGTTAGTCCAGCATAGTCAAGTCACTATATAAGATCTAATATATTACAGATAAATTGCACATTTTAGCCTTTTCAATATAAATTGTCTTTTAATAAGCAAATCATAAAGACTTGTCAGCACCGATTAGCCCAATCACACCTGCGTAGATTAGAAAGTCTTTGCGTATCACTACGCGGCTAGCTCCGGCTCTTTCGCGACTTGATGTTCATATTAAATAAGTTAAGTCGATTTCAACTGACCAATCTTCAAGTTCAAGCCATAGGTCCTGTGAAGTTCATGTTCATCATGTGCATATTGGGAGTGAGATGGGATGTGTAGGGTTGACCAGATTGCATGTAGGTGCAAGATGATAAAGATGGATGATGTTGTGGTGGTGTCGTTCTGATACCATAGCCATGTGATGGTGATGCTAATCCAGGTTGTCGTAGAGCGCAGTCGTTAGATTGTCCTGATAACCGGCATGGTTGCATCTGCGAGTTCATAGAGAAGAGACTGCTTGTCATTGGTTGTAAGAGACCACCGGTAGTTGAAGAGACCGGAAGGAATGAACTGCTCTGTACTCGGCTAACTGCTGATGCATGGTGGTTGTAGTAAGACTGGTCGTTTGGCATACATTGGTTGTATGATTTCATGGTTCCGAACTGACATGGGTTTGGTAGATCAGGACTGGAATCGTGATGAATTCTGGGTTTTTCCATTGGCGAGATGCTGTCTGATTTCAAGCATGATGAAAGATCACTATCACTGACGTCTGTTGGAGAGCTTGCTGAAGAATCCGTCAGTGGGTCGTTAAGTTCAGATTTTGGAGTAACTGGTGATGTGTGAGCAGTGGTCTTCAGTTTCATGGTGGATTGATCGACTTCATCTAAGCTCTTCAGTCTTTTAGCTGGGTTTTCAACTGAAATGAAAAAGATGATTAACCATTATTGCATGAAGACATCTTCTTGTTTATTTACTAATGAAGTCAAGTGTCACTGATTAGCCTCTTGCACAAGTTCGAGATCAGTCAGTGGTTTCTACTAGAGCTATTTAGTGTCGGCTGTACTTGAAGACAAGTTTTACACCTTTGACAATACACAGATACAACAAACACCAAATGTTCCAATAATTTGTCAATTGTTTAAAGCCATCACGTAAGAGTTTTGAAAACGACGCAAATTAACTTGACTATAGTTTGTCTGTCATTACGAACTTGGGTAATTAAAGGCCTTAATAATGTAATGGCACGCGTCTATTGTTGCCTAATTTATATGTCAACGGTGGGTGGTCATTGTTGGAAGGTGACGACAAATACAATCACCGCTTCAGATACTCTTCACAAATAGGGTAGCAAAGCGGAACAAGAGATTTTATTTACTCGGTGTTAAGTACTAGCTAATTCGTTGGTTTATTGAAATGAATAGATAATTTACCATGTCTCAATATTATAAGAGCAAGTGTCAGAAATAAAATCGGGCTAATTTTCAGTTGATTTTAGCATAGAAAGAAAGACAAAAAGCAATTTAAAACTTCATTGATATCGATTGAGGCCACTGTATGAAGCAATGATCTTTAACATTTTGGTAACGTTGGAGGATTTCAAGCTACCACTGTACGAGTATTCCATACCAGGTGTGGTTGAGTAGACTAATCGAGTTATCTATCACAAGGTGTGAACACTTACAGTAATATTGGAAGAAGCGACTCTCTGATCTAATTATGTGTCTTCATTAATATTTCAACGGAAAGAGTTTAATCACATCTCTCTATGAGACGAGGCTTTCAAGTCAATAGCAGATCGGTCGAACGACGACAAGAAGGTGTGAAATTTCAAATCGCCGAGGAATGAAATGCGCCTAATTTGACGAACTAAGCGAGAATTCAATCCAAAACTTCTACACTTAAAGTGGGAAAATGCTTAGAAACATCGGATTTGAAGAAAAAGCTTGACAAGAGAGTGAAATAACAGATGTGTAATTTAATTAAAGAGCTAAGACAAATGGGGAAAGAGAAAAGAAAAGTTGAAGCCAATTTCACTTTACAACTAAACATTTTCCCTATTTTCTACCGTAGTGGTATTGATCGGTCGTCATTTAAAATACCTGTTTGTCCTTCCACCAGGAAATGAATATGGTGTCACGATGCTATCGTCATTTTTAACAAACACTGATTTCAAACTTACCTCTATTTTCATCGCTACAATCATCTTGACTGTTGGGCCTCTTTAAACTAAGTCTATGATCCCTAAAATTCAAATTATCAAAAGTTTAAAATATGTTTTTGGCACTAAATGGGAGTCTTACTGAATTGAATTGAAAGCGAACCAAAAAAAGAAAACAATTAATTTAAAAATAATAAATACAATACTGACCTCCTTGCCATTCCATTATCACGGAAACCTTTAGCAAATGGATTGTTGTCAATTTTCAATTGAGTAATCTGAAACGAATAAAAATGAATTTATTATTCCATGGCGAAAGAATTGAATGACCTTTGTAACAAGAATACGAATCTATTTAAAAGTCAGTGATTCTTAGTTCAGCAATTCAAATTAGAAATTCACGTTTTGGCTGGTCCTCGAGAGACTAGAGTTGACAGTACGATAACTATTGTTATAAATGAGAACTGTTACGGAAGAAAAATAGCCAAATTCGCACTTTCTATACAGACTGTATATGCTTAAGTGCCATTTATCACGCTAGTCATAATGACTTGCACGCTAACTTTGCTAAATTTCTCGCCATTGTTTCCAGAGCTAAATCATCATCGCTAAATGACCTGACTGCTTCATTTCTAAATAAAGAGGCATCAAACAGAATGAAAATTCTAAAGATATAAGCCTTCAGAAGAAGAGACGAGCTTCAATTGAGTTGGGCATGCAATGTTTCACTTCAATCACGTTACGTCATTCAATGTCGTTACACAGGTGTGGATGTTATCATTTATTCATATTTCACCAGAAAAAAATCTCATTGAGAAGATCAATTTCAGTCGAACGAAGAATTTGATATTTATTCATTTGAACATTGTCTGGAAGATTTTTAACACTTTAACTTCTAATTTTATATTGTTAATATAGAAATATTCTACGTTGCCAACAATTTTCAAATCATTACGCTCACTTTTGCAAAAAAAATAATTTCAAATTGAAAAACTGTCCTTACCTGTTCATTTTGATAAGCTGTAACACCAATAAAGATAGTTTCTTCGAAAGCAAAAGTATTGAATGTGTTCCATCTCATAGTGAAAATATCATTGGCTTGTACCACATGAATTCTTGGTTGATATTTGTGCATAGAATTCAATATAACCTGCAAATGTAATAAATAATTTTAAAGTCAAAATCAAGACGTCGTTTGTGGAAGATTTTCAAAAGCAAGGATCTGTTTTATTATGGGCCCCAAGAGGCACACATCGATCGACATATGGCATTCCATTTATCACAAATTTATGTTTTTGTAGTCTTGGTCATTTGAGTAACTTGCCTTTTTAATTATTAATCTCTAGATTTTTATGTAGACACAATAAATAGAATTAGTGAAATATGGCCCACGACGAATGTAGGAAAGAATAACATTATTTCCAAAATTTCGATGATTTGCGTAAAACTGGGCTCAACGAATATTGACAACAACTACAATATTGTTGAAAGCAATCAAGAGAAAGATATCTTTAATATTACTAAGATTGATTCTTAATAACCCTTTCAAGACAATTTAATAGAAACACTTTTCTAGTCTAATTTCTTGTTTCCCATTGGGAGTTTCAATTACATGTTACGCCAATCAACAATTTGTAACAACCGTTATTCAGCCCGTATCATCATCGCTGTGGTACATTAGGGACCATGGCACGCGTTCATAATATTGATAGCTTCAATACAATATACAATATGCCCCCTTTTAACAAATTATCATACTATTTCTCCCAAAAACACGATCGTTATTTAATGAAAATTAATAGTTTGCTCAAAATATTATTTAAGAATAAATATATTTTCACGAAACAATTCTAGGTTTATTGATGGCCTTTGACAATGATAAAGGCGACTACGATCTATTTTACTTGCGGAAGGACACCTGGGGATTTCAGACCTCACGCTAAACCCTGGAGTAGCTTTAAATGAATTTCGATTCTTATTAAGTATGTCCGAGTCATTTCTCAAATCATACAAGCAATGTCAGCAGATTTAATGAATAGTTTTGTGTATCTGGATTAGGAAATAGTTTTGAATTGTAAGATGCAAACTTGAAATGGAATAAATTTAAATGATTGGCTCCCAATTCTAAGAAAATAACTTACATGTCCATTTTGATCGAGATTGTTGTTGGTAAGTTTGAGCTTATGAAATGGTACTGGTTGCTTCATCCAATGGGCACCAGAAGCAGGTGAATCTGGGTGAATGTACAAACGTCCTGGCATATGAGGTTCAGCTTTACCAGTTACAACCCATTCTGAATTATGGTATTTGTATCGGCAGTCATCAACAGGTACCAAATCAACGAGTAGAATGTATTTAGCATGTGGGTCTAATCCCTCTAAACTACACTTAATTACTGGAAACATACGTCTGCAAAACAAATACAATATGGTTTTTGGTTATCGAAAAATTGCACTTAAAAATTGTTTTTGTTGAAACCGAAAAGTCTAGACTCTAAAAAAATATTTTTGATTTAGAAAATGTTGAAATATAACCGTAAGAATAGAAAGGTGCAAAAGTCTGACAGGTGCGACGACAAGTAGGGGAGGTCACCCATTATTACGTCATTTCCTTTAACAATAGATAGATATAGACGGAGATAAATATAAAGTGTGCTTCTATAATTGAAGTATATTAACATACCAGTACTATGGTGTTAATTGAGTATAATTCAAAAATTTTATTATTGATGTAAATTTTACACCTTTTTCTGGGCCCCTATTGATATTGAAATAGTACACTATATCAATGAAGGCTTGTTTTCTTAGATTTTGAAATTCAAAAAAGGTGGGGTAATTCTAAAGGCGGCAAGCTGATCAAATAACCAAAAATTCAAAACTAATGAATTTAAAATAGAATTTGAGAACAAAATTACGACGGAAACAAGATGTTACATACTGCTTAGTAATTCATAATCTTTCAAAAAATTTGGATACGGATATCATTTTCAACAAAACTTTCAATTAAACAATGCATGCATATTATGAGGAAAAATATTTTGTATTTATTTGGATTCTATGCAAGTGTCAGTGTAATCATTCATCTAATTAATATAACACCTAATGAATTCATATTTTCGTGATGATTTATCCTTTTTATGTTTGATATATTTTTTTAAAATCCGGATCTAAATACAAACTGATATTCAGCATCTGTTACCATCCTTGAAATTTATCCTCATCTTCGAATCAATAATGAAGAGCTAAAATTTTAATTATTTCAGGTGTTTTGTGAAATGAATTATTTGTCCCAGGAAGTTGATTTTGATGTATTTTTCACATAATTATTCTAACCAATTGTCCGATATAGTCAGATATCAAATACAACTTATTATTATACAGTTATTTTCATAAACAACGCGCCTTTTAATAAAAAATAGAAATTACCTTCCAGTCTTTGTGATAATCATTTCTGTGCCAATTGAGTGAAATTTTTGCCACAAATCTCGGTTTTCGAGGTTGATTTTGATATTTTTATCCACCGATTCATTTTGTCCAGTGGATAACATTCTTTTGGGGTCTGGGGTGGACAAGTGGGAGTAACCACCATACTGTTGTTGACCTGCGAAATAAAATAAATACAATATTTCACGGTTTCGGAGAAGCTATTGGACAACTAAATAATAAAAAAAATATGCACTTTTATTGTGGGGAAGAATTGTTTTAAATACTAACTGTTATAATTATTTTCTAAGGCATAACAGTCTTCGAAAAATTGGTATTCTGATTCCATAGTGATTTCTGTAGAGAATGTGTGACTTGAATAGGTAGTGAACGATGTTTGCAGTTCGAAATCAAAACGAATTCTGATACCTCTAGCCAAGAACGGCTCGTTTTTATACTCTCCTAAAGATCTGTGCTTTCTTAATCTCAGCTCTTAATGCGTTTGTTATTTTTCCGATATAAGTACGTGTAGTTTATAGATTACAAATACAAACTCGTGGCGTTTTAAACAAATAATTCTTTTGTCCAGTTCACAGTTCAAGTGAATAAAATAGATTAACACTCTATACCCCTACCGTTGAAATCAGATTAACCCACAATGTGTGCGGTTCGTTTACCGTACAGATTAGAACTATTTGATATTCTTACACAAACTAAGGGTACTGGATGATCTAGACAATTTTAAATTGAATCGAAAAAATCAAATCAGTTTAAAATGGTCACGTGATCTCTCATGATCGAATTTAGCAAATGATGCAAGAATACGAAAACCAATTTTTATTCAAGAAAAAAAAATTAAAAATTAAATTCGCATGATTGAAATATTGCAAAAGTGGCAGAAAATATGTGATATGCCACATTTCTAAGTCAAACTTTATTAATATACTTGTATTTGAAAAAAATATATCTTACTAGCAAGTCCCATTGGGTCATGAGCAGGGTGCATGGGAAATCCAAAACCGAACGCTTGAGGTGTTGGCATCAAACCATGGCTAAGAGGGAAAGCTCGGGCTCTTTGGCTCAGAATATCTTCCTCATACATGATTACTGTTTATTATATAGAACTGAAATTTACAAAAATAATAATGAGTTTTATACAAAATATCTATCTAGAAAAATCACAATTATGAATATATAGAATAATATTTTCGTAAAATAATTATGAGATAAAAATATACTTATATATTATAAACTATGTAGAAAAAATAACAATTTTATAAGAAATTAAACGAAAAGGCGAACGTTTTCCTAAAAGTTTAGTACATGTTTCCCGATATGGGATGAAATGTTAATAAATTTTTTAGGTGAATTAGGTAATGTGATATACACAGGGTCTTGTATATTTTATTTCATCATGACGAAATCCACAGATTTTAGATGCAAATCACGCAACCTTTAGCGCTGAAATAGCCAGAATTCAATCGATAGGTTTTTTAATTAATGATATTCTGTGCAGTGGAGGTTCAATAGAATTAACCTGCTCATTCAACACGGTAATTTAAGAACAAAAGTTTGTTTGATGAAATTGACACCTTAATGCAATATTCAGAAGATTATTGACTACCTTATTCTACCGTCATATCAACCGTCTTTCTTCTATTAGACTAATACTTTTAATTATTAATTTGTTAATTAGACTATCTATTACATCACGATACCTAATACTGATTTTATTTTTATCCAGCAAATTACGGAAAGTCCGGGTATTACAAATTTAAAAAAAAAGGTTTTCTGTTATAGTATTTTATTCCTATTTGATTTATCAATATAAATGATATTTATTAATTGGCAATAAATCACGATATGATTCCTATGATATTTTTTTAATTTTAATTTTTTCAATCTTGTGATTTACCAATCAAATGCATACCAAATACATCCTTTTAATTTGACTATACCAAATACGTGACGAATGATTTTTAATTTAGAGATTTCTTGAAATTTTTCTTTCTTATTTTTGAAATAGTTTTTTAAAAACTAAAAAATATTTTTCAATTTCATTTTATTCCATTTGATATTTAGTAAATAAGATTAATCTCTCATTGGTAAAATTTACTCTTTATAGTTTCCTTAAATCCCGATTCTATAGAATGCGTTCTCGTTTTAGCAATTCCATTTTATCCGCCTGATTTTGGAATATGAATTACAGCAATGGCTGTGTATTTCAAAGACTTAAAAGAAAGTTTCGGTTTAGAGGTTTTAGAAAAACAAAAAGAATATATATGTATATAAATTTAACTAACTTAGAGAGGTGATATATACTCCAAAATTTGAAACGTTTGCTTGGTATCTTTTTATAACTGTAAATTTGTTTTTGTTTCTGAACAGTTTGTTGCGAAATTAATTCTATAAATATTGATATATATGTACACATTTTTAAAAAAGAAGATTATCAGAAAAAAATGCCGTGTTAAGTTTTATTTTAAAATAATAGCTTTTAAAATAGAGTCAAACTGCTTTGCAATTTAAAATATAAAAACTCTGAATTACACAACTATAAAAATACATTGGAAGGTGAATATTTTGATTCCGGTTTTGCAGATTTTCTTACATTTGACACATTGATCGTACTTTTTCATATTTTGATTTAACAGAAAATATGTAAGATATGAATATAAAATTTAAAGTGTCTTACCTTAGCGAAGAAAAAATAATAAGCCACAAGAAAACTTGCTACAAGATGACAATCGAGTTAAATAAGACACCTTCGAATTTTTTCACTAAAATTCAGTAAAATTCACCAGAAAGTTGTTGAATTAGCAAATAGTACTGTAAGGTTTGATGATATGAGTGTTGTATGTTGGTACTTTGACCATTACAGACATTTATATGTGACTCGGAGACACGACTCTTGTCTTTCAATCATTCTTAACCCCGCCCCTTATCCATATTATTCTACCGATCAACGACCAATGATTTGAGCAGCTTAACTTCTCGTCTGCTACTGTCGAGCTGGCGCCCAACACAATTCAACCGTAATAACATCAATTGATAGTGAAAAACAAACAAAACTTCCGTCGTGGAGAAGGGGTTGGGGTACTCGAGAAGATTTTAATGCTCAAGTGAGAAAATCTTCTCATTTACCGTCAAACTATTGTTCAAATTTCAATAGAAAATCCTTAAAACAAAAAGAGGGCCATTAGAGGTGGCGTCCATTTCGGCGAGAAAAGTAGAGAGCATTTTGGTTAGGAATTAAGATTTTGGAGTATATTAAAATCGTTTCAAGTGTCTATTAGTGTTTGACCCTCTATATTTCACTGTCTTTACCATTCTTTATGTCAATATTAGTACTCTAATATTTTAATATTCAATACCAACATTTTTGTTGGAAATCTGGAAGTCGCCACGACGTCGCAGTACAGAATTATTAAGCCATCAGTTCTATACGGAAAATAAAGTTTTAAACAATAAATAAAAATAACAGTATCTGTAATATATCACTTTCTTGAAATAATTTTGTGAAATTTCTCATATTAAATTTGTGAATTTTCAACTTTTTTTCCTAATTTTAACACATTAATATTTACGATTTTGTTTTGTTTTTCACATCATTTTTTACAGTAAATAACATTAAATTTTGTTGCTTTCATTTACATTTTATATAACCTGCACGAGATTCATTCAGTTAATTTTCTGGGCAAAAATTTATCAGACAATTATTAACCTATTGGCAATTAAATAAATAGCAAATTCGGTGCTGTATAATATTTGCCACAAATTATTTGCCACAAAGTTTTTAAAAAATATTTAAAGCGGCTCATATTTTTATAACTATATGTATTCGTTCTGATTTTCAATGTGAACAGTTTGATTTGAGTCTGCCTTGATAATCATGCCCTATGTATGTTTGTAGAATCAAATTATGATGTTTTTTGTAACTGATCGAATCTGATTAATTCCGTTGATCGCAGAGACTCATTTGAAAGATTTACAGACATATACGAAGATTTTTGGCGATGATCGGCGAATCAACTACGGAAATAATGAGTGAATTTTTTTTATGAATTTTTCTGAAAATGAATATGAGCCATATAACATTGAAGCAAAATTCAATCGAATATATTATATATATTTGAGAAAAGTTACAATTTTATTTGCGAACAATATTGTGGTATTTTACTAGTACAGTTTCAATTTATTAGCTTACTGCATAGATTTGTTTGCATACTAGAAACATTGCTAATAACTTAAAGTATTTTTTAAACCTAATGTCTAAATGTACCAGAGTCATGTGCACTTTGGGTTTAAATGGTTTTCTAATGTTTGATGTTTACAACATAAGTGATTTCAATATTCAAACATCATGTTTTGTTCTGTTTGATCGAAACGATCTGAATAGGCTACTTGTCTATGATACAGTTCTTCAATCTCAGAACACTCAGACTTCTATAAGAATGTCTAGTAAATTCGATTGAAATGTTTGATATTTCGATTTGAATTGGCTAAAGAAATTTGGACTTCACAATAGTCTATACGAAACAGTTGTTCGAGATTCGACTAGGATTTACGTGCGACTGTCTAATGAATTTGATTAAAAATGTTTGGTATTCAATCATGATGTTTGCTTATGTTTGATTGAAACGATCTGAATTGGCTTAAGAAATACCAGTCTACGACACAGTTTTTTCAAGCTTAGATCATGATTTATGTGCGACTGTCTAATAAATTCGATTCAAAATGTTTGATATTCAATCATGGTGTTTGATTGAAACGATCTGAACTGGTTTAAAAACTTTGGTTTTCACAATACCAGTCTTCGACACAGTTTTCAAGCTAAGACGATTCCTATGCGACTGTCTAATAAATTCGATTAAAAATGTTTGGTATTCAATCATGATGTTTGCTTATGTTTGATTGAAATGATCTGAACTGGCTTAACAAATACCATTTTTTTTCAAGCATAGATCATGATTTCCATGCGACTGTCTAATGAATTCGATTAAAACTGTTTGGTATTCAATCATGGTGTTTGCTTATGTTTGACTGAAATGATCTGAATTGCCTTAAAAATTTAGTCTACGAGACAGTTACTCAAGCTTCGACTATAGGATCTGTGCGACTGTCTAATGAATTCGATTAAAAATGTTTGGTATTCAATCATGATGTTTGTTTATGTTTGATTGAAACGATCTGAACTGGCTAAAGAAATATGGTTCTCTCAAGACTACGACCCAGTTGTTCAAGCTCAGATTACCACTGAACGTATATTTGTTTTAAATGTTTTGGTATAACGTATTGCTGAAATTATTGGGTCAATATTTCAATTTTACAATACAAAGAATATAGCCTATCTTTGTTTGCGAATATTATTGTGTTTTAAAACTAATTGTTTGCTGATTATATATGATTCAGTAATTGCCAAATGGAATGACTATATCTATTTTACATGTTTCAATCTTGTGAATTCTAAATTCTCGTTTATAGTCATGTGAATTTTGCTCACATCGTGTCTAATATTTAAAGTTGTATGAATTTTTAATACCTTAAACATAAAACAGCATAGATGATAGATTAATGACTTCTTCTAAGTTGCGACTGTCGTGCGAGATAGGAAGTTGGGTACGAACCAATCACGTTGTTTGCTTTTCTGAGCATTAAAAGTCTGTAAATTTACTTGATAACATGCAAGAGCAAAATTTTACTGCGTCATCCAGATGATTTGTGTCCGACTGTCTGATGAATTTGATAAGGAATAATCAAGTTGTTGGTTTAAATTTGATGACTGTTGATTAATCTAAATTAATTTGTTTATTCTAAAAAGTATATTTCCTATACAAGGAATATTCGTTGACCCTAATGATTGTCGTCTGCCAGTTGATCGTCTGGTCGTAAGAAAGATCTACGTGTAACTGATGTGTTTGAATTGTTGATCGTTTTGGTTATTTAGACTATTAGAATGTTTGGACTATAAAATATATCTTTACTCTCGACTGGACGGACAACCAATCAACCAACTTTCAAACATCATGTCCCAACGTAGACAAAAATCTATAGGTCGTTTATATCTTGATCAAGTTGCCACCATCGGACTTAAAATGAAACTGGCATTGCATATAATTATGAAACAATATGTTTGTTGCCGGCGTTTTTCATGTCTCTGTCATTTGCTTTATCACATGACAGAGCACAATAATATACGACGCACCACTTTTTGGAACAAACCTCTACATCCGTCCTGCTTTCAATATGGATACCACGTACTATTCGGTGTATTGTTGCTTACAATGGAGTCTCCTTTCCCATACGGATATTCCCAAAGTATATGAAGTTAATTTCTAATAAATGCTAATGAAATAAATATGCAGAGGAAATGGATACTTAATATACTCCCATTTTTTCTTACTTTGAAGGATATGAATTATTTAAGATAAGTTAAAATACCAGAATGAAATTATGGACAGTTCATGCAAAGCGAACTTAGACGGCGTGTGCATATACGTGCAGGAATTTGAATTTTTCAGAAAAAAAGCTGGTCAAGGTAACATTATCAATCAGATTCTCGCCCGTCTCAAATCTTTATCCGACTTGCATTAGGAGAGATTAAAAATAATTAGTGAACTCTATGACATGATATCTTAGATTTATTTGAAAGATAAACGATATCCTGTTTAAAATTCGTTTTATTTCTTAAACTGTTGAGATCATATCAGTTTTCCACACTTTATTGGTTTACTGATGAAATTGACACGAATTATAACACCTTTAATGACTTGTATAAGGTGTTGGGGAGGGAACATATAAAAGTCCCGTTAAGATACTCCATTGTTGTATTTGGTCTCGAGTGAAAATTAGATTGATATCAAATCTTAAAACAAAAATTAACTATCAGAGTAGAACTTCTTACAATTGTATGACCCGAAACGTTTTTAGTCGAATTAGTTGAACAACAATTGTCAATTGTGCGAATTATGACCAAAAATATCACCTCTTTTCTACGCAAATAGAACTCTTGTTTAGTTTTATTGAGCTTAAAATGTGCAAAGATTTGCATCTGTTTCTTTGCAAACATTGACAAAATGCAAAATTGACTTTTTATGATAAAGCTCATTTTTGTAATGTTTCTTGATAATTTTGTATATTTTCATTATATTTTGATACAAAATTGTGCATTTCAAAAGCCTTTTCTAGACAATTGCAGGCCCTTTTGTAAAAGGTACAGTTTTCAGGTTGATTTTATTCGAGATAACAAAGCCTAAATTCGAAATTTGCAAGAATATTGGGCAATGATGGGGGGTAACTAATTTCAACGAATTTATAATCCCCTAAATAAAGGATTTTATGGAAGTTACATGACCATAAAAGGGTCTTTTCAGTATCTGTTCATTGTTCGTAAATCTGTTTAGGGGTTAAGAAAGCAGTTTCTAGTGTTCACCAGGGACTTGAATGACTGGGGGCCAAATTGCCTCCTACACCGTTAAAATAACCTGAGAGCAGACGGGGGGTATGATCAGCCAGTTTGTTGTTTTAACCGATCCGCGATCAAAGATTACCGTTCGATCTTTTCATCTTAAAACCCAAAACTAATTCGCACACTTTTCTTCATCGAATTTAATCCGCCAAGATTCTCTCCTTTGCTAATTTATTTACATCAAAGGTTGAAAATATTCGCAAGAAATTAATTGTTTCGTTTCGTCATAAGAATGGATATAGTATCAGACATATCGCGAGACCCTTTTAACACCCTGGTGTTATCGAAATAGTTCACTAATATAGAGAATGCTACTTCATAAAACACTATACAATTAAACTGAAAAGAATTTTTTTTTGTGAAGCAAAGAGTGTTAAAAGTGATAAGCCTGGACATTTTGGTAAAGCTGTTTGAATTGTTTTAGCTAAAGATATTAAATATGTCTCATTCTGCATAACTGCCCTGTCACAACAGAGGACACGTATTGAGACAGATTTATTTTAAAAAAAAAAACATTCCTGAATATTCCAAGTGCATGAACACTTTTTCCTACATTGTAATAGCATTCCAGATAGCAGGCCAATCATAATATGTTCATCATAAATATATTGTTTCCTTTTACAATGATGTGTTTGTTACTACAATTTGGCTATATGCTATGTTCTGCATCCCCTTTCACACGTAAATCGTCACGAAAATTTTCACAAATGGAATTTGAAAGATACAAATTTATAAAACTATTGTCCCGTCTCGCATAAAGATTCAAATTTGAATGTAAGTTTTCCAGAAAATTGCACATTTATACAGATGTCGGGTACAGATGAACAATTGATCTACTTTGCCTCTTTTTTATTGTTAATATTACTATTAGTAACCCTTTTTTGTGGTGCGGGGTTCGTCGCATCAAAAGTTTTTTTTAGCTGAATATTTTATCGTGTAATCCATTAACTAAAGTAAATTAAGGTTTTTCATCTGCCAAATATATCAAATTTGTTCCATTATTGCACAATTTGATGTTATATTTTTAATGGTGCCCAAATTTCTTTACAGTATCAATATGTTATAGTAGCTAGTCCGAAACTATAGTGTGAACTATTAGATAAAAGAACTGGTTTTGCTTGTTTGTAAAATTTGCTTTGACGAAAATGAAAAATCTTTGTCATGTATGAAAATAAACTCTTAAGAAGCTATTCGTAATCTGCATATTTTATACAAGAATGAAGGTCAAATTCGCATAGAAATTAAATTAAAGTTGAAAGGGGTTTGTTTTGCTTTTCATCGACATTATGGGTTTTATTTGCATCATTCAAATTTCCATCAGAAATAGAAATACTAACATGTATATGTGACGTCACTATCGCAAAAAATTGCTTTTTTTCCCTGATAGTAAGGTCATTAACCGCTCAATTTAATTTGAATAATTTGAATTGCAACAAGAATCATCCAAGCAGACGTCCCACTTAAATTGGAATCTTAGCTTAAATAGATGTTATCAGTGCCCCTTATGCACATAACAAGTGTATAAAAACTTTTTAAGATTTCCATCACAATTTTCGACTGTCATTACATGCAGGCGGTGTTATTTACTTTAAATATTGCAGATATTACCAAAAAAAACCATCACTATGGAAATAATTACACTCGAGAAAGTTAAATGTTGCATATGCCTGGAAGTGACGTAAGTTTGAATATCAAAAGTTAGTTGTGGAAATGAGGCATGTCCGAACTCTCGGACTATCTTATCTGATATTATCTTCTGTTCTATTTTCAAAATGTGTCATGGAATAAAACAATAACAGTATTAAAAAGAGACAACGTGAAGCCATAAATACCGGTGCGGAGACATTCGATATAGTTTTAAAATTATTATTAAAGTAGATGTTCCACATTGTAAAGGAACAGATTTGATATCGAATCTTAGTCTCACGGGAGTTTTTTTTTTTTTAGC
>NW_008706978.1:638701-645868 GCF_000327385.1 Lottia gigantea | reverse complement strand
ATTATAGTACACACAATGTAAATTATTAAAGAGATCCTTATTGTTATTACATTACACACAATTACAATTAGGCCCTTACTGTAATTATAGTACACACAATGTAAATTATTAAAGAGATCCATATTGTTATTACATTACACACAATTACAATTAGGCCCTTACTGTAATTATAGTACACACAATGTAAAGAGATCCTTATTGTTATTACATTACACACAATTACAATTAGATCCTTACTGTAATTATAGTACACACAATGTAAATTATTAAAGAGATCCTTATTGTTATTACAATACACACAATTACAATTAGACCCTTACTGTAATTATAGTACACACAATGTAAATTATTAAAGAGATCCTTATTGTTATTACATTACACACAATTACAATTAGATCCTTACTGTAATTATAGTACACACAATGTAAATTATTAAAGAGATCCTTATTGTTATTACATTACACATAATTACAATTAGGCCCTTACTGTAATTATAGTACACACAATGTAAATTATTAAAGAGATCCTTATTGTTATTACATTACACACAATTACAATTAGACCATTACTGTAATTATAGTACACACAATGTAAATTATTAAAGAGATCCTTATTGTTATTACATTACACACAATTACAATTGGGCCCTTACTGTAATTATAGTACACACAATGTAAATTATTAAAGAGATCCTTATTGTTATTACATTACACACAATTACAATTAGATCCTTACTGTAATTATAGTACACACAATTCAAATTATTAAAGAGATCCTTATTGTTATTACAATACACACAATTACAATTAGGCCCTTACTGTAATTATAGTACACACAATGTAAATTATTAAAGAGATCCTTATTGTTATTACATTACACACAATTACAATTGGGCCCTTACTGTAATTATAGTACACACAATGTAAATTATTAAAGAGATCCTTATTGTTATTACATTACACACAATTACAATTAGATCCTTACTGTAATTATAGTACACACAATGTAAATTATTAAAGAGATCCTTATTGTTATTACAATACACACAATTACAATTAGATCCTTATTGTAATTATAGTACACACAATGTAAAATATTAAAGAGATCCTTATTGTTATTACATTAGACACAATTCCAATTAGATCCTTATTGTAATTATAGTACACACAATGTAAATTATTAAAGAGATCCTTATTGTTATTACATTACACACAATTACAATTGGTCCCTTACTGTAATTATAGTACACACAATGTAAATTATTAAAGAGATCATTATTGTTATTATATTACACACAATTACAATTAGGCCCTTACTGTAATTATAGTACACACAATGTAAATTATTAAAGAGATCCTTATTGTTATTACAATACACACAATTACAATTAGATCCTTATTGTAATTATAGCACACATAATGAAAGAGATCCTTATAGTTAGTATATTACACACACCCTTATTGTCATTACACACAATTACAATAAGATCCTTATTGTTATTATTTTACACACAATTACAATAAGATCCTTATTGTTATTATATTACACACAATTACAATATGATCCTTATTATTATTATATTACACGCAATTACAATATGATCCTTATTGTATTTACTGGGAGATAAATGATGTATCTCATGAAAGAAGTCTAATTTAATAATAATATTGTTTTATTTGATTAAACTATGCTGCATTATAATATGATACTGTATTATGCAGAACGGTAAGGCAGCATGCTGTGATATGATAAAACTATGCTGTATTATAACAAATGCTGTTTGATATGCGCGGTATGATATGAACTTGTTTGTCGTGTATTGCACGGTAATCTACAACTTAGAGACTTGAAAAAAAGGACTATTTCAATTTTCGGCATTTTAATCAAAATCTTTAAAGTTCTCTCTGGAATTGAAAGCGTTTCTGTGGCGGCTGCAGAGCTTTCCATTGGAGGAGAACATCGATAATTCTTTTTCGAATGCATTCATGGAGGGTGCTTGATTTGGTGGTATTGGGAAAGGGGCAAAAATTGAAAATAGAGGTCTTAATTCTTTGGTGAATCGGCTAATTTTCACATTTTTCTATAAAGGCCATGTACACAACAAACAAATTTGAAGGCGATTTAAATACTTTCAAAAACATTTTTAACACATTTTGAACCTATGAAATCTCATCTTCATCATACTTGACATGATTCTTTGTAAGATATGATGATATAATACTGTTTCTCACTATAATATTGTATGATGATGTCAGTGTGTGATAAAGTGATACTGTGCGGACATATTGTAATTTATGGTAATTTAATGTCATGTGAAACTGTATTATGATTTTATATTTTGGTAGTAGTGTACTGCATGATAATGTGATAATGTATGATGCTTGATAATACAATACTTTATTATGATGCTGTATGGAAATATGAAAATGCATGATGATATAATATTGTATGTTAATATGGGACTGATAATACGATACTGTATGATGATGCTGTATGTTAGTATGATATTGTATGAAAATATGCAAATATGAAAATGTATGATGAAATGATGTATGTGAATATGGGACTGCTAATACGATACTGTTTGATGATGTTGTATGGTAGTATGATACTGTATGAAAATATGAAAATGTATTATGATATGATGTATGTGAATATGGGACAGATAATACGATACTGTTTGATGATATTGTATGGTAGTATGATACTATATGAAAATATGAAAATGTATGATGATATGATGTATGTGGATATGGACTGACAATACGATACTGCATGACGATGCTGTATGGTAGTATGATAGTGTATGAAAATATGAAAATGTATGATGATATGATATTTTATGTTCAATGGGACTAATAATACGATACTGTATGAAAATACATGTATATACTGTATTCGATGTCAAAACATTTTTTCCGAAAATGATGTTCTGTTAATGGGTGATCTTAATGCCAGGACGGATAGGCCTACTTGCATCGATTATTCCAATTTTAAACTCATTCAATGAGTGAATACACTTCTTTTAAAAAAATAGTAAAGGGCACACAAAAAAATGGAACACGAATTTTTGATATTTGTATATGATTTAGTGATTATAAATGATTATAAGTCGAGATGATACCTTTGGATTTTTCAACCCGGTTTCCCTCTGTCAGTGATGGAGGTAAAGAGGGGCTCGGAGGACAATAAACCGAGGTCCTGTGTGCTACAAGTTGAAATCCCCCATTACATACTACATGGCGTTGCCCATGTTCAAGGTGCAGAAAAGTAGGCGGTAAAACTCCATTCATTTCCTTTCATTTATGATTCTAGAAAAATGTCGGTGGAATTGCAAAAAAGAAATCTAATATTCAAGTTGATGAAGAACATCACTAATTTATAACATTGTGTCCCCTGATTTGTAAATGATATTCATATGCAACATCAATGGAACACGTCAACCTATTCCGTCGTTGTCGTTATTCCGTAGATGTCAGGTTGTCCCGGGTTACTGATGGGGAGAGAATGGTTGTTTAAACAACATAAAAATGATTTTGTCTTCTGATATTGAAAATTCATAACAAACTGTGGCCAGGTAAATCTCTTTAAGCCCGGATTCGATCATCAATTTATAATGAGGTTAGAGCTGTTTTATTTCATCAATAGAAAATATGATAAGAAAGCTAATCAAAAGATTAATTTACTGGTAAATAAATTCAGAAAATGAGGCTAGCATGTTGACATCCATCTAAATATATTAACTGACGCGTAGAGGTAAGATCAAAGAGAATAACGGTACCGCAAACGCTTTTATCTAGCACGCGCTGTTGACAGATGTAAGGGGAGTTAACCCATCTTTCACTGTGAGTTTCAATGCTGATCTGGAGAAGATCAAATATCGTTTAGAGAACAATACCAAGCCATTTAAACTCTATTATACATGATAATTCATTCGTTCTTTAATCATTCTATTCTCATCTTTTATTCCTCCCTAATAGCAGCCACTTCATTATAATTTCATGACCGATTAACCACTAAATCAAAGTACACTATGTTGCTGTATACTCTGTGCATTATGTTAACACATTTACTTTTATATATTATATGTACGCAATATTTATAATAAATCCAAACCAAACCGCAAATAAATCTTTTAAACCTAATTGAAAAAAAAATCCCAAACAAAACAACAAATATACTATGAAGGGTAAGAATCAAAATTTAAAGGGACAGATGCGCCAGTTTTCTCTGAAAAGGGAATTTTTTTTTTATTTTTAGCTAAGCCAATCAGTAATAGTGTTCACAGCTCATCATCGAAATTTGAGCCTTCATATTCATGTGTGTCCAGAACTATCAGTGATTGAATGTTAAAATGAAGACTTAGTACTTCTGAAGACTATTTACATATATTTAAGACTATAATTCAACCACCAAAATGGCGCACCTATCCATTTTAAGGTCGAAGTATAAAAAAAAATTTTCAGTGAACGTATGGTCAATATATATAATAGATAATAAAACTTGTGGTCTTTAGTCCAGGAGCAGTTTTCAATAAGACGTCTGCGGTTCCTGCAAAAAAAAAATCTGTGAAAAATTATTGTTGGTGCAAATGCCAATTATTAGATACAACAGCTCACGAAACGCTCATTTGAATATAATCATAAGTGCTAAAAGGTATCGTTTTTACTGTGACAATGTTTTTACGTTCTGATAACAACATGCTGCCATCTTAATATACAGAAAAATTCTAAGTCAATTAAATACAAAGAAAACACAAACAAATATTAGAAAATAGGAAAAATTCTATAAGATAATGATCTCATTAAAAAAACATCCACTATTGTGGAAAATGTAAATTAAGCTTTACACCGAAAAATGACGCGTAAGATCCTTATATAATGTATATTATGCCAATTAAAATAATTTCGTAAAAATAAGTGTTCAAGTACATCCTTTTGAAACCGGACTTTCCAAACAGATACCAAATTCAATTCACACTGATTGATCAAAAATTATAATTCAACGGCCCAGATAGAGGTTTATGATTATATCCTTGTATGATTTTGTCAAAGCAGAAAAAAATACCACGGTTTCTATAAGGATTGTAACAGCCGGTGTCTGTTTAATTTCAAACGTAACGCCGTTGTACGTTTAAGCCTCATACACACCGCAACCGATAAAACCTACAGATAGCTTTGAACTAATTTTAGTTAGTTCTGCATGGTTGTGAAGACGTGTGTCGCACTCATTTTATCAGCAAGTACCCGTTATAAGAGGCAACATACTGAATTCTATGGGAACATTAATGGGAATCGACTTATCGGTACATTGTTTACGGTCGGTTAGCAAATCGAGTGCATGCTGAATTCACCATAAGGTTGAGTAAATAATCAGTTTTCGAAATCACAACAATGTTGATAATAAACTAAGGGTGTTATGTGTTCATTATTTATTTCGCTTCAATTATTTACCAATTTCAACCTCAATGGATATATAGCGATAAAGGTGTATATCAGATTGGGTTATGGTTTATCATTTGATGAAGTTTGCTTCTAATTTTAATGATATATTACTCACCTTGCGGCTAGAAATAAATTAAATAACGTATTTTATTCAGAATATTTAGCGCTAATATTGATATAATACTTTGAATATACACTTGTTTTTGAGGAAATCAGTTTTCTAAAAAAGCTAAATCTAGTCGACTATAAAATTCACAAATTTGAGGGATAATTCGCTAACCCGTATATCTTATGGACCGCCCATGGTTTTAAAAAACATCAAGCTTTGAAAAATTAAAATGATGTAAATGAAGCATTAAATTTAGATTGCTTGTGTTCTTTTGTCAAAATATTTGCAACATATTTTTGAACTTTTAGTGACTATTCTAATAAATGTCTGATGATATAATTTGGGATTAGGGTCTTTAAGGCGTAAAAAGGGACCATGCAGCTTCCAAGTGAATCATATGAGGGAAAATCAACACAATCTGTTGTTGGACCCAGAGGGACTGTGAAAGTGGCGGTTGTTTGTTCCATACAATTCCTTCCTTAAAGTCTTAGAATCGACTCGCTTATTATAGGTTGCACATATTTACATCGACAGTTTGCTCTATCAATAAAAGACGATGTTACAAAATAACAAATACTTTGTATTGTATATAAAGTATAATAAATACTTTGTATTATACATGACGTACAATAAATACTTTGTATTGTATAAAAAGTTTAATAAATACTTTATATTGTATATAAAGTACCTTCTTTATATTTATTATGCACAAGCTATAAGTATGTAATTTACTTAATGCTAATAAAGATTCTTATTATCATTACATATTCTGTATTGTATATAAAGTATGTTAAATATTTTGTATTGTATGTAAGGTATAATAAATAATTTGGATATAAAATATAAAGTATGATATAATTTGTATATAAAGTATAATACAATCTGTATAAGAGTTTAATAAATACTTGTACTCTGTATTGTATAGAAAGTAAAATAAATATATGTATTCTGTATTGTATAATTTGTATATAAAGTATAATACAATCTGTATAAGAGTTTAATAAATACTTGTACTCTGTATTGTACAGAAAGTAAAATAAATACATGTATTCTGTATTATATAATTTGTATATAAAGTATAATACAATCTGTATAAGAGTTTAATAAATACTTGTACTCTGTATTGTACAGAAAGTAAAATAAATGCATGTATTCTGTATTATATAATTTGTATATAAAGTATAATACAATCTGTATAAAAGTTTAATATTTGTACTCTGTATTGTATGAAAGTAAAAAAAATACATGTATTCTGTATTATATAATTTGTATATAAAGTATAATACAATCTGTATAAGAGTTTAATAAATACTTGTACTCTGTATTGTACAGAAAGTAAAATAAATACATGTATTCTGTATTATATAATTTGTATATAAAGTATAATACAATCTGTATAAAGGTTTAATAAATACTTGTACTCTGTATTGTATGAAAGTAAAATAAATACATGTATTCTGTATTATATAATTTGTATATAAAGTATAAGACAATCTGTATAAAGGTTTAATAAATACTTGTACTCTGTATTGTATAGAAAGTAAAATAAATACATGTATTCTGTATTATATAATTTGTATATNAAGTAGACATAAAGTATTATATAATTTGTAC
>NW_008706978.1:606618-638651 GCF_000327385.1 Lottia gigantea | reverse complement strand
TGTATGTAAAGTATAATAAATACTTTGTATTGTATATTAAGTATATAGCATAGATGCTTGTTTTCCACCAAAACATGGAATAATAATAAATGTAACAAAAAAAAAATGAAAATGTGATGAAAAATGTGAAGAAAAAAAAGGCGGAAACGTTGTGATTTTTTATGCTGCAAGAAAATATGGAAGAACAAGCAATGGCCGAGACCTGAGGTTACCGACAGGGGCAGATTAACCACAAGGAGGGTAGGCTATGAGGGGGCTCCCCCACCCCATAAAAAGTTTAAAAATAGAATTGATTTGGGTCGTTCTGAAATATTTTTGGAAAAAACGTATAAAAATCATATTTTGAATCTTTTAGAATTGGAGTGGGGTACAAGCTTGTATTCTAGGGAGTGAAATCTCCCCGCTGTCGCTGTCACTGAGAACAAGCGATGACATGGCATGGGTCGCCGCATTGGACTGAGTGATGAAATCTTAAAATTCAGTTTATTTTAAAATATTCCAATCCTCAATTTCAATTGAGTTTGGGTCAGGGAAGCACAAGATGGTCGTCAAATTTAATTTCTCTATCATTCGTGCTTTCAGTTGAAAACAATAAAAATTTAATTCTACAAATTCTTCAAGACGTTTTACACTTTAATATAGACAACCTGAATCAAGCAAAGTGTGAATGTTTTAAATTTTATTTAAGGACTATCAATAATTGAGTACTTTAGCGAAATCTTAAGTTGTTTAATTGTCCAACTGCAACTTGGCATTTTCATTCGCATTAAATTGTCTAACTCTTAGTTCCTGATTCTGTTTTTCTTCCACATTTAATTGGGTCTTTATTGCACAGTGCCAGTCAAATTTCATTAGTTTTTAAGAAACACTTAAGTTGTGTTTTTGTTTAAGTGATTTAGATGTGTTGAAATATAGATTGGGCAACTAACACCAGAAAAGGAAAAATGTATTGGAGAGAAATTAGTTTCACTGTTAAAATAGTGCTCAATACAATTGTAGACCGATATAATATTGCCGTTACGAAGGCCAAAACCATTTAAAAGGTTTTTTACTCGAAGTAAACATATTTTAAAAATCTTTTCATGTACAATTTACAATGTTTTTAATAATGAAATTTGCATAATACCTATTGCCCTTGCATATAACACATTGTGCAATATCCGCCAGCGTTTTACCACGTTAGCCCCGCTCACGGATATAATCGAAGAACTTTGTAGTTCTGGGTTGCAAATTTCGATTTGATTTACTAAGCGTTGACATACATTCTGGATAAGGTAAGCATTTTTTAGTAGGCCTACTTTTTTCATAGTTTTTTTTGTGCCCTTCAGACCATATTTTGCTAAAAGTATATGTCCGTTTTACCGACGATGTTACGTTTTGTTGGCAATGTTGCGAACAAAAATTTCCACTTTGTTTGCGTAAATGCAATTTTGACGGAAAATTGTTTTTTTTCTGTACAAAGCTTCACAATTTAAAAAAAAACAGGCTTTATCAAAACGGAGGATCTTGACGAAGCCTCGAATGCTAGGTGCTAACCTATGACAAATTAAAGAAGATATAATGGTCGTCTCATAAAACAGAAAGGTTCTTAATTTCAATTTTAGTTTGGGCACGGGTTTGTGTTTGATGCCAGTTTATAGGCTTGAAATTAGTAAATCAAATTAGCTTTAAGACAATAATACATGCGGTCAAGTTTTATGGTGGTGGTTAATTTAAAAAGATTAGGGAATAATACATAAATGATCCATTACCCATGTGATTAACCATTTGACCATTAGATGGACATTAAGTGACCAGATAAGTTGTGAAGATGGATTAAAGGATAATACTGTCAAGAAAATAACCGACGAATTATCAGAAGAGTGTGAAAATTGTCGTGTCTAGATAGGCGCCAAACTTGAACATTTCTTTCGTAGTTAAGTACAGTCGAAGGTTCTTCAACTTTTCCTTCATAAACTGTCAATTTTCTACCAAGATTCGTAAATGATTGTGTTAAGGAACTGTCTATTATTAAAGGAATGGTCGACACAGCTTCCAAAATTCTCCCTCGAGCTTTCCTCATTATTAAATTTACACAAACCTCAGTCTTTGTTGAGAACTCTCACCTTTTCGAAGAAGATTATACGTCAATTTGCTCGAAGAATCGCTAAAATATTTACGACAAGTTGGGCTATAAAGTAAGACATTTGAAGCACTTCCAAGTTGGTACAGACGAGGCTGATTTCCAAGACAAAAATGTTCATGCCCCGAGCGGAATCTATCTGCTGAAATTTCTCTCCAGTGGCTGATCCAAAAGGGGGCGGGGGGGGGGGGGGGTGGAAACCTCGCCACTGTTTCTCTCTGGAAAGTCCTTTAGTACGTGCTGCTTATCCTCTTTGGCCTAACATTACTAAAGAAAGTTCTTACTACTAAAAAAGTAAGTTTTAAGTACCACCAAAAAAGTGCTAACTAAGTTCTTACTACTGTCAAAAGAAGTACTAATAACTACCAAAGTAAGTTTTAACTACTGACAAAAGAAGTGGTAATAACTACCAAAGTAAGTTTTAAATACTATACAAAAAAGTAAGTATTGACAAAGTAAGTTCTTACTATTGACAAAGCAAGTTTTTACTATTGACAAAGTAAGTTCTTACTTTTGACAAAGTAAGTTCTTGCTACTAAAAAAATCTTTACCACATTACAAATATATACATCAAAAGTAATTTCTCCAAACCAAAGTAAAATTTGTACAACTAGAACAAAGTTTAATCATACACCAAACTTCCAACTCTATATCTTATTACAACAAGCTAGGTCTTACTACTACCAAAGTAAGTTTTTACTACTACTTCTACCAAAGTAAGCTTTTTCTACTACTTCTACCAAAGTAAGTTCCTAGTTGTTCACCCAATAATAGCTCGTTCAACGTACAATTTCTCCAACAAGAAAGAAGATTAATCTAAAATTATTATATCCTAAAATATATTTCAGTAGGTAAACCTTTGTTAAAAGCAAGAGCAATTTTCGAAATATGTTTTTTTTCTCAAATGGTCCACAACTCGAAAACCGAAAAAATACACGAACATTTGATTAAGGTGATCAGTGTCATGTCGCACTGTCTAAAATCGTGGGGCCCAAATTGTTGATCAAACCTTTACCATCGAGTCAAGCAAACCTTGAGAGTCTTAAGCTTTATAAATCACCACAATTGTATGAAATGAAGTCAGATTTTCAAAGAGTTATACAATTGAATTAAGATTTAGCTTTGGCTGTTATTTGTACCTTATTTCGTTGCCATGTTTCAGAACATGGCGAATGCAGAAATCACATGAAACCATTTTGATTGACCATGTTGTGAAACGGAAAAAGAAGAAGAATTTTTTGACTTTTTTTAAATAAAAAAAATAAGAAAATACTTCATACCGGCCAGCAAATAGTCCGTTTTACGAAGATGTCTACGAGATGGATATAGATGTAAAAAGGCTTCAATACCTCATAAAATCTCAAATTTAGATAACAAGTTTCGACATTGTCTGTATTTATCTCGATCCATCCTGTTTGATGTGAGAAATTTCTCCATTCTTCATAAATGATTTCGATCTAAAGAGACATTTATTACTAAAACGACCGTGCAATCACAAGCACAGATTTTTTTTCCTTTTTATAGAGGAATATGAAAATGAACGTGTATTCAAGTCACAAGGCGCGGACATCAAAGGTGCGGCGGTGTACGTGCGGTTTACGGTGCAGGATAGTGCACGAACTACCACAATTAACCCAACAACTACCACAACTCGACTAACAACTACCACAACTCAACCAACAACTACCACAAATCTACCAACAACAACTACAACTCGCCCAACAACAACTGCAACTCAACCAATAACTACCACAACTCGATCAACAACTACCAAAACTTAACCAACAACTATCACAACTCAATTAACATCGACCACAATTCAACCAACAATCATCAATTACTCAACAATTACCATAACTACACCAACTTAATCGAAAGCCGTCAACTACCACAGCTCGATCAACGACTACCAATACGCACTCAACAACTAACAAAACCCAAACCCGATCAACAACTACCACAGTTCCACCAACAACTACTACAACTCAACCAATACCAACCACAATTAAAAAAAAACAACTACCCAACTCAACCAACAACTACCACAACTCAACAAACAACTACCACAGTTCCACCAACAACTACTACAACTCAACCAATACCAACCACAATTAAAAAAAAACTACTCAACTCAACAAACAACTACCGTTCGACCAACAACTACTAAAACTCAACCAATATCAATCACAATTTTAAAAAAAAAACAACTATCTCAACTCAACCAACAACTTCCACAACTCAACAAGAAACTACCACAGTTCCACCAACAACTACTACAACTCAACCAATACCAACCACAATTAAAAAAGAAACAACTACCCAACTCAACCAACAACTACCACAACTCAACAAACAACTACCACAGTTCCACCTACAACTACTACAACTCAACCAATATCAACCACAATTAAAAAAAAACTACTCAACTCAACAAACAACTACCGTTCGACCAACAACTACTAAAACTCAACCAATATCAATCACAATTTTAAAAAAAAAACAACTATCTCAACTCAACCAACAACTTCCACAGTTCCACCAACAACTATTTCAACTCAACCAATATCAACCACAATTAAAAAAAAACAACTACCCAACTCAACAAGAAACTACCACAGTTCCACCAACAACTACTACAACTCAACCAATATCAACCACAATTAAAAAAAAATACTCAACCAACAACTTCCACTACTCAACAAACAACTACCACAGTTCCACCAACAACTATTACAACTCAACCAATATCAACCACAATTAAAAAAAAATACTCAACCAACAACTTCCACTACTCAACAAACAACTACCACAGTTCCGCCAACAACTATTACAACTCAACCAATATCAACCACAATTTAAAAAAAAAACAACTATCGCAACTCGACCAACAACTATCGCAACTCAACCAACAACTGCCGCGACTCAACTACGGCATCTAAACAATAACAATAACAAAACCAACAACTGAAACATGTAAAGGCCGAGCTGAATATGTTTGTTTGAAAGTAAGGGTGATACCTGACAATTTTGGTGATTCTGAAATTACTGAAATTTGCTCTAATTAAGTAAGTGTTGGATACTATAGCGTGCTTAAATTAAATTCTTTTATTTAGCGTATCTCTTTGACTATTTTGTTTTGAATTTTATCGACGTTTGTCATCAAACAAACTATGGCTCACTAGGCTACATATATCATTTTCATGATGAAATGAAATAATGAAGCACATAAGCTATGTGGTGAAGATGTAACAGGAAAAATGTTGGTATCTCCATGAGCAAATTATGTAAAATGATGGCAGGTTTCAATCCTCAACCAATCCATTCCAAGTCAATTTTAAAGAGAAAGGTTAAAAAAGAAAAGCATGGTTTTCTGGATGGTTTGTTTTATGAAAAGTAATAATTTAATATGATGTGTAAAACTGGGTAATAAATCTGAGGAATTGTGTAAAAAAGGAACAGATTTTTTACTTTCAGCAACAGAAATTGAACACGAATTCAACGGTAAAAGATTACGCTCTGTCAGGTTTCGGTGTAACCTTACGCCTCATGAACACATTTCTCCTCTAACAGTTTGTCAATTATGTTACAATTAACGGAAAGGACGAGGAAAATCTACAAAAGAGTGCTCAAAAAGCCGGAGAGTTGACACTTTCTCCTCGGGCATAAATGGTGCGAATGTAGTGTAGAAGTGTGAACTATTTTACGCGGCAGTACACCATCAAATCGAAGGTGTTCATTGGAGAAATTATTTATGAAGGCAGTAAAATTCGTGTTTGAAATGACTTTCAGCTTCAAGTGTGTCATATTTTATCGAAATTATCACTACAAGTCAGACCATAAACTGGTAGGGCACCAATATTGCTGATAGCACGAACATTAGCTTCTTTGGGGATTTACACCTTTTCTTTACAAATCTCAGCGGAATCACAAAAATGTCCGATCAGATGAAAAGAAAGCGTAAAAATTTCCATATGATTGTATTCCATTTTCATAATTTTCTACTTGAAGTGTTGAAACATAACAAGGCGCTGTCATAACCAACATCTCGCTAAATATCATTGTAAATTGACGAGACTTGAATGTCACGTGAGGGGAGTAACAACTCCTGACCTCGCAGACACACCGCACGTGAAGAGGTGCACAATTTTTCTCGAAACTGAGAATTCCACATCTTACGTGGCAAGACTAACGGTATATCTGTTATTACCAGTATTCTTTGAGATAATTCAAGACTCTAGAGGATTTCTTTGGTGGATGAATTTTTTTATTCTTCATCTTATAGTTATTAACAAAGCATGCAAAGAGCGCATAACATTAAAATATGGCGCCAGTTTTTATATTAAAATTCAAAGGTTATTGCTAATGCTAATTTCAAAATAACACATCCCAGAATATCATAGAAAATGTGGACACATGTATACACTATTATTCATTATTTGAAAATCCTAATAACGATATTAAAAAGATATATTTTACCCATAAATGACTCGTATTGTTCTGACAGACATTTAAAAGGAAACAATGCTGTTTTTACTATCACAAAACTGTGAATTATCATCAGGTGGAAATTCTTTTTTTTTGAATAAGAATTCGGATGTCCTTATTTATCAATATTATATTATATTATATTATATTATATTATATTATATTATATTATATTATATTATATTATATTATATTATATTATATTATATTATATTATATTATATTATAACATATTATATTATATTATATTATATTATATTATATTATATTATAACATATTATATTATATTATATTATATTATATTATATTATATTAAATTTTTTTTTTTTCAGAAGATACAGAAGTTTATACTATACCGAAAGAGAATGATCTAGTGAAATATAAAGAGGAAGTATAAAGAGCTAGAAGATATTAATATTGTAAGAGATGGTGGGTATGATTAGTAATAATATAGTTTCTAGCCTCATATAAACACACTATTTTATAGCATATCAAAATTATCTTTTTATACTAAATCAGGCATTTGTGATAAAATAATTAATAATTCACACAATTTTTAATTATTGTCACGAAACAAAATCATTCACATAGGCTATGGATACTCCCAGTTGTACATCAACATGGTCATTCAAATACACGTTCTATATTTTAGTTTGTTTTTATATCCATTAAAGGGACAGATGCGCCATTTGGGACGGGTGGATTTTAGTCTTGGAAATATGTAAACAGTCTTCGGAAGTACTAGAAATGTACGAAAACCGCATAATCCCTTCCAAAATATCTCAAACTAGGAATTTTAATCACTATAAGTGTCTCTTCTATTCATCACAGAGTATCTTTAAATGACGAGTCGTTATTTTAACTTTCAAACGCGTATAATTCTGACCACACATGGATTTGAAGGTTTAAATTTTGACGGTGAGCTGTAAACACTAATACTGACTGCTTTCCTAAAAAACTTCCCGTTTCTGAAACTAAAGTATGATTGGTCATAAAAATGTCCCTTTAATTCTTACATCATATTATATTTGTTTTTCAATAATGTTTAAAATTTTTCAAGATTTATTTGCCATTTGGTTTTTCCTGTTTCTGCGACTAACGTCTGATTGGTCAAAAGAATGGCTCATAAGTCCCTGTAAATTATGTGCTGCCGGAAACCCAGTGATACGGAAAAACTTATATAAGGGTCACAAATTTCAATATAAAAAGTTGTCAAATATAGGCCGATTGTAATATGTCGCTAAAGCAATGAAGATATTGTTTGAAAACTTCTAAAGGTGAAAAATATCTGAAATTAATTAATTTTTTTCGGACCCTCTGATGCTCTAAAATTAACAAATTTTCGAAATCAATTCTGCGTACATTATCGACCATTCAACCGAAACTGAATCATAACCAAATCTAAAATATTAATCGATTAAACAATTTCATTAGGTTTCGGGCACACATTAGTGCGTATATATATACACAACTATTTCTATTGGAAATTGATTCTATTAGGTATTGGACGTTTTCAGTCTATATATGGCCTATAAGAGCAGAATATCGGCAACTATTTCCCTATGGGAGATTTCTCAGTTCGTTTTTTTTTTAAATCTCTAGATGGCCCACGTGGATATACGTGCAAAATTTCAGCTTTGTAGCTTTGTAACTTTTCAAGATAAAATTTTTTATTTACTATTACTATTTTGAGTCATGATTGCAGACAAGTCTAATTTGATCAAAATTGAAGTAGAATTTCAAGGCAAAGACTTTATAAAAATTGATAAATATTTAAAACATTATTTTATTATATTTAAACGTTTTGAGGGAAACACATGTACGCCCATAGAGTTTTTTTTTTCAATGGAAATAACTTTTACTGGAATTTTAGAATATATTCCAAATAAAACGCGATATCTAATTAAATTCCTAGTTTTGTCTAATTCATGATTCATTACAAAAGAGACAGTAGTTTAAAATACCCAATTCTAAACGATTCACACGTATCAATTTCATTCTGAAACACGGATATCCGGAATAGAGCATTGTCTGCAATCATAAAACACTTTTGTCATGTTCGTTTATTAAAGGGGCCAAGGAAACAGAGGCTCTGCTTTATCATTGTATTACAAAAAGTTATCAATTTCGAAAAAACAACAAAATTTGTAATTTGGTCATAAATCATATATATTTTTTGGCAAAAGTGAACCAGAAAAGTAAAATAATTTATCAATAGAGAAAAAAGCACAATAATAACATAGTTGTCTTTTAATTGTGGTCGTATATAATTATAGTTAAAAACATTAAACTTGTCAAACAAACCTACCAGTGATTGAAACGTCAAATGGCATATTACAAAGATGTGTCAAGTGTGTCGGCACGTGATCTACGGAAGTCACCTTTGGTACTGGTAACACATGTGTTTACATCAACACGGACCCCTTTTCCATGAGTGACCATCATCATCATATTAATCAAAATAATATAAAACAAAATCATTTTTAATCAGGATTTGATGTGTGTAATATTGACTTCTGATCAGAGGTATATTAATTAAATGACATGGTTATTACAAATTATCCTGATACAAAACACACGTCAACAACGTGTCATCAAGGCACGAGGCACGAGGCACGAGCATCTCACGTGACATCTGAAGAACAGACGTGACAAATGAAATGGGCATAAAATCTGTTTTTTTTTTTCTAAACCCGGATCTATCTGTTTATCGTTCGTTCTCACCTTACTTGAAGAGTCAATCATGTGGAAGATAAACGATTAAATATCCGCCTCTTTCTACAAACTACCATAAAAAATAGCATTCTGTTGATTAGAAATAAATTAAACACTTTTATAACTAGTAACAGCTGAATACAAAACCACGTTCAAAATAAAAATGGAATGCCATATTCTAGCATGTTATATTGAACAGTCTCAGTGTTTTATGGATCTCTGAATTTAACACAATTTCCTCTGATGATATAAATGCTAAAAATTTGAAAAATGAAAATCTCTTAAGCCCAATTTTTTTAAAATTTGAGGAAAATGATGAGGCTACTTAAGTATTTATTTATTTTTTTTAAACTGAACCCAGGACATTGCAAAGAGTTTTCGAAATATTCGCAATAAGTCGCAAATGGATGAGATGAATAGGTCTATAATTGCCAAAATCTGCGAAAAACCTGACAGTCAATGGCAATACATTGTTTTTTCAGCTATAACATGTCGAAAATATCTTTATTTTAGTTACATAACATCAGGTCAAATAATGATTGCTAAAGTGATGCCAAACTCTGAGATCTAAATCTGGACGCCGTTAACCAATATTTTCGTACATATATTATGCTTCAAGCTTATTTCAGTAATCGAATAAATATAAATAGGGCCTTAAACATTTCGGAAGCAAGAATTTTTTTTATCATTGCCATTTTATCATCGAATTATGACCACCGCTGAGCCCGTATTGGTTAATTATCCAATATGATATTATGGAATATCGGGGGTGCTAATGTCCAATCTGTCCATTGAAAGTCTTGATCACCAAGAAAAGAAATCATAAACCAGTTAATGGTTCCATCTAACAACAAGCAGGCGTTGATGATAAACGAAAATTCCTACCGAAAATCAGGTAGGAAACATTATGACGTGTTTCTTTTGAACAGATGGTATCTCTATGATCATTCCAGTAACTGCTCTGTAACAAATGATGCTACTAACCTCTCGCTAAAAAGTGTGAATTTTTGTCTTTCTCATTTAAATAACGTGCGAAAAGTGTTTTCGGTTTTAAAGACATTGATATTCCCATTGGGATTTCGATGACGATCCGAAGACATTCGAGGTCATTTTCCATCTTGAACCTAATAATTATAAGTCCATTATTAAGAATAAGACTATTAATGATATTCGTGTAAATAAATAGCATGGCTCTCTGTAAGTCCACAAGAGCTATGCTATGCATAATGTATACAGATAA
This sequence comes from Lottia gigantea, assembly GCF_000327385.1. Lineage (NCBI taxonomy): Eukaryota > Metazoa > Mollusca > Gastropoda > Lottiidae > Lottia > Lottia gigantea. Next base: position 628,088 of record NW_008706978.1, on the reverse strand, counting down.
GTGTTTCGTTGAGTAGGCCTAAACATAATATCTTTTTGTGATACTGTTGTTTTAAGGAACAAATAGTATATAGAATCTATCTACCATACCATACCAAACTCAGAATATAAAGGTACTACCATATCATACCATAGGCCTACCATATACATACCATACCACACCACACCACACCATACAATACCATACCAAGAGTAGGTCTTACCATATCATACCAAGAATAAACCAAGAATATATAGGTACTACCATACCATACCTAGAATATTATAGGTAGACCTAATGACATACCATACCAAGAGTAGGTCTCAATATACCAAAGCAAGAATAAGTCTTACCATACCATACCAAGAATATACATGTATAAGCACTACACTACCTTAATGTACCATACCAAGAAGAAGTCAAACCATACTAAGAATATAATATGTATACATATGGCGAGATATCTGAGATTGCCCGAATCTCTAACCTAGTTATGAGATTTTTGCCCGAAAAACTTGTTTTCGTGGCTGCGAACAAAAATTTGGCTCCGCCACTGACTTGTATAACAACTTTTTAATAAGAGATGTTAATTCTGTAACCTTGACATTTTAAGTTGTAAATTTTGCGTGAAAAGAAATTTTAATTAATTATAAACTTTCAGGTAATATACGGGAGCGAAATATGATCAAAACTAGAAATCTCAGCGTACAATTAGATGATTTGAATCGGTACAGTTATTTCTGATGGAATCTTTTATGATTAGGCTATTGTTCCACGATTTGGATGGTATAATCTAATTCTAACAAACTTATTTTGTTGAGGTTTAAGAACGACCGTCTTGTAAAGCTGGCTTGCAATTTTATCTTTTAAAATAGTTAAGTTGTGCCAGTTGTCCCATTAAATGCGCAACTCGAAAGTTAAAATTAGCAGAGGTTCTGGAATATCGGGACAAGACTGAGCATTAAAATACTCTTGGGATTTACTCAACCAGTATTCTTCTATAATAACATCAATAATCTATTAAAGCTTAAGTGCTATTCAAAGTACAGACAAATTATCATTTCTCTCGCGTCTTTTCTCATGTTATTTTTTGTCGCTCCCGAGACTCAAAACAAATTGTATTATCGTATTGAATAACAACATAAAATCTCCAAAAACATCGACTCCCGTCATCGTAATGACGAACACAAACATTTAAAGGCAATCGCTCGATATATACAGTCGTAAAGATGTTTTAAATTCAAGAATTAATTTTCCTTTCTCATGATTTAGAATTTTCCATTTAAAGACTTAATTTTGTGGGTTTTTTTTATTTAACTTAAAGTATTCATCGAAAAATTCCATGTTTATAACTTCAATCATCAATATTTAAATCGTTCAATGTGGCGCATCACATAATATCGCCTCATCTTAATTCGCCCCTTATCATTTCCATCGCCCTTCTTCATTTGCCCTTACATCGCCCCTTACCAATTCGCCCCTTTATTACTCCCATTTCGCCATTCTCCGTTTGCCCCTGCCCATATCGTCCCTTACTATTTTCCCCTTTCCCATATGACCCCCTGCCAAATTTTCCCTATTCGCACTTCGCCCCTTCCTTTGTCTCATCCTTTTTTCATAAAAAAAAATAGGCTACATGATAAATTATGGTCCTATGTGTATTTTGTTAGCCTACCTTAAAGATCGTCGCTGTCTAGGAAATGAGGGAAATTTTGCCAGGAGAGCGGCATGAGCCTGCTCATTGTTTCTAAATAATAAGGATCAAATGGAATGTTCCTTTAAAGCAGCAAATTCCAAACTATAGAAATGAATGAATTCCTACTTTATGCAACACAACGACTTGCAGTGTACATTGAGGGAAAATTTCCCAGGACAGAAGCATCAGCCTACTCTTCTTCAATTTTGAAAGTCGGTGGATATAAAGACAACGTTTTTAAAATGGCTCAGGGGGTATAAAATTATATATCATTATACAAAAGTTATCGTAGATAATCTGAATGAGTATGTAGGCTACTATAAATGATTCAAATACAGCCATGATTAAACTGAATTTACAATAAGTCAAAGACAAGTTCATGATTAAATAATATTATCAGACCTATATCGTCAATCAGGTGGGCCAATACCACTTTTTATAACGTGCACCTTACACGTTTCGTGACGTTATTTTAACATTGATAGAAAAATTTGCAGAAAGAAAGTTGATTAAATGGCGGCTAATCTGAGAAGCTTATCAAGATTCTCGTGAGATATCATTAATCAAATCACGGAAACTTGATGAAAATTGGCTGCGAGTGGTGCTAGATTTAATAAGAATGTTCGAAAAATAGCCCTTTCCCGCCCAGGTTATATGCGAAGTGTCATACGTATCGGGAAATTAGCATTAACACCATTTATCTTCAGAAACGGAAGCAACTTGACTGTTACCTGCTCAAATTCTGAAATCACGCGCCACCATTTATCTGTGCTATAAAAACGCAATCTATTACTAACAAAAATTTGTATTGTTAAAAATATTTGAACTTTAGTAAGCCAGAGTAATTAGGCAGACATATCCTAGCAATGGGCGTCTACACAAAAGTATATATATATGTAATAAGACAATGCATGGCGTTGTCCGTCTTCATTATAGCCCATTAGGTGAAGAAAAGTGAGACGTAAAACTCACGTAAATTTCATTTAATTTCAAGTACCAAAAGTATGGAAGACTGGTGATACAATTGAAAAGTCTACTCCTTTCATTTCATTTCTATAATTCAAATCCGATACCATCCTTTTAGGGAATGATCTTCAATTCTGACGAGTCAAAATGGCGGATCTTTGAGTTAGTGACTAATAGTGTTAGCAGTGTGTGGGCGCTGTAATCAGACAATTTTGACTTGGTCCTGAAGGTGAAAAGCGAGCACCACAAGAGCTGGGGAAGGTGTAAAGCTAATCTATTCTCTCTTTCACTTACAGTGGAATTAAACACCTGATGGAGTAAAGTTGAGAAACGGTCATGATATATTAGGGGAATTAAGGTGGTAGAAATCTCAGTCTACGTTTTCCTCTCTCGATTAATATAAATTAACAAGAGACTGACACAGACAGCTACCCTATATCATCCAGCTCCTCTTTGTCTATGCAGAGATACGACGAAAGATCATAGACAGAAGTCAGAGACAGGGCGTCAGAGACTAACAGACAGCACCAAAATCCAACCATCATGCATGATTGTGTGTGCGTCTTTGTAACAATAATCATACTAACGTCTAATTTTCATATAAAAATAAGTTTATCTATTGCTCTGTGACCTAGGCCAGTGCTTTCATTGGGACCAAAATGATAATCCTCCATACTAAAAGGCACAACCTTGAAGTTTATTTTATTGAAGCATGATTTTTTTTATCTTGATAACTAAACTTTGACCAGTCCAGTGCTTTCATTAACACTCGTCTCAATACACCACGGGTCATGTGTATTATTGTCAAATATTAGCTTCAATAGCCAATGGGGCTCATTTTCAGCTATCTGTGTTTCTTTCAGAATCAAAATCCAAAGTATGGTTCGCCTACGATTAAAATATAATTAACAGATGGAAGTATCGTCTAAATAGTTTCCGAGCATTTATTTACATAAATGATATCTAGATATATGTCTTTCATTATCCTTATGTCTATTTTCTTTCATCTTTTTCACCTCTCAAATGTTTCTTATTTGTGATTGGTGTTTTTTCTTTCCTCTTTTAAATCTCTTGTTAGTTCTGTATGTAATGGGAGACAATTACTAAACAGACCAATATAAATTTCTTGTGTCTGCATCATACGCTATCCGATGACTGAAATAAGGTTTTCTCAATTTATGACACGGATGGGTAATTGATGTTTCAGATATAAAATACCAAGATATTGTTCCAATCTGACTAGACACTGTATATGACACTCTAGGCAGAGGTGATACAATAAACATTGTCAGTAGAAGTTAAACCTAAACATCTGTCTCTATTCCAGCGACAGAAAAAATAGACTGTTAAATGGGGGCATTCTGCATGTGCAGGGTTTTAAACATATTTATATACCTCGGATCTCCGAATCCCAGATGTATTTGGTGATGCCCAACACTAATTTACAGTCATCGTAAAGGTAATTTGAAATTATGTTATTAAAAACGTATCTTCTGAGGTGTGGACCATACCCATTTAAAAGGGTCTTTTTCTTCTGACTTCTGAAATATCCATCAGAGGCTGGAATAGAGGCAGATGTTTCGTACTAGGTAGAAGTAAAATGACACATTTTGTTTTGTTTATCATTATTATATTAAAACTGACATATACATATATTATACAAAATCAAAAGCACATGATAACATAACTCATAAGAGTTCCAACCCATATCATAACATTTAAATCATTCATAAACATGATAAACCAATGCTTACACAACAGGGGCACAACTCAAACACACTATAATACATATTTAGCCTTTTTTTTTTTTTACACATTTCTTCAAAAAACATATCCAACATGAATTCTTTTCATCATGTACCGGTACCAAATTAACGTTTAAGATATTTAACAAGCTGACATTGTTGCTTATAATATTCTTCAGCACAAAATAACCATTGTTTTTTACAACATTTTCTGATGCTTACCATCCAAATTGAGTCACAAAATTAAATGAAAACTTATAATTAACTTTTAGTTATAAACATATCTGGATAATTCATATCCATATATTAGACCAAATGTCTCCTCTCCACACTTTCTAGCTCATCGAAACTCCACATTCAAATAATTAATCAGTTTTGATTTACTTCAAATATAAATTCTATTTTTCCTTTGATGCCATATCCCTTATCAAATGACCAAGTAATTTTTCCAATTTTTTCACATCCTGATTATGTTCTGTTTTATATTGTAAACAAACATGATCATCTGTTATTTTCATTGTCAACAATCCATCCACATTTCTGTACTTCATAACAAATCGACATTTTAACGGGTTATTCACATAAACTCGTTCCACAGCTTTCGCGAATTCATCCCAAGACTTTATATAAGTCATTTTTCTCGTGATTATCAGAAATCAAATGTTGTAGGAATAAGCAAAATCCAGAAGCCTACCATATGACTACAAAAATGTCGCGATTTTATTCAACGTGTACTGGTGTAAATTACTTCGAGGCCGGTGTAGGTGATAGTATTAACCTACATTAGATGATAAAAGAACTGAGCCGTTTTGTAAATAGTTCGAGATACTTCTTCCGGTTTGATTTCCGTAATCGTTCGGGTTGGTCCGCCGAATTCCGACGTTTTCATTCCAAAATTGATTCTGTTTTTCCGATGTGCTAAGAGAACCAGTTTCTTCAGCAAAGAAAGATTTGAATCCTGAATATACGTAGTCATCCGAAGTACTAGACTAGAAATGAACGAAAAGCGCAAGTTTTGTTAAAAAAAAACCTGACAAGTTTTGTTTAAAAAAAACTTCGATGGAATCGGAGATGTGGGTCATAAATGGTGTAGATAGAAAATGATGGGATGAGTGAACTACAAAAATATTCATCTTTCTGAACATATCTGGGTTTGGCAGACCCGAGGTCTACATAAGTTTAAAACCCGCGCACCTGCCGCGATGCGGAAAGTTCCAAGTTAACAGAGCCTTTTTTTATGTCTCTATATACACAAATCTGTCTTAATATCTATTAAAGACTGGAATAGTGTTAAATGTTTCGGTTTAAGAGAACTAGCTTCCTATATAAATACTAAACAAGATTGACATTTTTATTTTATAGACATAATAATATCATATTTTCACTGTTAAATTAGTTCCCAATGCATCAACTGTCGAGCGTTAGGATTAAAACGGATCTTGAATCATTTTCTTACCAACACTATGTTTCAATATTTTCAAGTTACTATCATAGAGTTATATATTATGTAACTCTATGGTTACTATTATGTAGAATGCAGCGATTTGCGACTGTCTGCAGTGACTTTGAGTTCGAAGGCACACCTCACCATTAATGTGAGTTAACGGACTTTACCGAATAGTTCCGGAAAGCTTGTAAACAAAATGGCAGCTTTCTCAACACGAGGGCTGTCTCAGCTAGCAAACTTATTAGTCAGGTCAAGGCGTTTTAACAGGCGAAATATTCAGACCTTAACCTGTAAGTACGATGATCTTATGAAAAAAATCATTACCGTACATTTTTATTTATTTATGCCTTTTTGTTCAGAAATAATGCAATTTTTAATAGAGTAGCGGCTAATTACCAATACCACACTAATGGCAGGGAAAAATATCCACATTAATTAGTAGATTAATCGGATGTTTGAGGTGCAGAGGCTTATGTATTCTTGCTGAGATTTTAAAGACGAATTTTTCTGTCATTATCATAACTGTCATGCCATATATGCCTTGTTTAAGCCTTCAAGTTTGAATAATTTGAAGGTCAATGTAAAATTACTTTAATCAGAAGTAGAAGACTTATATTAATCTTAAAGGGCATTCAGCTTTTTTTCAATCGGTTTTTACCTAAAACTGCATGCCAATGCCCCTTACCTTTCATGAAAGTTTCAACTTAACCAAGGGTTAAGTCACAAACAGCTTCAAAAGTCTTAACTGGTTACGTAAGTATTTTGAATTTCCCAGGCTCCATTTGGTATTTGTGTTGTACAAGCAGATTTTTGATTAAGGGAAATGAATTCTGATTCTCCTAAAAGTAATGGAAAAAATTAAAGAAACTTTTTACTTTGCTAAGTCAATTATAATGAAGTTAATACTGTCAAATTAGGCTTCTTGTAAACCTTATCACCATTACCCTATTCACTGCAATATATTTTTCTATTTCTTATATCTACCTTGTTTGGCAATAGAGATATAGTGAATAATGTTTGGACTGTGCATACAGTGTTGACCTCAAGATACTCTAACATTACTGACTATAATCCTGTTAGAACATTCATGTAACTCCAGATTAGTTACCATTAACCAGTACCAGTGAAGCATCAATTTGTTGGTTGTTTGTACCATAAATAATTAAGTGGTTAATCCCTCTATACATATTGACCTTGCAAATTTATGTGGTAAATAGGCCTTGTGAAAGGCACAGGACTATTTTCCATGTAGTGGTAAATAGTCCCAGCCTTAATTTGGTATAAACCTGCAGAGGGGTTAATTTCAGGTCTTGAGTAGATTTAAATAGTCTTCAGAAGTACTGGAAATGTATGAAATGCATAATTCCTCCAAAAATATCTCAAACAAGGAATTGCTTTCTTATTTCTGTAGATGTCAGTTATATTTACCACAGAGTATTTTAAAATGACATGTCGTCAATGTAACATTCGAACACCAATAATTCTGGAAAACATGGACTGTCCCTTTAAATAACTGGATTAAATGAAAGGTTATAAATTTGATTAGCACAGAAAGAAATAACTTGGGTGGCATTATTGTTTAATGTGTTTTTACATGTATTTTAAATAAGAAACTTTTTATTGATTTTCTTTGTATATCTTTGGTATGACAGTTATATTTCACTCTAAAAACTACTATTATAAAGATTCAAAATATTTTATGATATTTCACTAGTAGCAAATGTTTCAGGGGTTTTTGTGTTTTTTTTTCCAGTGACGTATAGCCGAGTCTTATCATTACATAACTTCCAGAGAAACTGTTCAACAACCTCTAAAGACCAAGGAGATCTCTTTGATGAACTCCAAGATGATGCAGTTAATTCCTCTACTTATGGTGAAAATAAAGATCAGATGCCTGAATCACATGACATACCTCTACCTCTGGAAGAGTCTGGGAGGATAGAGCAGCCATTATCTAATAGGTCAGATATTAGACGAAAAAGTTTTCAAAAGGTTGACAATGTATCTTATGATGAAGACAGTGATCAAGAATCAGTTCCGAAAGTTTTGCGAGGCATTGGACCTACCAGTGGTGAGTTAAATTTTAGTAAAATATATTTCAAACCCTGTAAATACTTAATTAAAAACCAAATAATGTTATAGAAGTATGTTCTTCTTGCTTTTGATTGCTTAATATGGCTTATTGTGGGTAAGTTAAGTGCTGAAGGGGAAACTATTTGGAAGAAATTACTACTTGTTAACCAGGGACAGGGTAGAAAATGCAACTTTGACATAATCGATTAAGAAATTTGATAATTAAGATTATGAATATGTAGCAACAATCCTAGAAATAGGACATAAACATTCCTCATTATAATCAGAACCTAAGAGCAGCTATGTGCTGTCATATTAGTCTTAGCTATGCATTGTAAATATTTGTGCTGTATATAGATATATATTTATTTTACCCTCGATCAGAATAACCTGGTTATGTTATGGTGGGGGTACAGAACAGTTTTGTCACCAACCCAAATCTTGAATAAAATGTGTGCCCGTGCTTCCACGACAAGGATATAGTGTTGCTAACCGGTTTTAGGCGAATGTTTATCGTCTGCAAGACAGAGCCTCATCATCCAATCAGATTCTTTTCCTTTCATATGCATGATCCATGCGTTATTATCGACTTAGTGGTAACAACCAACTGGAGATTTTTTGACTCATCGCGTGCCTGCAGCCCTCAGTGAAACTCTTGACAAGACTCTAGTCCACGTCAAAAGTCACTGCATGGTGCCCACAGCATTAACATTTACATCCATAGATGTGTATTGATAAATTTCTTCACTACAAAAACAAATATTTTAACTGCTAAAATAGTGCTCAATACATTATAAGAGAGATATACAAATTTTAAAACAGAACCTGAAACATGTTTTGTTACTGTTTGATGAACTATATTGTCTTGTGATTTGTTTAGATGTTGAGAACAAGAGAAAGCTTTTAGTTCCTGATCAGCCAGAGAATGCCAAGATCTTAAGGATATCTCTCATCGGAGCACCAAATGCTGGTAAATCAACCTTAACCAATAGCTTGATGAACTGGAAGGTAATATTGTTAAACATTTCAAAATAGTTAAGGATGTATGAAACACCATAAAATAACAATGTCATATCATAACAACCAATTATGAATAAGAGTACGAAACTAGATTTGGTTCTTACATGGAAATAACACACACAAACATAGGTCACAACCATGTGAATGCATACCGTTTAAAATTGTTGAGGATGCTAGTTTCGTTTTACTTTGTTTACAACAGAACATCGATATCCGATATATATGTCCATGTTAACAAGGGCTGCAACGATTCACCGAAGAATCAATGTATTTCGTTGGATAAAAATGATTGTGATGTATCGGCACAATTAATTCCCAGCCCCTTTAATAACAAATGATACAGAATCCTTGTGTGTTTAAAAAATTGTGTCATGTTTTCCTTAGTTCTAAATGTTAGTAATTTTACAAATTTTCTCGTTGCTTATCCAATAAATCAATCGCGATTATTATCTCTATAAATCATATCATTGGATGAGTGTATAGAAGCGCAACTTCAAGAATCATTGCAGCCCTACTGTTAACAGTTTAAAAAAGTAGTTAAGTTTGGGTCAGGTCTTCAAAATATGAGGTGACCTAAGTTTGTTTGCTGATTCTGGTAACTAGATCAGGCGCAAAGTTTTATATGCCTTCTTAAGGCCACATGATCGGTCTGTGATGTTTATCGCCGACTTGAATGTTGAGTAAAATCTTGCATGTGCTTTCTCCAAATAGTTTTATCGCCTGCAAGACAGACCATCATCATCCAATCCGATTCATTTTCCTGTAAATTGATTATTGACATAAGAAATCGCCTGTGCCGGTTGGTGAGACCCAGAAGACTCTTTGTCGGCGACAAAAATCGCCGACCAAGACCGTTCATGTGCTTTCATGTGTCTGATTATAACTTATCTTTGTTTTTTCTAATATTTTTGATCTACAATTAGTATACCATGGAGACTTAAACTATCAGAAAATAAAGAAGATAAATTGTAATCTGATTTGAATTGATTGAGTTTAGATATGTTTCTATTTGAAGTTAGCTTGATATAATATATTTTTTGTTGGTTTTATTAGGTGAGCTCGGTTTCAAACAAAGTTCATACCACTAGAAAAAATACATTAGCTGTCTGTACAGAAGATGAAACACAAATTGTAAGTTTTTTGAAATTTTATTCGTTTCATGTATTATTATCATTAAAACTTTTTACTGATTTTTACTCTCACATCTTAAGGGATGAGTATGTATATAATTATCACCATGTCCCTTTCTTTACATTTCCGCGGTAATCTGTGTACATATTTTGACCCATCAAGCATAGTAGTGCTAAAAGGACAGATTCACCATTTGTTTGACCAATCATAACTTAGTCTCAGAAATGGTAATATTATTAGCAAAGCAAATCAGTAATAGTGTTCACAGCTCACTATTTAAATTTGAGCCTTCAAATCCATGTGTATCTAGAATTATCCACTTAAAATTAAAAATTAAATAAAAAGGTTGAAGTATATTTGAAGAAATTTTCTGATTTTCGTGCAGTTCTAGTCATTCTGAAGACTGTTTACATATATCCATATATTTTTTTTGTAGATATTTCTTGATACACCTGGTGTGTTAGATCCTGCCAAGAGAAAAAGGTATGTTTTTATTTTCTCATACAGAAAATCATCTTAAATATATTTTCTTTCTCCAAGCCTTCTTCAAACTAAAACTTACATTCCACATATAGTGTAGCTCTTGATTGGAAAGTTTTGAGCAGGTTCTGAGCGGATATAGCACATACAAAATTTTCCCATCCACTTCCTTCTCCACTGTTTTGAATTCTTGTTTGAATTTGGGTAATTTGGAGAGAAGAGTTATTTCAAAAATATCAATAAAGGCTTATGTGATGTAAATAGTCTTTTCCGGATGTCTTTTTGATCAGAATATTTAATAAAAATTCCTCATATTTTTATGTTTGTCAATTTGAGTTAATGAGTAGAATTCAATATTCACATCAAACGTATGTTCCAAAATATGGAATTGTTTCAGACATAATTTAGAAGCTAGTATGGTAACGGATCCAGAAGAAAGTGTATCAAAAGCTGATATGAGTAAGACTTTTTATACTCCTACATAATAATTTGTATGTATTTTGTCATCTTTGTCCAACTGTCTATAATTGACTTGATAAAGTTGTAGAAATACTATTTCTATCTGATTTTTATACATCCAAATTAATATTTGGGTGTTTATTGTAAATCACCCTGTTGGTCCGTCCGTTCACATTTGGCTTGTGTTCACTCTACAGGCAACAATTCTTTACAGATTCTTTTGATTTTTATTTTGTTGATTAATGTCATTCTGAAGATTTTCGTGATGATCTGATACTTTTTCACTGAAAAATTGTGTTCAACTTAGCTTTTTCACTCTAAGCAACTTTTGCCAGACTTCATTCAACAATTCTTTATGGATTCTTTTGATTGTTTTATGCCCACACGTAGTATGGAAGCATATTGTCAACCGCCGGTCTGTTCACAATTGGCTTATGCTCACCGTACAGGCTACAAACAATGATTTGTACTTGCCTGAAAGAAGTTTGCAAATAGACATAACGTGGGCCACATTTTTTCACAAGATTCAGCAAGCAGGTGTTTTCTGTTTCTTGTTCCAGACATCTCAACTATAATTTCATATGATAAAATACGTATCAATATATAGTCATTATAATACAGCTGATGTGCTATATAGCATACATTGAATTCATAAAAATTAATAGCGTAAAAATTACAGAAAGTTGCCATTGTGCATCTCATTTGTAGTGATTGATGATTGTTTTTTTCAGTTGGTGTGTTAGTAGATGTTTCTGATACTTGGACAAGAACAGCACTGAATAAATATGTTTTAAAAATATTACATTTAAATAAACATATACCTTCAATTCTCATATTAAATAAGGTAATCTTTTCTTTTTCTGCTAGAGACTTGCACCACTAATGCAATTAGTAACTGAATTGCCTAACAAGCATAGAATTTGGCTGAAAGTATTAACAATCCGAACTGTTAAATAAAACTCAAAATCCAAACAACATTATTGTGAAATATTAGTAGCAGCTAATGAATTAGGAAATATATCAATAGTAAGTGAGTAAATATTTCATAATTGAAAATTTAAATTATTTCATAATGAAAAGTGGTATCAGGTGTCTAGAAGAATAAACATACTATTGTGTCTCTTTGTTTATAGTATTATATAATTCATTATGAGTTAATACTTCTGCAACATGTGTTTCAGATGTAAAAACTTTTGCATGAAAATATTGATTATTGAGATCTGACATCATATGAGTTATGTTGAAGAGACAGGTTCAATATTTTTGGGAGTTAAATGGAATCTTGAATATATTTAAATAGTCTTCAGAAGTATTAGAAATGTATTGAAATTGCATAATTCCTTCAAAAATACCTCACTTTCTATTCCTATAGATGTCTTCTTTATATAGAAGTCGTCTTTTTAACTTTGAAATGCGGATAATTCTGGACACTCAAGGATTTGAAGGTTCAAATGTCGACAGTGAGCTATGAACTCTACTACTGACTGGCATAGCTAACAAAATTCCTCTTTCTGAGACTAAGGTACAATGGGTCAACCAGATGGCAAACCTGGCTCATTTTTGCATGGAATTGCTAAATTCTCAAACTAAAGAGAATAATATGTATTTTTTGCAGGTAGATTTAGTTAAACATAAAGGTGTATTACTGAAAATATGTCAGAAATTATTAAATGATAGATGTGGAGGCAAACCATTATCGGTTAATTCTGATGATAATAAAACTAGCAAAGAAGTTACACTTAAAGAGATGTTATCACAATATCATGATAGACAGAGTGAGAAAGGTAATGTTTTTTTTTTTTTGCACTAGCTATTTGTACCATCACATTACGTGTTCTCTATGGCTTCTAACAACGGTACAGATAAGATAAGAACAGTATCCGTGCTAGTTTTTGGGTTTTTTTTATAGCGTAAAGCCATTTTGTTTGTCAAGAATGATATTAAATTACTTTGCTCGGTTTAGGTAGGGATGTCCATATATTTTCAAATGCCTATTTTGGAAGTTGCATAATATGCTAATAACATCCAAGGGGTTTTAAGTGTTATCGCTTGGCGTAATCCAAAAGGTCTTAGCCAATGAAATCGCAATCAAAATGTTGCCACACCAAGTGGTGATATTCCCCAACAGTGACTTCCTTTTTTCAGGTTGACTTCGTTTATTGTAGATATGAAGTGCTTTGACTTCTTTGTCACTGTCTGATTCGTCCGCCATGTTGTCTTCTTCCCTAGCAAGTGTGCCTCCACCTACGCTCATGAGGACATAATACAACGCAGCCTATTATGAATGGTCATTTTCAGGCAAACTCTTGACACAATTTGACGTTGCGTGAAAATGCCTCATAAATAACGTATGTGGACATGAGCCTTTATTTTTATACCAGCAGGTCATGAATTTGTTGATCTTAGTGACTTTGTTATCTACAATAAATCTTTTTATACACACATAAGATGGGCGTATATTGTAATCACCCTGTCGGTCCGTCCGTCCGTTCACATTTGGTTCATACTCACAGGCTACATTTCTTAACAGATTCTTTTGATTTTGATTTTGTGTGTCAATGTTATTATGAAGATGATCCCTATTGATTTTCTTGATGATCGGATAATTTTTCACCGAAATATCGTGTCTGACCTGACGTTTTACTTTATTAGCTATATTGTGCAACTCGTGCTCACTCTACAGGCTACAATTCTTTACAGATTCTTTTGATTTTGATTTTGTGTGTCAATGTCATTATGAAGATGATCCCTATCGATTTCCGTGATGATTGGATAATTTTTATTAGAATGGAGTGAGACACGATATTTCAGTGAACAATTATCCGATCATCACGAAAGTCGATTTTTCACCGAAATATCGTGTCTGACTCTATTAGCTAATGGAGTAAAACGTCAAGTCAGACACGATATTTCGGTGAAAAATTATCCGATCATCACGAAAATCGATAGGGATCATCTTCATAATGACATTGACAATCAAAATCAAAAGAATCTGTAAAGAATTCTAGCCTGTAGAGTTAGCACAACGTTTCACTTTATTAGCTATATTATGATCATTTATACTGATGAGATCTTGGTCAAGTTTAAATTTGATGATTTTTCAATGAACGTTTTTTGAGTTATTGCCTTTTGACTAAAGAAACATGCGTCTGAATTTGTTTGTGAATACAATAGAGACTACAGTTTTCAACTGATTTTAATGAAATTTCCTGTAATCATTTATATTGATGAGATCTTGGACAAGTTTGAATTTGATGATATTTCGATGAAAGGCTTTACTTTGTGTACTACAATTTTCAATTGATTTTAATGATGCATGGTGTGATCATGTATATTGATGAGATAATTTGATGTATTTGGGTTATTGATATTGATTTTTAAAAATTTGGTGGAATTTCTCAGCATAAATAACTGTCAGTAAATATATATATCATTGAATTCAAACTATTAAAATTCATACTTTAATCAGTAATGATTGTTTTATCATTTCTGACAGTTGCCAGTGGGCGTATGTTAGCTTGCCTGGCAAGCTATCTTTTGGTAATACTTAACTAAGAAAAAAATCCCAGATGTTAAGAAACGCAGTTAATTGATTGGACAATAAAACTAAATTTGAAATCTGTTTTACTGATTAACCAATCAGATCACTATAATCATCTCAAGTTAAAGTTTTTGTTTTTAGGCCTAAGGTGGAATATAACAATTACCTTGAAATTTGTCTGTTCTGCAAAATGTCATTCATATGTCTGATTTCAAATAAAAAGAAACAGCTAAACTGAATACATTGTATTCCTATTCTATAATAGTTCCATTTTATATGCTTAGTATTCAGATAAATAGTTAAATTCCTTTTCTTGTCTCTAAATTTATTTCTATCTTTGTCTTTAAATTCTTTTCTGTTTCTATCTTTGTCTTTAAATTCTTTTCTGTTTCTATCTTTGTCTTTAAATTCTTTTCTGTTTCTATCTTTGTCTTTAAATTCTATTCTGTTTCTATCTTTGTCTTTAAATTCCTGTTTCTATCTTTGTCTTTAAATTCTTTTCTGTTTCTATCTTTGTCTTTAAATTCTTTTCTGTTTCTATCTTTGTCTTTAAATTCCTGTTTCTATCTTTGTCTTTAAATTCTTTTCTGTTCCTATCTTTGTCTCTAAATTCTTTTCTGTTTCTATCTTTGTCTTTAAATTCCTGTTTCTATCTTTGTCTTTAAATTCTTTTTTTTTTTGTTTTTTTCTTTATCTTGATATCCATTCTTTGTCTTTAAAATTCATGTCTTTATATTCATGCCTTTATATTCATTTCTTTGTCTTTATTTCTTTGGTCTTTAATTCATGTCTTTAAATTCTTTTCTGTTTCTATCTTTGTCTTTAAATTCCTGTTTCTATCTTTGTCTTTAAATTCTTTTTTTTTGTTTTTAAATTCTTTCTTTATCTTGATATTCATTTCTTTGTCTTTATTGCTTTGTCTTTAAAATTCATGTCTTTATATTCATGTCTTTATATTCATTTCTTTGTCTTTATTTCTTTGGTCTTTAATTCATGTCTTTATATTCATTTCTTTGTCTTTTATTCATGTCTTTAAATTCATATCTTTGTCTTTAAATCATGTCTTCATATTCATTGCTTTAGATTCATGTCTTTGTTTTAAATTCATTTCTTTGTTTTTATTTTTGATTAGGTCAAATGGAATATTATGAAGATGATGGCTATGATAGACAAGATCGCTATAATGATCGCTATAATAGAAGAAGTTCCTATAATGATTATGATGATGAACGTTACAATGATAGGATTCATATCCCAGAAGAAAAACTACGGCCATTTTTAGCCAAAACAAGAGATAAAGTAGATTACTATCGCCAACAGAAAGATGAAGAAAGAATGTCAAGATCAAATAGTTTACATGTACTTGATGATATAAGATATAGACTTACTCTGTTATCTGTGGATTTAAATCCAGCTTTAGATAGTGTAACACAGAAATTAGTAGAGGACAGTGAAATTGATGAGAGACAACTGAACAGAGAACTGGAAAATGAAACCGGATGGTCACATTTTTCCAATGTTTTTATGGTGGCGGCTAAAAGAGATGATGGTGTAAAAGAATTAAAAGTGAGGTTTATTGCTAATTGTCTGAGTCAGAATACATTAAAGGTTAAGTTTGACTTGTACAGATGATGGGGGATATCTTACAGTTATTTTTTCCAACATAAACTTGTACTTTGAAATATCTATGCAAGTCAAACATGTCCTTTAATAAGATAACTTCTGTTTTTTATACGCCCACACGTAAGTATGGGCGTATATAGTGGTTGCCCCTGTCGGTCCGTCTGTTCACATTTACCTCGTGCTAACTATACAGACTACAATTCTCTATTGATTCTTTTGATCTTTTGTATGTGTGTCAAAATCATTATGAAGTTGTGCACTATTGAATTTGGTGAGGATCCGATGATTGTCTTGAGAGATATCGCATAAAACTCTGATATCGTGTTTTTTCACTTTTTTGGCTCATGCTCACCCTACAGGCTACGATATAGAGTTTGTTTTACAGTTCACATTTAGCACTTTATCAAGCTGCTGGTGGGTGTATTTGCTTGCGAGACTTGCCGCAAGCCTATGTTTTTCCTATAGATCCAGTTTATTTTCCTTGTCTTCAGAACAGCAATTAACACTGGAGTCTTCAGAAATCCCAGACTTCCTCTTTTTACAGGAATTCCTTCCTTTATTTTTTTATTGACAGTGGTATTTTTATTATATCTTGGAATAAAATAACTTTTTGGATTAAAGGATGAAAAGATAACTGTATCCATATATAGACAATGACTTCCAAAGCATCTTAAAATGGTAAAATCTCCCAGTGGCCCTCTTGACCCTCAGCTGATCTTTTCCATTACCTCTATTTTTTTCTTTAATGGGATCCCTGACACAATTTATAATTTTTTGCCTTCCACTTAAGCTTAATTTAAACCTTTTCAGAAAGAATCTTAGAAAGGTGCCATTCTTTGTCAAATTTTACAGCGTAAAGTGCCAGCTGAACTGTACTTATATCCAAAATGATTTCTTATTTTAGGAATATTTAAAAGGTATGGCTAAGCCAGGGGACTGGCAGTACCACAGTAGTATAGTTACTGATAAATCACCACAAGAAGTAGCTATATCACTTGTCCAAGAACAATTATTAGAACATTTAGCATTAGAAATACCATACAAAATATTACCGGTAGGTAACATAGAATAAAGATATGGTTATTCCATTTCAAATCACCTAGTGGTTCTCACGTGATTGTACCTGGTGGTTCCCACGTGATTGTACCTGGTGGTTCCTCTGTGATTTTACCTGGTGGTTCCCACATGATTTTTCTGAAAATTCACAGGTGATCCTATGACCAATACCAATGGTATACATATCTTTGGTATAGGAACTCTTTTTCAAAAGAATCTGTGTGGGTCATGTGGGAAAATTTTATAAATTGGATGATTTAAGACGGAATGACCCATATCTAAGTTTACATTTGAAACGTTCTCATTACAGTCATATGTCCCACAATCAAATTATAATTTTCATTCTGAAGTCTGTGGTTCTTGCATTTCCACTTAAACTAACGCATTTTATGACGTCACCAGAGGGGAACTGCATAGATATAAATAGTAGCTTCCAGTAGCTCCCCACTGAAATTGCAAGAACAGACCTCGGAATGGAGCAAATTGATGCTATCAGTGTCCCTGATACACATAAAAAGTTTAGAAAACCTCGTTACACTAATTTTAAGAGTTTTCTAAAATTTGTATCTGTATCGGGAACACTGATAAAATCAATACACACTATTCCAATTTTCTGTCAGATTTCTGTGGTTCCTGCAATTCCACTAAAACAAAGTGTTTGATCACAAAGGTTGTTATGTGATAAAGCATAATTTATGATTAATGGCACCATCTAACACTTAGTTTTAGTGGAATTACAGGACCACAGAAATGCCTTTAAATGGAATATCAACCGAATTTTAGGTTCAATAATAATTTGTAATATATCGTTAGTTATTGAATTGTCTCATATGCGGACAAATATCTTAGCTCCACTGTACAGAAACACTTCACTGTTCTTGTTGGTAATTACAAAGGACAATAAAGTTAGTTAGCTCTTCTACTCTACAAAATAGAGACGACTATTATTAAAAGATATTTTGATAATTGTTTGTGTGTGTCATTGTAGAAAATACAAGAATGGAATTTAACACAGCGTGGTTTATTTGTTGTAATGAAACTAGAAGCTAAGCGTGATCGAGATATGGTAAGTATAATACATTTAGAAAACTCTGCTGGATTCTTTTGTAGTTGCCCCTGTCGGTCTGTCCGTTCACATTTACCTCTTGCTACAATTCTCCATGGATTCTTTTGATGTTTTGTATGTATGTCAATATCATTATGAAGATGTGCACTATTGAATTTGGTCATGATCCGATGATTTTCATAAGAGATATCGCATAAAACTCTGATAACGGGTTCGTTTTTTTTTCTCGCTTTTTTGGCTCGTGCTCACTCTACAGACTACAATTCTCTATTGATTCTTTTGATCTTTTGTATGTGTGTCAATATCATTATGAAGATGTGCACTATTGAATTTGGTGAGAGATATCGCTTAAAACTCTGATATCGCGTTCATTTTTTTCACTTTTTTGCTCGTGCTCACTCTACAGGCTACGATATAGGGTTTGTTTTACCGTTCACATGTAGCTCTTTATCAGCTGCTGGTGGGCGTATTTGCTTGCGAGACTTGCCGCAAGCCTATGTTTTATGGTATGGAAAAGAATTGCATCACCCTATCCCCCTTTCTTGTAGGTAGTCACAGTGGAAACTTGGTATGCAAGTTCCCTTCAATGAAAGAGATATCAAATTTGTCTTGTAGACACATTATAGGCTTCAGTTCTTTTCCAATCTTGATGAAAATTATATATATTGATGTATATTGATTATAAATTACTGATGATTTCAAGTTTAAATTTGGCAGTTATTTGATTGAACAGATTTTGAGTTAGTGTCCTTCACTAGTAAATTTGAAATTATCACACATGAAATTCATCTGTGGTATTGTTTTAATTTTCAGAAATATTTAATAGGAAGAGGAGGAAGTACTATTAAATCTATAAGTGATTGTGCTATACAAGAAATACAAAATGCCTTGAGATGTGAAGTTAGACTGCATTTGAAATGTGCATTAGTGTGAATATATTGTAATGTAGCTGATGATTTATTCAGTGGAAAACTGTGATTTGGGATAGCTAAAATGCAATTTGTGTATGAACCATTTAATGTCATTATAGAATGGTATTACTTAAAATGGTGAAGCATTAAAATTCTCATTAAGTGTTCATCAGGAGGGTCCAGATCTACCAAGCAAGAAAGCTGTGGTGTTCTACCATGAAAGTGTATACTGAACTGCTGTGCTAGTGATATTTCACTGTCAAAATTTAGTTTTAGGCCACTGTTAACTAAATATGATCATTTCCCTTCAATTTTGTGAAAAATTAACTTTCAGATAAAAATAAATAGTGAAATTGGTCTTTTCAACAATGTTCTCTGCTATATATTTCATTATATAACCTCAGTCAGCGTGGGAGTAACAAGTTACAGTAACTTTCATGCAACTTTTTTTCTTCACAGATTTCATTGTTTTAAGGGATTGTGAAGAGGTTTTCTAAAAAAAAAAATTCATTATTGGGGTCATTGATAACATCAATTTGTACCATTCCAAATTCTGTGGTTCCTGCAATTCCACTAATACTAAGTGTTTCACTAATCGCAAAGGGCCTGTAATAAAACTCTACAAATAGCGTTATTACGCCAATCAGTGACCTTGACAGACTATAATCGTTATTCATGTTAGGATGCTATTGCAATAAAGGTATTAGACTCAGTAATAGATTGACATTATAAAGATGAACCCACTAGTGAAAAAAAAACAATACTTGACACTTAATTTTATTACAAATGTAATGATAAAACCTGACTGTATGAAATATACTGACAATATATTCAATTAATGAGTTACATGACATGATGAGTAAAAATATGTACCTCTACATTTATTTCAGAATTATACTTATTTTTTTCTTTAAAGCTAACCATTCCTTGTTTATATTCAAGTCATTTCAGGATTGTAAATTATTCAGAATGAGAGCTTATAATAAAATGGATTTAAATGCGATTTGATTTATTCCGTACAACTTGTCAACTAGAGATATTTTGCTACTCAATATTATTTTAAATTTTATTAATACAAAATTTATTATCTACAAATCTAGAGTTTTATTCACCTTTCAATATCCTTGGTTAAACATTTCTACCTAGCTTAAGCAAGCAATTCATCACAGTCTGTGTCTTGATTTGATTTAAACCAAAAATTGACTATCTTAGTTATGGATTGAAAATAACAGTAGTTGAAACTATGTGATTAATATTAGTTTTTGTAACTACTTTGACCATCTAAAATCTAAATGGACTAATTAATGTTCTGATATGTCCTTAGGTGTAAAAAAACTATTTTCTTTTGGATGGCATTCTTTAAGAAATAGGTTGAACGATATCTAATAATTGTATTGAAAATTGTTGAAAAGTAAAAAACGTTATGAGATAAGTATAAATATGACTAGAAAAATTGTTAAAGTATCAAGGTAATATTTTAGTTTAAAGAGGAGTTTTGACAATTTAAATATTCCTAACAAAACTTACGTGAAATCACATCAATTTGTACAATAGCATGACAACAGAGCTATCATTTGAATAGATCTTGTGCCTTATCAGACTGATAACAACTAAATCATTTCTTTTGCTAATTAATCTTCATTTGGTTTACCTCTGAGGAGTGCCCCTCAATTTTACATTTAAAGGTAACCTACCTCTTATAATGACAATTGATAATTAACAGAATCTGTCTATAATCAAATCCATTAAACTAAGTAATTTTGAATCATGCTTAGAAGTGCGTTTCAATAATTATTTAGTTTAATGGATATATCGTCTTATATAGAGATTCTATTCTTTAGTCATGACACCTGGTTAGTTCAACTGATGAATATATACATACACTTGTTGACCAAGTTTAAGAATTAAAGTATTAATATGTCCATTCTAAGAGGTAGTATTCCTTTAATCAATTATAATCTATAATGAATATAAAATGCCTGCATAATGTTGCTGATTTAGAAAAGTTTCAATATACCGCTAAAGCAACGCAATAGATTCAATAGATTACAGATTACAAATTAATTCTAAATAATTCAATATTATTTTCTAAGAAAAATGCTACCATTTGCCAAGCAAGCTCTCAAATCATGTATATATCTATTGACTTAAAATTACATGTTGAAATGATCATCTATTGACTTAAAATTACATGTTGAAATGATCATCTATTGACTTAAAATAAAAATGATCAGGATAGATTATTGAATGAATGAAATGACAACTATAAAATCAAAC
>NW_008706978.1:549342-550014 GCF_000327385.1 Lottia gigantea | reverse complement strand
AAACAATACTGAAAGGTAATCAATCAGCCAAGGAAATCATAGATCAATATAGATTGATTCTCTTTGTGTTTGTGAAATCTTTAAGGATCGGGCCAGTGGGGTGTTTCAAAACAAGTAGCTAATAGTTTATTTATTTCTTGAGAAACTTTGGTTGAACGATCATAAAATAAAGAAGCATCCGAAGATAAATGATTATTTATTATACGTGGATAATTCCTAAAAAATCAAGCGAAGTATACGTTTCACTTAGTAGTTTCATTAAACATAAGCTTCAGTGGCTCAACTAGATGAGTAAATGAAATGAAATGAATGGAATTTTACGTCCTACTTTTCTGCTCCATGTGGGCTAATGAAGACGGGCAACGCCATGCAGAGTGCAATGAGGGAAATTTTGCCAGGATAGCGGCATTAGCCTGCTCTTTTTCGATTTCCAACTGTCGAGGGATCTTTAACGTGCACAGCCTGTAGCACACGGGGCCTCGGTTTATTGTCTCATCCGAACGACTAGACGCTTTTTCCATGTCAGTCCCTCGTACCTGCATCATTGATAGGGGGAAACCGGGTTGAAAAATCCGAAGGTATTATCTCGACCTATGCCGGGATTGAACCCTGGACCTTCTGGTTAGCGAGCAAGCGTCTAACTCACTGAGCCACTGCGGATCCCGAACTAAG
>NW_008706978.1:546402-546610 GCF_000327385.1 Lottia gigantea | reverse complement strand
AAAAGGCAGTACTCCATAGAAATTCTTTTGTCTGCAACACTTCGATTTTATCGATCTATTTTTGTTCCATATCTTTATACTTTCCGTGTTTACATGTTAATATATCAGAATTCATTATCAATCAGTCTAATAATTACTACACTCCTATTTAATTGCCTCGGAACACACAATGACAAACATTGCATTCAACACTTATTTTGGTGTAGAA
>NW_008706978.1:443907-546352 GCF_000327385.1 Lottia gigantea | reverse complement strand
GAGCGCCCCTCAATTTTACATTTAAAGGTAACCTACCTCTTAGGATGACAATTGAAAGAATCTGTCTATAATCAAATCCATTAAACTAAGTAATTTTGAATCATGCTTAGAAGTGCGTTTCAATAATTATTTAGTTTAATAGATATATCGTCTTATATAGAAATTCTATTCTTTAGTCATGACACCTGGTTAGTTCAACTGATGAATATATACATACACTTGTTGACCAAGTTTAAGAATTAAAGTTTTAATATGTCCATTCTAAGAGGTAGTATTCCTTTAATCAATTATAATCTATAATGAATATTAAATGCCTGCATAATGTTGCTGATTTAGAAAAGTTTCAATATACCGCTAAAGCAACGCAATAGATTCAATAGATTACAGATTACAAATTAATTCTAAATAATTCAATATTATTTTCTAAGAAAAATGCTACCATTTGCCAAGCAAGCTCTCAAATCATGTATATATCTATTGACTTAAAATTACATGTTGAAATGATCATCTATTGACTTAAAATAAAAATGATCAGGATAGATTATTGAATGAATGAAATGACAACTATAAAATCAAACAATATAAAACAATACCTATTGTCCAAACCTTAAATAACATAAAATCTATTTAGAGTTCAGTCTGTTGATTAGTTTGTACAAGTTATAGAAATGGATATTGGAAATGATTATGATGATATATGGATTCACTTCAAACTTATCACATTTATGAAGAGATACATTCCTCATCCCCGAATCTTGTATTTGAAGCTCTTTATAATGTTACCAAGGGTAGACCAGAGGTTATTTCTTCACAAAAGTTGTCTATTATTTTGTGCCCCTGATACATAATGGTATATATTTCGCCATTTTAATTCATTTTTACTCAAAAAACCTCAAGAACTTGAAATGAAAACTTTCTCCACACTTCATTTATAGTTTATCTATTTATCTCAGCAGTGTGCAAACCTTTTCATTTTTTCCAGTTCAGGAATTCAAATGTAACTTCAACCAAACTCCAGTTTTCTGATTCTGTTTTAAAAAACAGCACTTCACTTTGAGCAGATTTACTTTGTATCTCTCTTCTTTAGTATTCATTAATTTTTTTATACATATAAAAATGGAAGCGCACAGCTTTTCTTAATATTTGTGAAAAATTAAAATCTTTGTTATTGCACTCATATTTTTTTCACTTTAGGCAAATTAAAGTACCTTGTCTTGATTAAAAACATCTTTTTCATATTTAGCCGTGCTTGTAATATCCTTTATCTAAAATCCAATCCAACACAAAGTTTCTCTGTATGATCACTGGTAACTTATGCTAGACTTCTAAATGTTTTGAAGGAACGCTTGCTATGAATGGTTCATGCCACATTCTCCTTAAATCACCCTAAAACAAAATAATATAAAATACGTTTGAAAAATACCCTGTAAACATACATAAACCAAAATAAATTTCCTATGATGTCTAGAGGAAAATATGTTAGGATTGCTGACCTGAGGTATTGTCATAAAAAATTCTTTCAGATTGAGACAATCCATTTGTCCAGAATTTATGGGCAGGTGTTCTCAACTTTTTCTTTTCTATTACCCCTTTCAGGATCCTTGATCAATTAAAATAAATACTTATTATCGCCCCCTCTTCCCCCTACAAATCCTTATCATTACCCCACTTCCCCCTATATATCTTTATTATTACCCCACTTCCCCCTACAAATCCTTATTATTACCCCCTTCACCATATAAATCCTTATTATTATCCCTCTTCCCCTATAAATCCTTATTATTACACCACTTCCCCTATAAATCCTTATTACCCCCTTCCCCCTATAAATCCTTTCTATTACCGCCTTCCCCCTATAAATCCTTATTATTACCCCTTCTACCCTCTATAAATCCTTATTATTACCCTTTTACCCCTATAAATCCTAGTTACTATTTCCTAATTTTCTCTTAGGTTTGCCCTACGATCTTTTTCAATATAGGCTGACTGAAAAGAACGCCCAAAACTATAATTGTCCCAAAATTTTATGCTGAAATACAAAGCACCTCATTAACCCCCAAAAAAATCAAAAATTACCCTCAGATTGAAAACCCTTGTTATAGGGCTTTAAAGATACAAACACATGGAATTTTGTTAAAAAGTAAGCCTAATAATTTGATTAGATTTGAGTACAAAATAGAACATACCTTTAAATAAGCCATGGTAAGAAGTGGAAGTAATGTAAATGGAACTAAATAAAGTAGAGCTGGTTGGGCAGCTCTAAACATTTCAGATGATACTGTTGCTGTTAAAAGACCTGTAGTTGCAAAATTTGATTTGAATTGAATAGTAAATTTCAATGAAAAAAATGTGCACATTTGTAATGAAAGATGGCACACAACGAAAATCGGCATGCCAATGATTAATGTATTTGTGAACTAGCAATTTTCAAATGTTCAAAAATGGGCACTTATAAATTTTTTAAACAATCCACAAATTTTCACTTAACATTTATTGCTCTTGTGTTTCAATTACTTGCACAGCACGTCAGGCCTTAAATGCTGAGCTCCATAGCAAAGTGCCGAAAACCTAACGCCTTGTCACGACCATTACTTGGACAAATATCGCGCAAGTGTCAGTGTGGCATTAGATAATGTAAATGATTATACCTAAGAAATATCCTACTAGAGAACAATGAAAATAAGTTAATTTCTGTACATATGATGGTGTTGGTGGTATACCGGTTTCAGCACTGCCTGTTTGATTCTTCTTATAAGCATCATAGCGTAATACAAAACATAGTAACAAACCAGGCATTACCTACAATAATAATAATATCATTTTTATAATATCAATATACATGTACATTTTTTTTAGTTAAAATCAGCACTAACAATAACCAGAACAAAGCGTAAGCTTCAAACCCAATGCAAACATTTTCAAAAAACTTCTCTTGCAATTCTTATCCATGCTCATTTTTGTGCAGACACAAACTGGGCTTTAAGGTTATTAAAGCATGGTTCAATACCTGATAATAGATTGAAGGGTTAAAAAATCATATACTTACTATATCACCAAGTCCTAACATGGAGAAATGACTAGAGTTTTGTGAACTGAAATATAATAAGTAAAAAGTATAAAATATGTACAGCAAAATCAGAGCTTACACAGCCAACCATGGATACTGGTTATACTTGAGAATTGAGTAAGAAATTCATCTAATATTCAATACCATAAATTAAAAGTCTGTTGACCATGCATCCGTATGTCCTGTGGTCTTTGGTTCTGATCTCTGTAACTGTGTGAAAGTCAGCTGACCTTGAATGAGATATTATTATAACAGCTAGTAGAAAGAATCCTTGTGAACCCAAGATTTTATCTTTCTCAAATGCCTTCTGACTTTTTATATCAAATGACTTCTGCCTTTCCATAGCAAATGCCTTGTGCCTTTCTATCTCAAATGCCTTCTATAAATTCATCTCAAATAGCTTCTGTCAATGCATCTCGAATGTCTCTTGACTTCTTATCTAAAATGCCTTGTAAAATTCAATTTCAATCCAATATGACATTTGACAAAGTATCTCAAGTGAAAAATAGAAAGATTCTCTTACAAAAATACAACTACCTGGGAAAGACTAATTTGGCTGGAAGAGACAGTTTTGGAGCATCACGAACAAAACCTGTTAAATGTAGTTTCTTGGCTAATAGTCCAACCTAAAATACAAAAAAATATATAGTTCAATTAGTCATATATTAAAACTTAAGGTTTGATAAAAATATGCACCTGGATTTTATAATGAATGATGGTGGTGCTTAACTGGTTATATGTTTTTTTTTCAATGCCAATGTCAGACAATACATTTCCAAATACTTGATTGGCACTGCCAGACACTAAAGCCCTGCCTTGTAAATCCATCCAAATCGTTTGCCATGTTGTAAGTGAACTGAACCTAGTCTCTAATTTTATGGTTTGTGAAAATCAAATGGAACAGAGCAGTAGCACAGCAGTAAATATGTATTTAATGCAAAATTTCAGACATAAGAAGTCATTTTAAAGATTTCCTGATTATTATTAGACTAGACATAATATCCTAATGATATACTCACAGGGTTTTCTGCAGGTCTGGTTGCTACCTTCACCATAACATTGGCACTAAATATATATGAGGAAAAGAATACCTGAAATATACAGAAATAGATTTAAAAATTTATCTGAGGAATCAAGCTTTTTATCTTGATATAGTACGAGTTATTGATCAAACTATAACATCTATAATGATATAGGATAGTTTTGACTCAATCTATAACATCTATAATGATATAGGATAGTTTTTGACTCAAACTATAATATCTATAATGATATAGGATAGTTTTTGACTCAAACTATGATGTCTATAATGATATAGGATAGCTTTTGACTCAAACTATGATATCTATAATTATATGATAGTTTTTGACTCAAACTATAACATCTATAATGATATGGGATAGTTTTTGACTCAAACTATAACATCTATAATGATATGGGATAGTTTTTGACTCAAACTATGATATCTATAATGATATAGGATAGCTTTTGACTCAAACTATAACATCTATAATGATATAAGATAGTTCTTTACTCAAACTATAATATCTATAATGATATAGGATAGTTTTTGACCAATTATTATAAGTATACAGTCAGGATGTCTATTTAAATGTACAATGATTTGTACATAGATTTTTGGATGAAGTCTCTGTAAATGTACAATGATTTTCAAATGAATAGATCATGATTTTATTTATAAGTTACGGTACCTTTACATTTGTATTCTAGGCTTGCTATTTCTACGGTTGACTGCATAAGCCACACATCAAGTCAGAATTATTTAAATTATTTGTAAAAATCTAGTTAAGAGAAATATAATTACCCAGAAAACATCATATATCAGTAATCCAACTAATAATAAGGTGGAAACTTTCAGACTAGGTAATCGAACTAAAGCTATAAATGCTACACATAAACCCATGCCTAAAGCTGAAATAACAAATAAAGTTATTTATAGTCAAAAGATTCCATAGTGTTTTTCATAATTAGATTCTGGTTGAAGGTCATGATTGTAATGAAATAACTCAGCAACGGTGATTCACAGGGATTCTATAATTCACTGCTCCTCTGATACTATTTTCTCCAACAAAAATATTAATGCAATAACATTACTGTCAGCATATAAAAATCATAAGAGAATAGACAGTTTATGTTTTTCTTAAAACACAACTAGAGGTGCCCTCACACCATATCGATTGCAAGATGCGTATGAAAGGAGCCATGAGTTCTGAATGCAGCTCACAACTCGGTTGCATGAGAGTTGCATTCGTAACTTATGACCGCTATTCTTATTCGCAACCTGTTATCACTATGGTGTGATATATGTTCTTTATAGTCTACTCTTATTCTTATTTCTAAAATCTACATCATATCAGTTCCTTTTAATCATACATACCATCCATGAGTAGCCAGTGACCAGTTAATATCCATACACATACAATAAAAAATGATAAACAAAATGACAGAATCTCAGCTGCTGTGAAACGACCACAGACACCAAATGATATTCTGAAAGAAAAATTTTTAGATCCTATGCAAAAGTGATCAAGAATTGTAAATTATGGAAATTTTTATGGATTGTTTATGTTGTTGACAGCTCAAATGAAATCACAAGCAGGTTTGAGGATTTGGTTGAATGGAATTAGGGGAAAATGGACACAAATTATTCACAAAAAATAAACTGTTGTATAACATAGATAGAAAGTTGAAGAGAAATTTTAAATTTTTATATTTATCCTTATTATAAATAGATATAGTTGTTAAAATTCCTTAAGCTGAAATTTCAGGTATTCCTGTCCATCATGTTTGGTTAATTTGGCTATATTTGGAAAACATGAGTATATTAAAGATGGGTTTCCTTATTTTTTAGTGTCAAATTAAGAAAACTCATTGGAATTCTGTTGGTAATTCTCTTCTAATTTAGCTAAATATGAATAAAATTATGGACATGTGAGACAAACTGGTATTTTTCCAAGTCATTAGAACACCTCTACTTTCTATTCATATAAGTATTAGCATTTTCATTTTCATAAATGAAAATAAGGAAAACCCATCTTTAAGCATTTTTTTAAGGAAAAGCAATATTTTCAAATGAAGTTAAATTTGATATTGTAATTGTAAGTGGCTCTATATCCAGAATTGTAACATCATATTCAAATAACTGTATGCCAAATGTAACAATTATAAACGATATAAAATACTCACTTTTGACCACTAGCACAGGGTTGAATCATATACTGACACATAGGTAATAATAAAAATGCAAAAGCTATTGTTGCTAATACTGAAAAAAAGTTTAATCAATATAAATAAATGCCATGGTCCCAAATTTCTAAGATAAGTATACAAGTTTTGTAGGTAATGTAAGGAAACATCCACTGGAAACTGAAAACTTATATAGTGTCTTTGAGTGTAGCATAATTGGGTCTTCCATATCAGCATGTTTCTAGTGTTTTATGGACAAACTAACAAGGCCCAATCTCCTACTGTAGCCTTAATTCATATTTCAACTTAATCATGGGCAACAACATAAATCTTTTTAGACTTAATATTGCCAAATCATACGGTACAAACACTCCAAATTTAAAAAGTTCAGATAGAGCACAAATCCATAAATGTTATGAGAAAATGTCATAGAATGAATGAGAAGGGTTTTTATCATACAGCACATAAAGCTAAAATTTATGTAAAAGAAACCGCAATACTTACTAGCAGTAAAAATAGCAAAAACCATTTGTAATGAATCAAAGAAGAAGAACATGATAAGCAATGATGCTGAGGCTCCTAGTGGTAAAAACATAGCTTGACAACTATCTATTGTCTGCACTTCTACAAAAACAACATTAAAAAGGTGTTAGAAGAAATAAGGGTTAATCATTGAAGCTGCCCCCGTAAACCCCAGTAAAACCTTCTTCAGTTCAGAAGAGATTAATTAATTTGCAGTGTTTTCCTACACAACCGAAAGGATAAAACATTTGGATAGGGTGTTTGGTGTTTCGAAATCAGTAGTTATGATTTTTTCTGGCTTCTTATTTTCAAATTTTCATAGTGGAGGGCCCCCAGCTCATAGAGCTTGAGTCGCCCCGCCTGCACAACCTTGCACAAAATCCGAGCACCAGCTCCATTTCATTCCTGGCCACGCGGCTGGATCTATCTTACACTTCATATTAAATTGCATATGCAAATAAATGCTCCGAAATTTGCCATATTATCAATATTGATATTTGTAAGGTAAGCTAAGGGACAAGTGAGATAAAAGGTCAAAAACACTGATTAGCAAAAATTAACAAGAAGAAAGTTCATTTGAATACAAAGTTTCTAGGATAGTTTGTTAAAAAGAAAGGTGTAATGTTTCATGATCTAAGTACAGTATGTTACAAAGTAAATATTTCTTCAAACAAATATATAATTAAGGTAAGATTAACCCCCACCCTTCATATTTATACAGGTGTCAGTATGCAGTGTGAACATACTGCACTTACCTGTTTCTATTAACAAAGGTTAAAAGCCAAGAAAACATCAAATTAAAAACAAGTCAACCTGCACATGATGCAAGTTCACAAGAACTTTAAAGTTAATCTATCAAACTACAAATTTGGATGTATTATTTTGACACGCAAACCACATGAGCCAACAAAGTTGTCTATCAGGGAGCGACAAGCGAATTTTTTAAGTGGAAAAACTGATTAAGACCACAGTGAAATGGCATTGTAATGAGGTTTTCTAAAAAATTCTTATGTGTATCAGGGACACATAGATTCAATTTGCTACCCTCCAATTTTCATTCTGATGTCTGTGGTTATAGCAATTCTACTAAAACTAAGCGC
Source organism: Lottia gigantea (assembly GCF_000327385.1). Classification (NCBI taxonomy): domain Eukaryota; kingdom Metazoa; phylum Mollusca; class Gastropoda; family Lottiidae; genus Lottia; species Lottia gigantea. The sequence goes on along the minus strand of NW_008706978.1, from coordinate 538,456 downwards.
TTTACGACATCACAACCAATACACATAAAAAGTTTAGAAAACCTCTATACAATCCCTTTGACGAGTGGATGAAGAATTGTAGCCTATAGAGTGAGCACAAGCCAAATGTGAACGAATGGACAGACAGGGTGATTTACAATATACTATATGTGGACGTATAGAAATTGATTAAAAAGCTGAAGTTATGATTAACATTATTAAGGAACTTACGAGTTTCATTAACAGTTTCCCCTCCATTGGTACCAGCAACATAAACAGGTGGTTTCTGATTTTCACTCTTTTCTTTTTCTAATCTTTTCTCTCTTTCTAAATTCAGAGATCTAAAATGAATTACAAAAAATATAAATATTTATTGATGATATGGTAATTGGCCTTCATCAAAGTAATCCTCAACTTTACTTTGATCATTGCAAGTTATGACAATAGTATCTTGAAAAAAAAGACATACAGAATATATCTATTTGAAAATTTAAGAGTATTATTTTTATGAAATTGAGAATAAAGCTGTTGAAAACATCAATATATTATTGATATGTTGCAATATATGGTCATGGAGTATTAAATTGATATATAAATATCTATAAAAAAAATCATATAATATGTAAGCAGATTGCTGATATATTAATAGATTTTAAAGTGTGGGTATGTTGCAATTGACAGATTCTCACATGTTGGCATCAAATAAAGGTCATCATTGCAAACATTAATGACTTTGTAAAAATACAACTCCTTTAAAACTTTGCATTTTATGACCTCACTTTTGCAAAAGCTACTAATAATTGAGCAGTTTTGATATATACAGTGAAGTATTTCTATAAATGAAGGACCAACATACTTCTGACAGAATATTGGAATTATGCAAATAGAAACCATAAATTATACTGAAACAAAAAAGAGCTAGAAAACCTCCTTATAACAAATTGAACCCCGTGACAGGGGATATAAAAAATAAATTAAAGTTTCCTCACACACAAGAATTTATTTGAAAATTTTTTGAGCAAACTTAAATTTATATTGTAATGTGCATGTACAATCTTTGTCACTGTTTTTTTGTCACAGATGCAAATCTTGAGAAAAATCTCACATTATCACGTTGCCAATACGATTTATTTGTTGCCGATTGTTTTATTGGCTGCAAGTCAGAGTGTCCTCATCCAATCAGATTCATTTTCCTTTCAATTGCAGGATTCACACAGTGGAAAACAACTGACTGGAGATCTATGTCTCCTCTTGTGGCAAACTCTTGACAAGACTCTAGTCTATGTCCAAAACCATTTTTGTGTCCCCCCCCCCATAAGTAGTAATCATTAAAAATACAAAAGAAAGGAAAAGATATGAATGTCTGCCTATATCAAATCATATGTAATTTTGCCTACACCACATACAGTCATGTAAAAAACAACAAAAATCCGGAAAATTCAACAAAAGGTTTTCTATTTTGATTACAACTACTCAGGATGTAACTTTTAACAAATAAGTCCATTTACTTAACAAGCAACTTTAAAATTAGATCTTAAAAAATAACAAAGTTCAGCTAAATCAATATTGATAAAAATGTCTGACCGAAGCTAAAATGGGTTAAAAAGTTTAAAAATAGACATAGAATTGTTTGACCAATGTGGTATGTTGTTTCTCAGTCTGTCAACCAGGTCACAAACAATTGAGTATTGGTAGACATAGTATTCTTACTCAGTTAGTTCAACTGTTTCAAGTCAATATCAATGATCGTTATTAATGCAGTTTTATATTCTAGAAATATACATTAACCTAATTGATTGATCGGTCATTTAAAGGGAGCATTCTGTTTTTTTAAAAAATTCAATGAAATTTTTATATCAAAATCTGTTCCTTAACTTATCAGAAAGTTTTTTTTTTTTTTTTTAAAATCCTGACGTTTTTTAACGCCAAAACTATTTAAAAGATTCACTTAATTTGTTTTTTACGTTTTACATTTTTGGGAGATGTTAGCTACTGCGCAGATTTAACAAAATAAACCCTTAATTGTAGAAAAATATATCTCCTCCGTTTTCTAAAGGTTTCAACAAAAAATTGAGTTCTAAAGAGGCCTCATCCTAAAACTCGTCTAAGCTGCTTAAGTAATAATAAGTGCACTCCAATAACCCTTTTAAAATAAGATCAGTTTGATCAAATAGATATATAGATATAAATAGCATATTAAAAACATTTTCAGGTATAGAATGTTTTTGAAAATGAAAATTTTGCATAATGCCCCTTTAAACTTTAATATATGTATATTCATACAAAAAATTGCCAAGACAAAATGGGTCAAAATCTGGACCTTTCTTAAGTACTGTACACACTGACAACATTTTGGTCCTGTATTAATAATATTCATACCAACTGTTCAACAACATCTTTCCAACATATTACCAAGTTGTGTCAACGAAAATGTGGATTTTGTAATTAAAATTGTTCATGTGACAACATTTTTAAGAAATTAAAATCAAAATTTTAAAATCTAAAGTGGCAAAATAGGTGTAAAGCTGAGAAGCATATGAATAAGGCATTTTGGTATATATAAGAGACTGGCATTTGACCTACCACTGTCTCCTGAAAGAGTCTCTATTGGTGGACAAGACCTCATACAAGAATTGTCTCAGAAGATCCACACAAAGTGAGTCCTTTCAAAGCAAAACAAGACACCCATATAATGAGGAATGCGATTTTGTTTATTAATCATGATTTAATGTATAAATTATATCTCATTTGAAGGTTACAAAATTACCAGTAAAAGTATCAGTATAAATATAACTTAAAACATAAAAGAAACAAGTAAAAAATAAAAAGGAAATGCACCCAAAATATCTTTTCAAAAAATGCCAAAAATATACTTTGTGCAATAAGAAAAGACTACCCAACCTCACATTCACTAAAGATAAAAATAGTACTGTAGCTATAAAAACACACAGGGGTGTAGTCTAATTTCTAGTCTTGTCTCTTGAAAATAATGCCAAGATCCTCAATAAAATGCACTGCTTAAAGTTCATTGTTAACTATTTTTAGGGTCAATCGTTCCTCGGTCTCAGAATTGGAATTTTCCAGCTTAGCTAATCAGTTTAAGTATTCACAGCACACCGTCGAAATTTAAGCCTTCTAGACACATATATCCATAATTATCAGTCTTTAAAAGTTAAAAAAGTGACTCATCTTTTTACAAGATTTGGAATATCTGTTAATTATGTCTTGTGTAAACATTAGACTCAATCATCCGGCCCCACCAACCTCTGTGGCAAAAAATGTCTGGGTGTCTTGGATACCCTAATTTTCTGAGAGAAAATCAGCTTGTGATAAAGCTTTTGAGGTCTATATAAAGGAATTATGCGATTAGCGATTATTGTGCAGTTCTAGTAGTTTTGAAGACTATGTACATACATTAAATTGAAAATGGCGAATTTTCACCTTTAAACAAAACTACACAGTTTGATGTTAACTTAGAATTAATAATATGAATATCTCTGAATGAGCAAATGTAACACCCTTACAAATTTATTGCCATCATGTCCATAATTGATAGGTTTTATAAGTGACATCAGATTTATATTTATAAAAGTGATACCAAAAAAGTACTTACAGGTATATCATATAAATTTCATTTTGATATAAATATTATGTGCAATAACTTGTTCTATATATTTTTTTAATAATTTTAATCTATGGTTATGTGCCAGGTGCAAAAATATCAGATCTAAGATAGATAATACACATGTTATTAATATACATATATCTATATTGATCTGTAGAAATTTATATAAGTATTGTAGATAAAACCTGTTAGCATTCCAGTTAACGCATGACTAAATGATCAATAATTCAAATATATTGAATCATTTAAACGCCTATTTAAATCAAGTAAAAAAATAAATTGTCGATCTTGCAATAATATTTGAATTTCTCGTGTGTAAATATATGTAAATTGATGATAATACATGGCAAAAAATACAAATGATATATTAACTAGTAAGGCTAGTTAAACAACTTGTTAAAGAAATCATCTATAAACTCTTTAACATTCTTGTCAGCAGGTTTGACATGATATCTTCATTTCTCTCACACTTACACAGCTACTATAAAGAGATCTTGAACAGTGAATAATGACAATAGATCATTATGAAACTAGGAGAGTGCTAGTCATATTATAATAATAGCTTTTGTAACAAGTCTTAGTTACTGTAAAGGGGCGTTATGATTGTTTTGTAAGTGGATAAACAACTTCGCTCAAATTTGTGAAAACTAAGCTTATACACCAAAAGCTACAGAAATATGTCCTATTAACCTGACAGTTTAAACTTTTTGGAAAGTGTAAGAAAACTACTGCATTTTAAGCAAAATAAATATGTAATTGTAGAGAAATATGTCTCCTACGTACTCTAAAGGCTTCAACTAATAATATATATCGAGCCATTATAAAGCCAAACACCAAAACTAGATCAAACTGCTTAATTAACAATTAGTACTCTCCACTTTTAATTAACCCTTTTTTTTTTAACAAATTCAGTTTGATCAAATAGATACACAAATGTAAATAGCATATTTTTTAGGTATAATCTACAACATTTTTGATAATAAAAATTGTGCATACTGCTCCTTTAATTGGCTATTAGTGTGAGGTGGAATGACCAGTACGTCAGAATATCAGTAAGATATTTTTTGATGAAGTTGATACAATAAAGATGAAAATATTAAAGAGAATAAACATATAATCTGATGGTTAAAAGTTCATTGTCTTACAGGCTCGATATTATGTTGTTAAAGACATAATGGGTAAATAACTCACATCTTGATAAAACAAACCTCAAAATATTTATTTTAATGAGATTAATACTGAGATTAGGTTAAGTATGCACAGTTTATTGAAAGGTTTTTAAGAAGGTTAAAAGTCATAGTAGCAATTGGAATGTACATAATATTTTAAGTCTAAAAACATGATCAATAAGAGTATATATTTATCAGTTGGACTATGAATAAAGAACAGAATCCCTATATAAGATGATATAATTAAATCAAGATTCCGTTTAAACAGTATCAAGCAATCTGATTGGATAACAGTTGTCACATGAATTCTTTTTATATCTGTATAAATGGAATGTAAATATAAGCTCCACCCCTTATCCGACTACTTTTATCATTGAGTTTGATTGACGTGGCCATTACACTGCATCGATGTCATTCCTTCAAACGTCAACAGAGCCGAAATCGACACCTCACTCTTATGATATAGGTATTTTCTAATTCCCTCGAAAGTGCACACTCCACATTCTAACAATATGACGTATTCTGGACTTATTTAGAATTAGTCTTACAATAATTGAACTTCAAATTTGGCCGCTCCGTCAACTTTCATGTAGTAGGCAGTAGACTATAAATAGGTGACCTACTTATTGCTGATTGGCTGTACTCTAGGAAGTGTATAGTGTACACAGGTTTTTTCTGTTTATACATCGATAAACTGAAAAAATGTTCAGGTCATTCCTTAAATATCCATTAAACTACATATCTATTGAAACACACTTCTAAGCATGTTTCAAAATTACTTAGTTTAATGGATTATTACTTAGTTTAATAGATTTCTTGGATTATAGATAGATTCTGTTATATAGTTAAGACACCAGGTAAGTCCACTGATGAACAAAGAATCATCTTAACCAAGTGTAAAAATCTCAGTAAACTATACAGTCAAATGAAATAAATTGAACATGACCTAATAACAAAATAGTCCCAGAGAAACCATTAAGATGATAGTTTTTGTCTTGAAAGTAGTACAATGAACACATTACAATATAGATATAATTCTATTAACAGCTGTTAGTAGGATATAATCTGATTAAAAAGCACATTTTAATCTAACTTCACTTGCCATTCATGATTTGACAAAAATCTATGTTTTAAAGGGACAGGTAGGCCATTTTTATGACCAATCATACTTTAGTGTCAGAAACGGGAATTTTTTAACTGAGCCAATCAGTAATAGTGTTAACAACTCACCTTCAAAATTGTAGCCTTTAAATCCATGTGTGGCCAGAATTATCTGAGTTTGAATTTTAAAATGATGACTCATCAATTTAAGATACTCTGTGATATATTGAAAAGACATATATAGAAATAGTGAGAAAAATTCTTAGTTTGAAGTATTTTTACAGGAATTATGTGATTTTCGTACATTTCTAACTGAAGATTATTAACAATAATCAAGACTAAAATCAACCCCTCAAAATGGCAGACTTGTCCCTTTAAATACTAAATTATTAAATGCACTGATATAAATTGGTTTACATTACAAGTCTTTAAAAATTCAATTATTCCTCACAGCAAGTACATAAAGTTTTCATTGAACAGACGATGTGGTTGCTTTAATAATGTGCCCTCATAACATTGCGATTACCAGTTGTGTATGGTTGCAAAAAATAAGATTGGTCATGAATAGAATGCAACTCACAACACATGTGCATGAAATTGCATTTGAAACTTATGATCGCTATTCATATTTGTAACCATACGCAACTGGTGATCTCTATGGTTTGAGGACACGTTAGTGTTTAAGATAACTTTGTAATGTATCTAAATCATTGTTTGTTTTAATCAGATTAAGGTAAATTCAAGAAATTTCTGCGCCATGTACAGTTTATTATTATTGCAGAGACTTATACCACAGTCAAAATATAGAGATAGTTTGACCTGGTATATGGGGTATTTGTATGTAAGATATTAAGAATTGAGTAATATTGAACAAATTTTGAAGGAAATAATAGGTTATATTCATATATAGAAATGCTAAGCCATGCATTTCAAGAAGGGCTTGGCTGCACATTGCTACAAATATCAATTGCAGTTTAGTTAGGTCAGAATTACAAGAGTTTAATATGTAACTAAATGATGTTTTGGAATAGGCCTACATATTATTAGTTCTGTTTTGATTCCTCTCAACCAATATCATACAGATCTCTTAAAAAGAACTGGCTCCTTATTTTCTAGGGTTGATTTGGGACTTGAATATATTAGTAAATAGTCATAAGAAGTACTAGAAATGTACAAAAATCGCATAATTCCTTCAAATATATCTTTTGATTTCTATTATATATATGTCTTTACTATAAGCTTATATGATATAGTATCAAGAAAATACGAGTCATTTTAACATTCAAACACAGTTAATTCTGGAAACACATGGATTTGAAGGCTCAAATTCCAACGGTCAGCTAAGAACACTTAGCTTAGTCAAAAAGTTCATCTTGTTTCTGAGACTAAGGTATGGATGGTGAATTTGTCCCTTTAACTATAGAATAGAGGTGGGAAATACTAAAAAATTAAAAGAATGGAAAACTACTTACCTAAAACTTCCATATACTATGAGTAATATTGATATAACAAATGTGGATATTCTAGACGTGTCTACTATATTATAGGCTCTAAAATATACAAACATAATAATAGAATATAAAAAAATATTCTTAAAATCTAAAACTTATTCATTTTCATTTGCTTCTTGAGTTACTTTTTGACAGAGATCTGATAGATAAGAAGAAATTGGATAACAGATTTATGAAGATTTCAGAGATTGTGTTTAAAACTTAATAATCAAAGGAATACTACCTCTCAGAATTAACATCAAATTTAAAGACTCAAACTTGGTCAATATGAGCATATATTCATCAATAAAGTTACAACAGAATCCCTGTATAATCCGATAAATCTATTTAACTGAGTAATCATTAAAAAAACATCAATATATTTAACGATTTCAATAATAACCTGTTGTATAGTTATGATACCAGGTAAGTCTACTGATAAATATACTTATTTTGGTCGAGATTAAAAATCAAATTTTGTGGACATCCTAAGAGGTAGTATACATTTAAGTTAATCATGTTAATCATTATAAGTTTAGAAATGTATAAACAGACTTATTTTTGTCTACAGAGCAAGTGCAAAATATCTATATAACAATACCATCCATGAAGAGTGGGCTTTGTTTACATTTGCCTCAAATTCAAATGTTTATAACTTAAAAACGTTTTCTCATATCAAAAGATAGCTTGCCAGGCAAAGTAATATACGCCCACTGGCAGCTTTGATTTTGAATAAAAGTATTTAGCAGTACAGTAACAATCACCAGTATGAAATATTTTAGTCATACAACTTTTGGAACTTTTTGGGTATTTTAAAAGCACAGGCATGTAGGCATAACCTCTAGTTATAGAGAAATGTTTGTGAAAATGATCTAAGGGTGATACTGAACAATATTACAAAGTTTTGTCAAAATCTGACAAGAATCGAGCCTTTAAGTGTTTACGACCAAAATATTGACTGCATTTTCACGAACGAGCAACAAGGTCAATAGCTCCGAATAAAATAGCTTTTAATTTTCAATAGGGTTTATTCATGGGTGATAAAAAACAATTTCAACAAGTTAAGAATTGTGCCTTCTTGAGTGTTTACACGCTAAAACTTGAACTTGAACAAGGGCAATAACTCATAATTGATAAAATATTTTTGATTTTCAATAGGGATAATCCTTGGGTGATTCCAAACACTCACACCAAGTTTTGTCAAAATGTGTTGAGAATTGTGCTTTCTAGAGTGTTTACGATCTAAAAGTTGAGCGCGTGTCAAGAACAGGGGCAATAACTCATATAAAATATTTTTGATTTATTTGATTTTCGATAGGCTTCATCCTATCCACTCACACCAAGTTTTGTCAATATCCGTCAAAAATTGTGCCTTCTACACTCTAGAGTGTTTACGAGCAATTGTGGCCGGACCAACAGACATTGGTGATGCCAATATATGTCTAAAATATGTATAAAAATGTAAGATAGAGGCACAAGTTTAAGTACTGAAGACACTGGCAACAATTTCATTCAATATGTTGCGAAAACACCATATTGTTGTAAAAGTTATTAGTATGTGAAGGTATGAAATTTTCAACAATATGTTGCCACTCTTTTTTTTTTATATTGAATAAATTCTGCTATTAACTAGATTGTAAATATCATCTGTGATTTTAGAAAAAAAAAGCAATTTAAACTCAATAACACTTGCAACATAATCTATGTATTATACTGCCTTTGTGAACAACAAAACTTATTACCGATCCAGTCCACCTGATACCATTAAAAGAATAGCATGAGTAAATGATAATAAAGTTTATCAAATTTGGATAAAATGTGCAGATTCTAGAGCATTCACAAGGTCTTTTACGGTCAATGCTGAAATTGGCAAATGGATAAATAATAATATATATAAATAATGCATTAAAAAACTTACGAGACCGTCGCTGCTTCTGCTAATTGTTCCTCTCCCATCTTGACTGAAATGATTTTATTCTAGCCTCACTAGATACCATTCACCTAAAAAAAAAAAAAATACCACATAATGTACCATAACATCCATGAGTATTAGACTGAAACAGAGATAACAGGATAAGTTAAGTATGATCAGAATAAATTGTTAACATAGAACCTAGTCTAGCAACCTATCTATTAACCGTTCTTTAAGCCTACTTTTTTTTAGTCGTCTGAAGCTAGCTTAACGTGAACCTACTTAGGAGCTGGCTTTAAACCTGGCTTGAGAAGTTCACCAGCTTAGATTGACAATCTGAACGCAACTCGGTACTTTCAGTTCAGCAGAGATTGATTCATTTACAGCGTATTTGTATAAAATCAAAAAGATATAGATTTTAATATGTTTTTGGCACCCCCAAATTGTCAGAAATTGGTTCTCTAGGGCCGTAATTCTTAAAATTTTCTGACTACAAAATCTGAGCCCCAGCACCATTTTATTCCTGGCGATGTGGCTGCATATTAGTTATAATGATATTGTGACCCTTGAACTTCTCAATAACTTAGGAGATAATATCAAAGCTGGCATAACTTTTTTATTCGTCTGAACACTCTCCTTAAAACAGTAAACAAGGCTCAAAGAATGGCTGATAGTTAAATTGACTTAACTTTTGTTGTCTAAACACATATGGTCTGAGTGTTCATGTACAAACTAAACATATTAAAGGGCCAATTATGAGTGTTCATGAGCACATGGACAATGAAGCAAAACATATACCTCTAACTTTAGAGTTGAGCATGTTAAAGTTACTTCAGGGATGTATTACATACATTGAATAAAAATAGCCTTAATTAACTGAATGTGAATAGAATATATAAAATGTGGAAGCAGATCACAAAGCATTTCTATATATTCATCTGAAAGAACACTGTTTTATTCTTTCATTGAATTATTTATTTATTTACCTTTATTTATTTTACTCATAACATAAAAAAACCATTGTTTTTATTTATTCAGTTGTACAAACTTAACATATTAAAAGGCCAATCCAAAATTGAATATTTTCATAGCTGATGTGAAATATTAGCACTGAAATAATATGAAGCCTTCTCAAACAGATTTAATCCACATTTAAATCACAGAATTTGATAGATTTGCACACTATTGAAATTGAAATCAAATTAATTATTTACATGAAGAATGAATTGTATATCAAAATATATAAATTTATCATATAATTGTTGAACAGTCAAACAATACGAGTTACAAGTAAAATATATTGAAAATATTGATTTAGAAAAAGATAAGATTTCAAACGTAAGCATTTATCAATTGTACTGTATAGGATTTCTATAAGTGAGCTCCTTGGAAAAACCAATCATTGTTTCAGCACTATTTATAACTAAAAAAGACTTAGCTAAAGTAACATACCTAAAAAAAGATCTACGAATATGGAATAATCATAAATATTCAATATCTAACCTAGTTTAGTTCAGTTCAATATCATACACAAGGTACAGTTCACTACAGGAAAATAATCCTTTCATAACCAACTAACACAATTCAGTATCTAAACAAAGACATTTATAAACATGTGGTCACAGACCATCTCTGACATATTGACATTGACTACGCTTCACTGATTTCACTATATATTCAAGATGACAATTTTTCAACCACTTCTCAGCCATTGAATCCTGACAATAACTAGGTCAACATTTAAAAAAACCTAACAAAGCCTACCATACCTAATGTGAGTCAAGATTGGGGAAATATTGTTGTCATACTTTCCATTCGATTGTCCACATTGAACATTGTAAAAAGCTACAATTTTTGACAATTGATTTGATTCAAGACTCAAATCAACCCACAAAATGGTGCATCTGTCCCTTCAAACTTTTTCAATGCAACAAGGCATGTCTACCTTCTTCTATGATTGGGAAATTTTTCGCCCATTTTCAAAATAAAACTTTACTTAAAAGTACCGAAAATGTTAAAATTGTTGACTGTAAGGCAAGGATGAATACTTCTGACTCCAAGCTTCTAAGCTTCACTAAAAATTTTTATGGCTGGTTGTCTGGGGTCTGTTTTCTAAAAATGTTAACCAAGATAAAAAAAATTCAGATTGTATGAAATTCAGCAATTTGATTGGTTAATGAAGCTGCATTTTAAATTTATTTTAGTGATTAACCAATCAGTTGTGCACAAGAATACTAAAATCATTATCAAATTCATCTCCCAGAGCCTCAGAGTTTGCAACCCAAAATATATCCAACTTTATTTTGAAAAAATTCAGATTTTTATACATTTTTTCCCCTAAAATATATTTTTTCGAAAATTTTCTTGGAGAGTTGCCGCATTTTGAATTCAGCTTCAACAGTAGTTCCCCACTGAGTCAGTCTGCCCTCTATTTGTAGGCCTACCCCTGGCATGGCCACTGATTCCTAGTCCTACCAGCTTGTAAAAAAAAAGGACTCAATAGGCTTATGTCAGACTTACTTCTATCAACCATTTAAAATTTAAATGTATATTTAAAGTCAAGTGTATATAAACTAGCATATCAAGTTTCACCAAAATATAAGATCCCATTATATTATAAGTTACCTAGATTTTAAACTTTAAAAAGATAAATACATTGGTAAATATATTTGTAAACATTATCATTTCTTAAGATTTTGTAGTTTGTCATGGAGGTCAGATGATCTGATGCATACATGCGTAAAAACATTACTTGATGGAGGTCAATTTTCTATAGTTAGAAATAGCTAGGGATAGATGGTAAATTTTGCAGTCTTCGTTTTGAAAAAGCTGTTACCATAATTAAATAGATATTTAATCAATGTCTATCAAAGGTTTATAGAGACAGATTTTTCAGTTTATTGACATATTCGCTATCTATGCTAAACTAATCATAAAATAAATATGATCTTTATCACTTGTGGTGTCTCTAACAATTCATTAGGTTAATGAGAAATTGCCTCCAGGTTGAATCAAATCTGTAAATTAATTTCATGATTAGTTTAAGCTTTTAATAATCTTTAACACCTTCTCTAATGACCTGTCACTTCCTAATCTTTAAAGTTATATCCTTTTAAAATATTTACTACACAGATCATGTTAAAACTACTTCTCATTGTACCATTCAAACACATTTAAGACTTTAGTTTCACACATTTATACCTAGACAATTTAATCATCAAATTTAACATTCTCTTAAACTACTGATTCTAACATTCTGAAAATATCTAACAAATTTTGATTATCAACTCCGCTTGAAAGATACCATTCAAAACATATTACTAAATTTTTAAAATTAATAACTAATTCTGGTTTATGATCTAATAGTTGTTGTTAAAAAGCATTGACGTGATCCAACCAAATCCAATTGAAATTTTGATGAAAGTGATGAGTCGCTCACGTTCCAGTCCAATTGAGTTATTCATATATATATATATATATATATCACAATTGGATCTTATTTTGCAACTTGCATATAAGAATATTTTTTGCACTTGTTTGAGCTTCTTTGCTCTCGTTTTTGCTTTTTAGTAGGACCATTCCAACTGTGATATCATCACTCTTGAATATTAAAGGTTTATCATATGATGCTGCCAATACAATTTAAAAACAAAAGCATGGAGCATTAATTAAACTGTGTAAAATTACATCTTTCATTTTCATGATCAAAGATTTGGTCAGTTCACAGATCTCTGAGACAAAGTGCAAGGAGATACAACAGATATTTGTCAACAACACAAAATATAACTAACAAGAGCTTGGGCAAAGAAAATATAGATAACAGAACTGAGTGATGCGGCTCAGGAAAATGGCGACGATTCCACAAATTTAACCAAAGTTAGTGAATACAGGTAGTTGCAATATATAAATTGCAAATAATTGAAAAATATATTCAAAAAAATTATCATACCATTTCTAGTTCAGAAGATCAAATTCATTTTGTTTACCAACGCTTCTACACAAATGAGATCAGAGCAGCCGACCAATAAATAAATAACCCCAGTCAGCTCAGTGTTATTGTTACCAAAAATCCTTTTCCTCAGCAATAAATTAATTAAAAGCTGCTCAGTTGTCGAGCAGAAGTTTGTAAGAAAAAGGATTGTTCACAAAACCACCCAATAGTATTAAATAAGCGGTGCACAATTTATAACACGGGAAAATATAATGTTTTGATCAAACCGACACAATTTACAACAATGTATCATCCGTAGTGTATCACTACGCTTATGAAAGTAGTCCCGTGATGTATCGTGATGCAGAATAAAATTCGAGGCAATTTGCTGGAACTCAGATAGAAATATTGATTTTAGTTTTCAGTACTGAATCAACTTGAAAGCTGATATAATTTTGCATTAATCAAAGCTACGTTACAGGCCCAAATTTTGCTTTCAATTATAACTGCTTAATATTGCTCTACAATTTTGTGTCAGCTAAGGTATATATGCCAACAACTCTCAGTACAGTGGCGGAGCCAAAAAGCAAGTTTTTCGCGCAAAAATCTCATGACTAGGTTTGAGATTCGGACAATCTCATATATCTCGCCTCCCCTGGGACGTAAACCTGCCCCCGCCACTGCCTCATTAAGGCAGAATGATAAAGCCAAATAGCAGGCTGATTTTGAATCCGCCTGTAAACTAGTTTTTGACAAATTAGGGGTTATTCTAAAAGGTTTCTTCGAAAAATTAAGAATGAGAAAAGAAGACCCCCCCCCCCCCCCCTCCACCTTTTATTGGATTCGGTTCATTTCCCTGTGGAGGTCCTACTTGTCGCACATGCGAACACATACATGTTACCCATTTTTTCAAAAATAACGAAAAACGGAAAATTGTTTGCGATGAATAACCTAATTTCTTGCGGAGATCAAAATATCATATACCTAATTTCTTGTAAAAAATGCGATGTACAATATGTTGGCGAGACTCAAAATGCGCTTCGAACGCGATTCAATGGCCATCACTATCCCGATCATTCCATTGATGACCTTCTCATTATGCCTATAGAAACAGTTTCTACATCACCTAGCATGAAACCTAAGCTTAGACGTCTACAACGCGAAAGTTATTGGATCGATCAACTGCAGACTGTGAGGCCAAATGGACTCAACATTCAACATGATAACCAGATAATACCCTTTATAACGACATTTGATTCTACAGCTACCAAAGCCTCCATAATAGTCAAACGCCATTACTCGGAACTTCAGAATTTCCCATGTATACACAAAACGTTTGGTTGTAGCTTACAAAAGAAATCAAAATCTTAGCAATTTCCTCTTTCACGGTAGACTTGAACCATTGAACAATGTCCATTCATCCTAGGAGCATAGATTTGTTAATATAAATGTATCATGTTCTATCAATAAATTAATCTATTTCTGGGTTAGATTTCAGGGAATACTTATTTCAGGACTGGTGCCATGGCTATATACAGTATATTATATAACATGCAGTGTATTTTTGTGTTTGTGTCTTTTCAACTAAAATCATACTAATGACTAATTTTCACATAATCAATAGACTTATCTATTGCTCTGTGACCTAGGCCAGTGCTTTCATTGAGACTCGTCTCAATACACCCTAACACCACTATATTAATTTCGAATTTATAAAGGATTGGAAACTACCTTCCATTCTATGGAAAAATAACACAAACAGAAAGCCAAATGCAAGATAGTTGTGATTTGATTGAGTTCTAACTTGTGAGCCATGGCTCCTGATACCACAGGATTTTGATTTTGATGATTTTTAGGAGAATAGACTTAGAGTAATTGTCCTTGATGTATCTAAAATAGCATTGTGTTGAAACCACACCCCAATTCATCATAATTCCTCATGTCAAAACCTGTATAGGGGATACAATGCCAAAATAGTAAAAATTGACATTGGTTACTGTTTTGATCCAATTTGGGGTAAACCTAGTTGTACATGAATTCGGCAAGATCTATGAACTGTTGAATATTTCTCTGTATGAATGAGAAGTTATTGATCTTGCTGGTCTGGCCCAAACTTACATGTGAATATGGCAGATGCTTAAGTTTGGAACAGATTTTTATTGAACATTGGATAACTCTGATAGGCATACCCAGTGGTGGCGTCAGTGGGGGTAGAGAAAAGTGGTTTGCACCCCCACTTTATCATCAACAAATCTAAATGTCTAAGTTTTTTATCCAAAATATGTATCAGAATGCACAAAATAAATTCATTTTTCTAAAATTTTCTTAAGAGAACCCTCTAAGACGCTCTATGAGAGGCTTGTGACTATGACACTACCACAGAATAGCCAAAAGTTTGGATTCAGCCTCAACAGTTGTCCCCCCATTGAGTCAGTCTGCACCCTATTTGTACCCCCAGTCACGGAAGGCTGGTGCCGCCACTGCCATCTTTGCCATACACACAATTTGTCTAGCCAGTTTTTCCAGAATATTGTGCCACATATTAATTTCTGAGGTTTAGTGTTAAAAGGAGAGATTCATCTGGTTAATTTGAGTTTTGGATATATGTAAATAGTCTTCAGAAGTACAATTGCACAATTCCTTCGAAAATATCTCGAACTAGGAATTTCACTTTCTATTTTTGTTTATGTCTTTTCTACATATTGCAAGTCTCAAGAAAAGACAAGTCATCTTTCAAACACAGATAACATAGATTTGAGGGTTCAAATTTCAACAGTGAGCTGTGAAAACTATTACTGATTAGCTCAGCCTAAAAAATATACGATTGATCAAAAAAATGGCAACATGTCCCTTTACTTTAAGGCTTTGAGACATAATAGGGCTAGTACTTGTGATAACAATCCTCTTGGTATTACAAAAATGAAATTAGTATGATGAGATATTTTTAATAAAATTACATAGAATTACATAGAACAGAGTTGGTGGGGTAAATAAAAGGGACACATCACCTCAATATTGAACTAAAAGGGACAGATGTTCCATTTTGGGGGGCTGATTTGAGTTTTGGAAATATATAAATTGTAAATAGAGTGCAAAAGTACTATTATTGAACAAAAATTGCATAAGTGTTTCTTAAATTGACGAGTCGTCATTTTAACATTCAAAAGCGGACAATTCAGGACACACATGGATTTAAAGACTCAAATTTGGAGGGTGAGTCATGAATACTATACTGATTAGCTCAGCTAAAAAATTCCTGTTTTTGAGACTAAAATATGATTGGTCAAAAAGAATGGCGTACCTGTCACTTTAAATATATACTAATTCTGCTGCCACATAATTCAATTCAATGAAAACTCCAATTATGGGATTTCCATAGAAACTTAAGGAAATTTGAAAACATTAATTTGTGGGTGACTGCTTGAAACCTCTTAATACATTGTATGACACAAAATCTCTTTTTGAGAAAAACACTAACATGGAGAAACTGCCAAATATTTGAACATTTCATTTGAAACCTCTGATCTATTTAATCAATTTGGATTTGACAAGGTTTGGAGATGATGATCTAATAGGTGCTGTGGAGAGAATATTTACAAATCACCAGCTTCACCATCTACAGTCCGACAATAAATATTAGACAAAACACGTTGATGTCAATGAGGATCATCTTCTCCCTTCAATTCATGAAGTTTTTAACCACCATAGCGGTTTCTTAGTATCTAAGATATTGCAACACATTATAATAGCTGAAGTAATCCTAGTTGGTTAATGAAGAACATGTCAAACTGACAAAATCAGTCTGATTTTCAAATTTGTTTGCCATGGGCTACAGTTGGAACCTTTCTATCCAGACCATTATGAAAATAATGTCACTTTAATCTATTTAACACTATGATGCTCTTCTCCTTAAAATATATTTAGCTTTTTGTAACTGTGATAAATATATTCGTAATTTGGAATTATCCGATGTTTTACGTATCCATATCTGTAATAAATAAAAAGAAATTTCAGTCCATAATTTAGAATCATTCACATGAATATATCTTGTGTCTAAACCACGCCCCCATATTCGTCATACTTCCTTGTGGCTGTGGTAATACAAATGAGAGAAATTACGTATTCATAGCTTAACATTGTCCAATCAAAATTGGCCTTTCTAGGAAATCTCAGCTAATCAAATCATTCTTCATAGATGCTTTGTTTGTGAACGAAAGCAGAGTATGACCGTTTTGGTCGATGATAAATAATATGAATTTTCAGTAAAGAATTACAGCTGACAGATAATCAAAGAGTTTTGTTTACAGGAACTTATTCTCACTCGATCTGATTTGTATGATCTAAACAGCACCAATCTCTTTTCCACACCGACAAAAGGAAATGTAGTGTGCTTAGTTTAATATGCAATCCTACCCCTATGTAAATCCCTGTGCTCCTAAATAATGAATTTCATTGTTTCACCCCAAATTTGATTAGAAGTCCTTACCTCTTGTGTACCTATACCAGTAATAATACCATGAGTTTTACCACCCTCTTTAGATTCCACAAATACTGGATGATTCCTCTGAAACCTACAAACAACACAAAAACATTAACAAATACTAGAGAATTGATATGGAAAGAATATCACTTTAAATAGTAGAAATATATCAAATCAATAACAATGCCACTCCGACCTACCCCAGGGCTGTTGATTTGGCTGTATTTTCCTGACATGACTGGCAAACCAGCTTAAAAGTCCGGTTTTTGCAAGGGCCTACCCGAACTTTGTCATTAGCATATTAAAGGACCAAACTGCCATGTGTTTACAAATCCACATCATAATCAATAAGTCACAGTCAGTATTACAGCAACATCACTGAGGAAGACATAAAAGAAATCACAGAAAGAGTAAGCACATTCTACCCACTGCACCTCTCTAAAAGCAATATTATCAAAATAATAAGTCAAAGAATATCTAAAAACAAGAGAGGTGCAGAAATAAAAAGATTATTTCAAGGGAGTTGATATTTAATAAATCTATTATTTAATTTAAGCTAATTTAAAGGGACACTTGCGCCATTTTTGAGGGCCGATTTTAGTCTTGAATATATTTAAATAGTCTTTAGAAGTACTAGAAATGTACGGAAATCACATAATTCGTTTAAAAATACTTCAAACTAGGAATTTTACTCACTATTTCTATATATGTCTTTTCAATATATCACAGAGTATCTTAAAATGATAAGTCGTCATTTTAACATTCAAACACGGATAATTCTTGACACACAAGGATTTGAAGGCTCAAATTTCGACAGTGAACTATGAACACTATTACTGATTGGCTTTGCTAAAAAATTCCTGTTTCTGAGGCTAAAGTATGATTGTTCAAAAAGAAAGGTGCACCTGTCCCTTTAACGAGAGGCAACCCTGAATTATTTTTTTTTTACTTTTTAAAAAAACAAAAATATCTTACCATCGTTTGTCATAATATAATTTACCATCTTCTATTCTCATTTCATTATTAACATTACCATCAATACTAGAGGTTGATAACATGGTCTTTTTAACAGGTTTACCTGTAATCTTATTTAAATATTGTATATCTCTCATTATTTCATCTTCATCTAGTAAGATATTTAATTGTGGTATTACCGTGTTAAAGAAAATATATTATATCTCATAGCGATATTTATACACAATCAGACTGCACAAATTCTTTTTTTTTCTTCAAAATCACAAATCCAATACTTAAGTATATACCAAGAAATCTGGATAAGAAATACAAAAGTGGGTCAATTAAGCCGTGGGCAAGCTCAGGATCTCAGCATTATGAATCTGAAAGATTTATTGCTTTATCGTTATTACGGCACTTGTTAGAAGGCTTTAAAGATGAAAACTCAACTTTTAGTGACACCCATAAAACCAGAACCACTTGTCGGAAATAAAAAATATTAACATTATCTAAAAGCTGTAGTCAATATTAAATATTACTGTAAATATCAACATTTTCAAAATTGGACATTTTTTATCATATTGGACATTATTCTTAACAGATTCCAAAATTGAAAATCCAAACAAATTCACTCCAAAATGTGCCATCCAGAGCCATTTATCTACTTTTTGCACATATTACAATTTCGTTTTACATTCGGTAGATAGTTAGTCACAAGTAAGAAATCGTCATGAAATTTATTTTATCATACCCAGTGCCGTTGCCAAGAAAGAAGCTCCCTGGTGGACTAAAAATAACAGTTATGAAAGCAAAAAAACCATTCCTTTACAAACGCTCTGCAATAAACGACCAATTGTAGAGATATATGTCTCCAATGTATTCTAAAAGTTTAAACTAATAATATCAAGCCATTATAAAGCCAAACACTAAAACTTGGTCAAACTGCTTAATTAACAATTAGTACTCTCAATTAACCCTTTTAAAACAAATTCAGTTTGATAAATAAGGCGCATAGATATAAATGCAAACTTCTCAGGTGTAATTTACGACGTTTTTGATAATAAAAAATGTTTTACATAAATAGCAGAATGCCCCTTTAAGTAGACAAACATATTATAAAGGATATTTGCAGTGGGTTTTCGACGTTTTTCTGGGACTGGAATAGGCTCATTTGGTCTTCTTCTTAATTTTCTTGTCATAACTGGCCTTGTCATATCCATAAAATCTGAAATTTTTTTTAACAGATTAAAAATGTTCAGTGTAATTAAATTAGACCAAACTTTCATTGCGGATTATTAGCTTTTATTTTAATGCAGCCACTGCAGTTAGGGTCCAACGACGCCCTTCTTGAACATTCATCCCAATAACAATGAAAAAAAATTTGGTCTACTTTTAATCAGACTGCAAAATGTTTACATTCGGGACTAAAGTAAGGTAGATGTGTCTTAATATGAGATCAACACTCAATATCATGGGGTCTTAAATGTTTAAAGGGATTGTAAAGAGGTTTTCTAAACTTTTTGTGTGTAT
This sequence comes from Lottia gigantea, assembly GCF_000327385.1. Lineage (NCBI taxonomy): Eukaryota > Metazoa > Mollusca > Gastropoda > Lottiidae > Lottia > Lottia gigantea. Next base: position 518,285 of record NW_008706978.1, on the reverse strand, counting down.
CAGGTATTAAATGGAATTGCAAGAACCACAGATGTCAGAATGAAACTTGGAATGGTGCAAATTGAAGCTATCAATGTCCCTGATACACATAAAAAATTTAGAAAACCTATTTACAATCCCTTTTAAGATACAGATAGTTCCATCAATAATATATATTGATGGAACTATCTGTATCTTAAAAGGGATTGTAAAGAGGTTTTGTGTATCGGGGACATTGATAGCTTCAATTTGCAATTTCTATGAACAAACGGCCTAAATCATCATATGTAGAAGTAGGCGTTAATTTTGTCAAACTTTAGTAGAGAAACAGCATGAAACTCTATTAGGTGTTGTTTTATTATTGTCTAATCTTACCTCCATTTAAATCTAATACAGATTTCTCTCCTTCTACACTTCTTTTCTTATCTTCTAATTCCATTATTAAACTCTCCTTTAAATCAATTTTCTTTTCCTACAATAAACATATCACTTGTATATATATAGACCATAGATCACTTTACATTCAGTTAGAGACATGTTGAACTTATTATTTCAACACAGTAGAGGTGTTATAAATTTATTTGTTTCAGCAACAAATAACATGATTCCAAAGCAAAAATATCAACTACTACCATTGATGGTACCGAGGCCAACCAAATTACGCAAAGTTAGCAATCAAAATGCCTGCCACCTTGTTAATTCTCAGATCGATTAAAATAAAATTGTAGAGAACAAAAACCGCATAAATCAAAACTGAAAAAAGTCAGCTAAAAAAGTCACAATCTGAAATTCTTTAAATTGCTATTTTAATCAATCAGTTTAAAGTAATGAACAAATCGAAAATTACGCTCAAAATAGATTCAAAATTAGAGCAAATATAGTTTGGGAACAGAACAGAAATGTATGAAAAAAAGTCAAAATACTTCATCAAAATCGTTTGGAAACTGCAGCTTCTACAGTCCTCACAACACATTCACAAAGTCAAGGGCAATAACTCAAAAAGCTTTCATTGAAAATGCGTCAACTTAGAACTTGTTCGAGATCTATCAATTCCAATGATCACACCAAAATTCATCAGAATTGGTTGAAAACTGTAACTTCTATTGTGCTCACGAACAAATTTTGACGCGTTTTTACAAAGTCAAGGGCAATATCTCAAAAACCTTTCATCAAATTGACCGAGATCTTATCAATCTAAAGCATCACACCAAGTATTATCAAAATTGAATAAAAGTCTCTATAGTGCTCATAAGAAATGTTGACAGGCGGACATATTCATGTACTCGACATTAATATAATCTGTCATAATGGAGCATGATATGTGCTACCGATTTATGATCGGTTACATGCTTCTCCGGGATGTTTTTTGCCTACTGTAGAGACGTCAGAGTGTGGTAAACCAAACACCTGGACTGTCCAAGCAGACGATCTACTTGAAAAGCCCCAAATTTGAAACGTCGGAGGTCAAATATAAAAGTATCCCATGATAGCCAAGGTCAATGACCTTTAACCCTGTAAAAAATTTGGTCAAAATTTTCAAAATTATGCTAAAAAATGTGTGAATTTTCAAAATTCTAAACTGCAATCATATTGGAAAATCTTGTGAGATCCCAAAAATGAAAACCCGAACAAAAATGCTCCAATTTTCTACCTTTTGCACATTTTGCACTGTGCCAATTTTCCAAATTATATTCATTCAGTTATTCACTACAGAGCTAGGTCAAATGCACTACAAATGTTGCAGCAACTATTACAGTTTCTGCAGAGTACCTGACACAAATCATATTTTTTTTAAATTTTGAAAACAAACTGCAATAAACAAACCTCGAAATCTTTCTGAATATATTCCTTCTCTTTTATAAATTCTCTTTCTACCATTTTCAACTACAAAATCAGAAAAATGAACTAGCATGATTAGCTGATTAAATAAACCCACAGAAAACCATGTTTTCTAACAAAGATGTTGATCAGTTGTAAGTTAATCTCAGATCGGCAGGCTATATTAAATCATATTATCATATATTCTTGAATAATCTGCAAATTCATTGTGCATTAGAAACCTAAATAATTACAGAAAATAACATTCTCTTAACCAAAATAAGCAAATAACTTAAAAAAATGCAAAAAGTTTAACACAGAACTTCAGAACATATAAATTTGACTAATGAAACCATGTTTTCTATTGTAATGTGTTGCAAAAATTGAGACCTACCTGGTTCGAAAGAAATATAAAAAAAACTAAGCTCCATCAGCTGTCAACTGAAAAGTTATAACTTAGTTTAACCCAATTGTATCTGTTTTCGTATCTTTTTCTAGAAATTATATCAGTTGATTATACTCACTTGAAGATCTTTCCATATTTCACTCAGAGCTAATCTCTCTTTGTAATGTTGTTCTATTTTCTTATTACGTTTGATATATTCTGGTAATGTACCTTCAGATAACATTTGTAACTGCTTCTTTAAATGTGCTAATTTGTCTTGATACATCCTGGAATAATAGATAATAATTTCAGAGATCTTAGTTAAAAATATAGAGGAAAAAAAATGGAAATGATCAGTTGAGGGTGAATGGGGTCACATGCTCCCATGTGAAGGAGATTTTATTTAAACCAAATTTTAACTTGATTTATTCCCATAAAAAAAAAAATCACTGGCCAGAAATATAGATCAATTTCTCTTAAATGGACAAGTAGGCCATTTTTTTTTACAAATTAAACAAGAATTATCCGCATTTGAATTTTAAAATGACCACTTGTCATTTTAAGATACTCTGTGATATATAGAGAAAGCGAGTAGTATGAAGTAAAGGAATTATGCGATTTTTGTACATTTCTAGTACTTCTGAAGACTATTCCATACTAAAATCAACCCACAAAGTAGCACAACTATTCCTTTCAATCTGTGATTTTTTATTTGACTGTTCATGCATAAACATACAAAACTACTATTACTATTCATCAACACAAGGCACTGGCACTGGCATTAGGGATAGTAGCTGTGTTCACTACTGAGAATGTAAAGAGGTTTTCAAAACTTTATAGGTGCATGGGGGAGGGGACACTGATATATCATCAATGTGAGTATTCTTATAGTATTTGCATACAAGTTATTTAGTTAGTTACTTACTGTTCTTTAATTTCTGTTCTTTGAAATGTAGGTTCTTGCTTCTCTTCTGTCTCACTTGCATCTTCAGTATCTAATTTATAAAATTATACAGGATTCACAATTAATACTTAATAGTAACTCATCTTTAAAAACAAAATCATTACAAAGTGGTCATTTTCCATATTATGTCCATCTTTTGAAATATAATTTGCATGGATTGAAATATCAACTCTAAACTATATTGGGGCTTGTGACGGCATCAGAATTATAAACTCAGTAGTGTAGAAGTATTTCTGATTTGGTATTTCTATGTCAAAATGTGATTCTCTGAGCATTGATTTGTGATCAGAGAGTAGGCATAGTAATAGTTAGACTGAAACACCTGCCACTATTCCAGCCTCCAATATCTATTTGGACAGATGTCAGATGGTGAAGAGACAGAAAAAATAGGCCCTGATAAATGGGTCCATTCTGCATCTCTGCAGGTGCACAGGGTTTAAACCTATTCAGATACCTCGCATCTGCAAAACCATTTATGCCATTTCTCAGGTTCCATCGAAGTTTTTTTTTGCGAAACTGATCTAACATTGGCTGTTTTAAAGCCAAGGTTCAAAGGTCACAGAGTCAAATTGATACTAACAAAACGAAAATTACCGTGATGACCAACACTAATTTACAATCATCAAGATAATTAAATGGGTGATTAGTCAACTTGCCTCCATGTCAATTCGTAGACAGTTAACTCGTCAATAAACTGAGTTAACTCATCTACAATCATTCAATATTATGTTAGAGAAAACGCATTTTTTTGAGGTGTGTAAAATCCCCCGGGCCAGGGTCTGTTTCTTCTGACTCTACTCCAGCTGATGTAACTGCCAAAATATCCATCAAAGGCTGGAATAGAGGCAGATGTTTCGGACTAAGCAATAGTATAAAGGTATTAATAGTCAGCGGGCATGCAGTGATCTACCATGGAAATTGAAAAGAAGGAAAAATAGTGTATAAGCCAGTCAGTCCGATGATGGTGATCCCGATCGTCAGGATACGGATATCGATGCCGATGTGATGACTGAGATGGTATGAAGTTACCTTCGTCCGACATGTTTCCATCCAGATCATGATCATCTTCAAAATCGGTACTCTCATCTAAATCTTCATTAAGAAAATCGTCGTCATTATAATGACGCGGCGATGAAGTGTAACTTGACATTTTATTCAACAATTGAATTATTTTCTCTCTTCTTTCAGTATTTACGAATTTTTAGTTTATCTTCCGCTGTGCGCAAGAACAGTGCGCGGATTTAGGAAACAAACCGACAATCTTTTTACTTTCAATAGTTTCAAGCTAGCTATTAAGAGTTAAGCTCATTAAAAGTAACTACATCGCAAACGTTCACGGAAAAAAATTATGGTTATAATGAATAACGAATATCCTCACTGTTTTCTGAATGTTTGGATTAAGCTATTCCTTTATTCGAAGTTTAAAGTCTTAATTTCTTATCGGTTATTATCGGCATATTCGACGCATGCGTGCTACACGTGGCTATAGAAAATGGTAAACAACCGAAATGGCAGCTCAAACGTTTCAACAAGAGTACTTGCAAATGCCCCCAATTACACGGGCTTATACAACAGCATGTGTATTAACAACTGTAGCAGTTGTGAGTATATTCAAAGCTACAGCTGTCATATTTATTAGGTCTATAGGATCAGAGAAATTCAAAGGGACTATGATGAAATACAACTGCTGTTTTGCTCTTCTCACTCTCAGTCTCTGCTGTCTGAGGCAGAATTCAATCAGTAATCTATCTGTTCTGTAGACTGTAGGAACCACGACAACTCAATATGCCTAAATAGTATTCAAAAGACAACAATATCAAAGACTACTCTTTGATGATCACTCGGACCTCTTTTTGGTTACAACATGGACCACTTTTATAACACTTTTGAAGACAACTCAGACCGACTTTCGAAGACAACTCAGACCACTTTTTATCACAGGTAGCCTATCTCAATCTGTAGACAAAATTGCCTTTGGTGAAGCATTTGAGATTTTGCTGGTCGACTGATATTACTTTTTATAAAATCTCAAATTCTTCACCAAAAGCTTTCCTGTCCACAAGAACCTAATTTTAAACTAAAACCGATGTTAAAAGTCTAAATTTAGGATGGCCCTTGGTCAGAGCTAGGATGATACTTATATATTTTTACAAATTTTTTTTCAGCAACTTGATGTTATAACTCCATTTCAAATCTACTTTAATCCAGATTTGATATTTAGACAATATCAGGTAAACGGACATTGAATTTTTTTTTTTAAATGTATGCATACTTTGTCTCACATTGAAGAAATACTTCAAAATAAAATGACTTTTCAAGTGATACTACGTCTTATAATGAACATAAAATTTAAGTTCTAAAGAATGGTCAATATGAGTATATATTCATCAGTGAACTTACCTGGTGTCATAAAGTTACAACAGAATCCCTGTAAAATCTGGAAAATTCGTAAAACTAAGTCATTATTGAAAATTTTTATTTTGCTATAGTTAATTGCGTATTTATGGATAATTACTAAGTTTTTTGGATTTATCAGATTATATAAGGATCCTGTTATGTTATTTATAACACCAGGTATATCTACTGATGAATATATATTCTGATTGACCAAGTTTAAAATTCTTAAAATTTATGTTCATTTTAAAACGTAGTATTATTTTAAATCTTAGACAGACTGGGAATCAGACTTTCATTGATATTTATAATATATAAACGTAACCATATCTGTTAATCATAGGGACAACCTAGTTTGCCAATTAAGAGAAATATGTCACCTAATTATTCTGAAAGTTTCTTCAAATATCAAACTGTTTAGTTTGAACTACTTACTTGGCTGGTTTTTTTTTATCACCTCTTGTGAACAAATTGAACAAATCAAGTGAATATGAAAAAAGGAATAGCATATTTTAGAAATATTTGTATGTATAATTTACAATGTTTTTAATAATGAAATTTTAAATTTAAAATGAATTATAATGTGTTTAGGCTTAAATCTTTGAGTAGATCTTACTTGTATTGGGTGGTATTACTTTACCATGTCATGATTTATATAATGATTAAATTGCACCTGCGACAGTGTATAATAGTTTGAACATAGGTTAGTTTGCATAATTTTATTTATCAATATGACAGTAGTTTATTTTGAATTAAATCCAACTTACAAATATTAAATATATTTTAACAGAACTTGAAACATGTTGTTACTCAGATTATCTTGCTGTGCGATCTTCAGACAACTAACCTATTTCAGCCTGCATCACTATACTCAATGTATCAATTTATAGAAATATTAAATGCAGAACCTTATTCATGTTGTTACTCGGAGTTTCACGCATTGCTGTCTTCAGACAACTGACCTATTTCAGGCTTCGTCACTTTATTCAATTTATCAATTGTAGAGCGATATAGAAATATTAAAACAGAACTTGAAACATGTTGTTACTCAGAGTTGCACGCTGTGTGATCTTCAGACAACTGACCTATTTCATCCTGCATCACTTAACATCACAATTATAGAGCGATAAAGAAATAGAAAAACAAAACCTGGAGCAAGTTGTTACTCAAAGTTTCACGCTGTGCGATGGTTTGACAATTGATCTATTTCAGTCTGAGTTGTCTGAAGATCGTACAGCATGAAACTCCGAGTAACAACATGTTTCAGGTTCTGTTTTGATATTTCTATATCGCTCTACAATTTATGTTTTAAGCACTATTTTAACACTGGAAATATCTTCTGAAACATTATAGTTTTTTATATTTATATTTCAGATATGGAGACTTGTTACAAACTTTCTGTATTTTGGACCAATTGGTTTTAACTTTTTATTCAACATTATATTTGCATATCGTTATTGTCGTATGTTAGAAGAAGGTTCATTCCGTGGTCGAACTGCTGATTTTGTGTTTATGTTTTTATTTGGTGGAGTATTTATGATTGTATCCTTGATGAATTTAAGCTCTAAAAATGCCTTTTAATTTTATATTTGTGTGCACCCATTAACAAAAAGAATTTCATTTCACTTTTCTGAATTTCTTACCAAGGCTGTGGCTGTAATATTTTGACAGTGAGATGCTTAATAGTGATTAGCTATTAATTTTGAACTTGAATTTGAGAGAAACTTCTTAAGATTACCAAAAAATAAAAAATGTTCAACTTGGCCAAAAATTGTCTATAATACATCAGTGGACTTACCTGGGTCATAGCTACATCTGTAATTTCAACAAATCCATAAAACTAAGTTATCAATAAAATGACAGGAAAATATTGAAAAATTCTTAATATTATTAGAGAGTTTTTTTGTGATTACTTATTTTTATGGATTTATCGGATTATAAAGGGATTCTGTTCTATAAGTATGACACATGTATGGTCAAGTGTTTTATTTTGATGTCCCATCTGTGAGGTAGTTTTCCTTTGAGAATGAACATCTAATTTCTTAAAGTGATACTACGTCTTAGAATGAACATAAAATTTAAGTTCTCAAAATGGTCAATATGAGTATATATTCATCAGTTAGTTTACCTGGTATCATATAGTTACAACAGAATCCCTGTAAAATCTGGAAAATTGGAAAACTGAGTAATTATTGAAAAACACTTAATCTTGATATTAAGCGTTTTTCAATAGTTTTAATTGCATATTTATGGATAATTACTAAGTTTTTTTGATTTATCGGATTATATTAGGATTCTGTTATGTTATTTATGACACCAGGTATATCTACTGATGAATATATGCTCTTATTGACCAAGTTTAAAATTCCTAAATTTTATGTTCAGTCTAAGACGTAGTATCACTTTAATCTATCTTATGATAAGTTGAAATGAATGCATCAAACTAACATTGAAGATAACGTTTATGACCATATTTGAATCCATTTAAAAGGCAAAGTTAGATGTTTTCCTTAACCAATTATTTAGCTTGTTGGTCTAGTCATTAATTTAGTATTTTTAGGTAGTGTTTTTACGATAATGTTGGTGTATGTATGGAGTCGAAGAAATCCTTATATAAGAATGAATTTTTTTGGTTTAATGAACTTTCAAGCGCCCTATTTACCTTGGGTGTTATTGGGGTTCTCTTTGTTATTAGGAAATTCAGTTATCATAGATTTAATGGGTAGGTAAATTAATCAACGTATTATATACTACAAAGAATGACTTGTGCAATAGAAAAAGGTCAATGCTGATGGAAATAAGCTAATTTGCATTTGTTTAATTGTTCGCATGAATGTTTGCGATAGATCTAAACTACCTGATATTTAAAACAAACTGCACATACGAAACTAAGTATAAGTATGGTTCTTTCGTTGAAATAACACACATGAACATAGTTCACAACCATTTTGAATCACTTCTTCGACTTAATAAGGTCATCTTAAAAAATATTTTTTATGTGTAAGCAAAAAACTATTTGCCTATTGGGATCCAAATTCCAGTCAAAAGGGAAAATCACAGAGAATCAGAAAACAGAACAACTTCACTTAATAAGATTGTTTAAATGTGTTTAAATCTTTTCTTACAGGTATAGCAATAGGTCATATATATTATTTCTTAGAAGATGTTTTTCCACAACAACCAAATGGTTTTAAAATTTTAAAGACTCCACAATTTTTGTAAGTATTTTACTCTTGGTTTCGACTTGTAATAAATGGTATGTCATCTAGCACAAACAGTAAAAGATTAGATAATATTTTGCTGTTGTAGTTCCAATCAAAGTTTCAAAAAGTTTTCAAGTTTTGGAAAATGTCCATTGGGGCACTCTTGCGAAACAAGTGTCAAAGGAAGATTTTTGTTTTGTTATTTTTTGTTTTTTAGCTATTTGCTCAAACTTGAAATTTTTAAATTTCATATTTTTGGTTTTCCAGAAATCTTTCTTTTATGTCAAACGAAAGCCTGGCCAGTATCTAATTAAAGGGACAGGTGAACCATTTTCGGGGGTTGATTTTAGTCTTGAATATATGTAAATAGTCATCAGAAGTACTAGAAATGTACAAAAATCATATAATTCCTTAAAAACTATCTCAAACTAGGAATTTCCATTTCTATTCTATAAATGTCTTTTCTATATATGACAATGTCTCAAGAAAAGACAACTCATTATTTTAACTTTCAAACGCAGATAATTCTGGATAAACATGGAAGCCTCAAATTTCGACGGTGAGCTGTGAGCACTATTACTGATTGGCTTAGCTAAACCTGTTTCTGAGACAAAAAAAATGATGAAAAATAAGTATGTCTGACCTTGGCCACTGCTTCTATAGAAGTATAACACCAAACACTTACAAACTTTCTTTATTTCTAGAAAATATATATTTGATGCAGCTCCAGAAGATCCAAATTATAATCCATTACCAGAAGAAAGACCAGGAGGTTTTAATTGGGGTCAAGGACAGCAAGCAGGCCGAGGTCAAGATGAAAATGAACAACCACAGTGACAAGTGTTACTGGAATGTGTGAAACAATTTGAAAGTGGATGCAGATATTAGAGACATTTCCTTGTGGAATGAGCTTCAATCAGCAGTTTTACCAGAGAAATGACAATGTTTCTGTTTGTTAACTTTTTTTTTGTATGAAAGTAATATGTATGAATGATTGAATCAATAACTTACATTTGAACACATTTGTTAATTATTATTCTAGATCGGTCAAAATAGTGACAGAACTATTGGACATCATTTTCATACAGTGTCTTTTTTGGTAAGGGCTGTCAAGTGTTAAAAGATTGCTTTCCAGGCAATGTGACGTATGCCCACTGGCAGCTTTTGGCTATAACTAGAAAAGTCTTAAGACTCTAACCTTTTTGCTGTCTTCTCTGCATCTGTTCTAAATAAACTTGTCAATGCATTTACAGTTCAAAAATTTAAAGGGACTGGTAAGCCATTTTTGGCTAAGCCAATCAGTCATAGTTAGCCTTCAAATCCATGTGTTAATGGCGATTAAATGTTAAAATGACGACTTGTCAATTTAAGATTATCTCTGATATATAGAAAAGACATATATAGAAATAGTGAGTAAAATTCCTAGTTTGAGATATTGGCATTATGTGATTTTCATACATTTCTAGTACCTCTGAAGATTATTTACATATATTCAAGATTCAAAAATCAACCCCCTAAAATGGTGCTCCTGTCCCTTTAAGACAAAAAATGTGTTATGTAAAATAAATTATGACATAAAATGAAATGAAATAAATTGAGTTATAAGCCTAAATTTAAATGTGCTAATGAAGACAGTCAACACCATTCAATGTGCAATAAGGGAAATAAGGTTGTTTGTTGATGGATTTTCACAAAATATGGTGTGAATGTTTGTAAAGACCTGATTTAAAATCAGACACGAGAAACCCCACTAACTTGTATACCAAAATTTATATACAGCTTTTATTGCATGTACAATCACATAACACCTGGCCACTCCCCCATCCGTCAATCATAACTAACAAGTATAGCATTTTTTCGTTTCGTTTACTCATGAATCCTGCTGTAAATATTACTTAAAATTATTATCTAGTTCAATTTTGACGGAGGTCTCATCAATATCAGGTCAGGTCTACAAGAAAGATGGACCAACCGACAGGGGCTACAGTAATATACGTCATTATAATGTCTCTTAATTTCTGAGGTCGTTAGTAATGATATGATTGGCACATGGACTGAGTAGACAATCAAAAAGCAGAATGGAAACTAGAAAGTCTTGAGGAAAAACTGCACATCAGTTCTGTTTAATAAATTGATGGTAAGGTGAGGATTTTAAAGACATGAGCACAAAATTAGTATGTCAATTAAAATGAGTTTTTATCCTACCACACTAATTGATACTGACCTACAATAAGAAATCAACTACAAGGTTTATGATTTATTTGCACAAGTGACAATGTTATTAGATTATCATTATATTTAAATGAGCGATTTACAGATCAGACGAAATAAAGATGAAGTGTTTACAAGATATTTTCTTATTCTTTAACAGATAGCAATTTAATTAGGATTTTAGTAGTTCACAATGCGAGAGTAAAAGAAAAATAAACTATGGCAATCTTAAATCACTTCCATACATCAACAAAATAAAAGTATATTTCTGCTCCAATTTTTAAACATGTAACAAAGAAATTATCTAGTTTTAAGTGAGTTTTTAATTTCTAACAGAGCAGATATATAAATCTTTCATTCACATAGTAACAACCTCATGGTATCTTTAAAACACACAAAATATTATATTCCAAATTACAATTTTCATAGAGAACCAAATAAAATCATATTTCGGTAAACATGAATCAAATTTTAAAATGTTCCTTTAGTTTAGCCCACACTTTGTGCTACATTCATTCTTATATCATCAGGACAGGTTCATTTCTCACTTATTGCTTTACCCCAAATCATAGAACTATAATTATTATAGTTCTGTACCCAAATGAATAGTACAAATTTGATGTTATAAAAATGCCACGATTGTCCAGCAATAAAGAGGGAATGTTTTATTTATTATCACCAGTTATATGGCATAGATTAGTCTTTTGTGAGTTGGATTTTTGAATACTTGGTTTTAGGCTTTTGTCCTACTAAAAAAATTAATTTTTCTGTTTTTACTATACCTTAATACTTTACAAATCTTGAAAAAACATTTTCTCACCATTGGGACATAAATATCAATCTACTTTCCCCAAATTTTCAATAAGGTTAGATTCAAATTCAAATAAGCTATTTTGACAGATCATAGCTGACTGCCTAAATAATCATTGTTATCTTGATTTTTAATAACTAATGTTTAATTTGTTAACGCCACATGAAAGCTAAACATCGCAGAAGTATCCTGCCAAAAAAAAGTTACCATTGGTTGTATTGAAAGATGAATCTTAACATAAATTTTACACAATAAAATAAAATAGAAAGACATACTAACATTGACCAAACTAGTTGATACGTGTGCCTCATTAATAATTAATAAAAAACTATCTAACGACTTTGTTTACAAGAAACTGTTATTTTGAATAATCATTCAACCAGTTCCTCACACGGCCTTCAACTATTGATCAACATTTTATAGTAAAGAAACACGTGTATTTTAAGAAATAAACCCCCAAAAATGTATTCTGCATCAACTTGTGAGATCCCAGAAGATTTCAGCTTACAAAAGAGAAGAACTTTAAAGCATGACAACAGCGCTATCTTTCTTTGACTACTAACCATTACCAATTTAACATAAAACTGTTTAATCATTCTTGCTGTTTCTTTGCTGTATCTAGAAATCATCCAATTAATGTATACTTTCAGCTTAGTAAATATCAAGACCAAAACCTGAGCAAACAGTTGTCAATTACTTATTTACAAACAATCAGAAAACAATCTGCCTTAAAAAAAATAAACAATTGCTATTGCCGAGATAATACCTGTGTAAAATTTTACATGCTTTACAAAAGAACCAATGTGGCAGCAATATTTTTCAAACAGAAATTTTATGAGATTGTATCTTGAAAGAAGATTTTGTGTCTGTTTTAGGGTTTAAAGAAATTTAAAACCACATTATCATTTAATTACAAACTCCATCTAATACCTTGACATCAATAGACACTTTCCTTCTATATTTCTGCCGTAAACTCACAACGCAAAGGAGAACTAGTAATTACAGACGCAGCCATATTGTTTACAGTCTTTCTGTGAAGGGCTCTGATTGACTGTATTAGCTAGCATGCAATTCAAGCAGATAACAAACTTCAGTTAAAAAAATGCCTTTTGGTGTCAAGGTATTAGATGAAGTTGATAATGTATTGACAATGTGAAGATGAAGCCAATTATGAAACCATGTCAAAGTCTTGTTTGATCAGAGTAACTTGTCAAGTCATACTACAAAAGTCTTTTTCTATTAATCTTTGATATGGAGGCATTTCAAGTTGAAATCTTCAACACTTTCACAAAATTATATATCAAACATAAAGAGGCCAAAAAAAGATAATTCTTGGTTTTTCATACACTTTCACTCTTATATTGTGAGCAGGATTATAAGAATGTTTGAAAAATGAAGAATTCATCTTTTACGGCCATTATCTAACAACACATATTCAATTGGGTTGATTTTTCTCTTGCGCTGAAATCAAAAGTTTTAGGCTTGTAACATCACATTTGTTTGTATTTAAATAATATTTTTAACATGTCCACCATCAAAACGACTGGATTTAGTCACTGGGGCGTCGTTCACTGAACTTTTTCGTAAAATCTTCAGCATTTTTCATAAATTTCTTCTTGTCTTTCGTAAATTCTTCAGCTAAATCACCACGTAGTGGATGCTCTGGCTCGGGATCATGGATGAGTGCAAGTAGTGCTTGAATCACTGAAGAAAAGAAGATATTTAACATATTTTACTCATATGGTTCAAAGACATTAGCTGTGAGATTCCTGAGAGCTCATAGAAGCTCTAATAATATCGTGACAAAAACATGCTCAATTTGTATCTTCTACCAATTACATTTATCTCTTTATTTGTGACCTTGGCCAGTGCTTTACATAGAAGTTTTTAGGAACTTTTTCACTCTTAACACCAATTTAGAACTGGTCTCTACATTCAGAATTTAAGAGCAACTGGACTTTCAATGAGTGTTAGAAACTAGCAGTATCTGAGAGAATCTGGCCCTGTATTCTTGAAATGATCTTAGCGATAGGACGTCATAGGGTCTTAACTTCTAACACTGTTTTTAGGACGTCCTAGCGCTAAGATCAATTCGAGAATACGCTTCTGATCTATCTATTAACCTGAGCGTACAAACAATCGGAAAATGACCTTAACATCAGTTGCTCATTATAGCAAAACTCAGACTTTGTATTTGACCTGAATCTATGTCGATGGCAGTTAGTAATCAATTATATTGAATATCACTCATTTGACTTGGGAAGATCTGTTAGGTGAGCAACCTCAAGTCAAACTGTGGTGAGTTTAAATTTTAAAGCTTTGTACTGACCTTGATCAGTTTTTGTAGCAGGTTTCCAGTTTTCAGGACTTATAATTGGTAAACATATTTGTCCCTTCTCATCAACATTAGGATGATAAATCTTTGTTTTAAACGCTAATTTTGGAGGTTTAAAAGGGTATTCTGCTGGGAAAGAAATTTCGATCTTAAAAGCTCCTTTATTATATGGTGGTACATCCTGTAAAGCAAATGTAAGAATTTGAGTTCAACAATATCAAGTCTCAGCATATATGTATATGATGCAATGAACAACATACATGCATACTAAAATACAGCATTTAAAGATGGGTTCCCTTATTTTCATTTATGGAAATACTAATACTTATATGAATAGAAAGTTGAGGTGTTCTAATGTGTGTCTCACATGTCCATAATTAATTCATAATTAGCTAAATTATTAGAGAATTACCAGCAGGATTCCAATGAGTGACCTGATCAAGAAAGGTCAAAAAGTCTTTTTTGTTTATCCAGACTATCGTACATAGACACTTATGATTGGTTGAAACTCTTAATTATATGCAATAAGAACATAATGATATGATTAAGAATACATGATAATTCATTAGAAACACCAATTAATCTAATAGTTTGCTTAATTGGACACTAAAAATTAAGGAAACCTATCTTTAATGCATGTGAAATGATAATTGATCACAAAAGAGCCACTCCCCAATCTGTCCTACTTTTTCAATCAATAATAAATAATAATTTCACTATGGCATTAAATTAGTAAGCTTACTCAATACATCAACCACCGGCTTTGTCATAATACCTCAAGGCTGTAGTATTACAAGTGAGTGAAATTAGTAATTACATATTCATAGCTAAATGTTGTCGAATCAAAATTGGACATGAAAGCCGAATTCAGCCAATCAAATCACTTGTTCTAGATGGTTTGTTTGTTTGTAGTGTGATTAACTGTGATGACCTGTGATGACCTTCATTTCCGTTCTCCCTGATCTGATTGGTCAGATTTGAATAGTACCATATCTCCACCCCCAAAAAACAATGTGTAGTATGCCCTAATGGACTCGGGGTTCAAATCAGTGCAGTTATGAACAATAAATATTTATTCTGACTGCTTTAAATATGCAATATGAATATATTATGAATATCATAGCCTCCAACCTCCCCAATAAGCAACAACGACAAATTCGAGAAGCTCTAGCTATCCAGAGAGGCTTTCCAGAGATCAACCGCAACAACAGACTTTTCCAAAATAAAGCTGAACTAATTCCCCCACCCCCATTCATTATATGTTTGTTCCCATCTTCTATTTGTCCTCCCATTGTCTTCCTCAACTTAAACACATTAGCTTATGTTTTACTACCATGTTTGCTGCTGAGTACACCTGCTCGCATTGTTACCTTACTTTATAATTACCCTTTTATATATTGTCTCTCTTAATCTCTATATTGTTTTCTTGTTGGTATATATTTTGTTATGTCTTATTCTCTCGCCATTACATCTTGATGACGACATATGTATAATATATTGTGTTGCAACGCTATGTGCCTAACCTTATTAAAGAAGTGTGTTATATTCCATAATATTGTCTTGTGTTTTGTTATAAATGTTAATATAATTAAGTAATAATTTCAATTCAGGGAATCACCTGAAACACAAAATTTGAAAAGGCCAATGAAACCATCCAAATATATACAAAATCTGTTCATTATTTGTCTTATTATGATATTATGTATGCTTGGTTTAAACTTGTATGAAGCTTACACTGACAAAAGCCTGTGTGATTGTAAAACCTTTTTATTTTTCAAAAAAGAATTCCAGGATGCTTTGCATTTTAAAATTATCTATTCATCTTGTAAATTTGTCCAGAAGTAGGTAATTTTCTATCAAATTGATGTATTCAATTGAAAGCCATAATCTCCACTTGTGACCTAGGCCAGTGCTTTGGGAGAGTATCTCTTATACCACCCTACACTGAAAATGTTCAGAATAAATGTCATTGTATCTCATCATTTTCTTTTGGTTTAAATGCAGATTATTGAAGAGAAAGACTTACTGGAACTATTAATCCTTGCCAAAATAATATATTAGAATCATCCACTCTTATATCACGGAAACCTTTTTGATCTGATTGACGGATATCGTTCAATTCCTAAAATACAAAAAATACATGAAAATTAGAACATTGGAGGTCATACATCACACAATGGTTCATTGAATAAGTTTCACGAAAACAAAAAAAAGAAACTTAAAGGGATTGTAAAGAGGTTTTCTAGCCTTTTTAGGTGTACCAGAGACACCTTTGACTTTTGGACATTCCAATGCCTGTGGTTCCTGCATTTCCAGAAAAAGTTGATTAGTTTTAGCAGAATGGAAGAGTGGTACATCTTTGCAAATTTTAAAAACATTTGGTAAATCAAGTTAGTCCAGTTACTGGCACTTATTTGACTTACTCGATTTACCAAATGTTTGCCTCAATTCTGTATTCAATTATACTAAGGACTGACAACTACTTTCAGTTTCAAAAAGCTTCTTTCACTTCCTGTTGACCTGTGGTAAAAATATACATTTGCCTACCATCAAGGTGGCTTGAATTATTCCATTGTGCATGTGGATCCAGACCACTTAAACATTCTGTATTAATGATTGTATTACATACGTATTTTTTCATTTGATGTCCTAAATTGCCATTTTTAATTAAGACTTTTTTTAATATAAAGAGACTTAAATGAGGAAGGAAATAAATCCCTAGTCTTGTCCTGTTCAGGTAGTGGTCTATTTTCAATTTGCCTTAATTAAAATTTTCAGACATGATGTTTTATCACTACTCTCAAGGTTTTGAATCACTCAATTAGCGTCAGTTGATCTGAGAAGAAACAATGCTGTTTGTATAAAGAAATGTTAAATTCAATGTATTGTATAGGCTACTACTAAGTCTTATTGCTGTGGCATTAGGCCTACTCCTTCTGAGTCAGCCTATGAACTTTTCCCCCACCATTGAGATATTTCATGTCTAAGAACCAAATTCCCTTATTCATCCAATCAGCATTAGCTCAGCTTTCTATTGATGAATTATTGCTTAATCATTATCAGCAAAATTTCACAATCATGTGACATCTTGACTGACAGAGCTAGTGTTTTTAGGTTGTAAGGAAGTTAGATCATATAAGGTAAAATATAAGTCACGGCCATTTTTCTCTCTCCAACAACTTTCTATGTAATATAATAAAGCAACAGTTATGAAAGTGAAAATGAAATGTGAAATAACAACCACCACCACACTGACCGAATGCTCATTTACTATCTACACAAGTATTTATTGACCATAAAATAAGTAATTGGGTACACACAATCTTGGCAAAAAAGACAATTTCCACTGCAACTCTCAAATGTAACAAGAGATTAATTTAGGCATGTAAATTGTTAAACATTGGATAAAAACAAAGCAAAGACAAACGCAAAGGCGTTTCTATGTATTCCTGTTCAAGAAAACTCTGACTATTCGCTACAAATTTGAGTTTTTGAGGCACCAGGTAATGTTGAAGGCAATAAAATCGTCAATTGATGAAGACAACCATAGAAAAAATATGATCTAACGACTGTAGACACCATTAAAACAGAAAAGAATTTACTTTTTGAAGCCGCCTGGTCGCTGCCATCTTAGAATGTATCTCTCGCAAACAACGCCACCTAGATTAAAACTTAAACGATCAAGGGAGGTAATAAAACATAAGGTGGCACATCCATCCAGTTGGGGGTTTTCAATCATGGGGTATTGAGACGCTTTGCAGTCTAACTTTAAATTTGTTGACGATTTTAATTTAAGTGGTTCTATATTCTCCGGCAATATAGTTTGACCAATGATTTTGGTTGAAATCAAAGAGTAATTTTAGAGACCATTAATTGATTATTGTATTTTGGGCAATTTTACTTGGGGCCACTTCAGTTAAGTGCCAAGTTAGACCCGTTAGCCAGCCATATTACCAATTTTCGGCTGACTGAGGGGTTGTACCAGCTGGATACAGCTATGACAACACCTTTGATGGCTGTGGCTGGCTCGACATAACACCAGCTGGCTAGCCAGAATAAGTGCCATTAATGGTGAATGATTCTCTCCGATTAAGACTAACCGGTTCCATAACCAAGAATCGTAGTCTTCTAATGTAAATTGCTAAATGAGATTCAAAATTGTAGAATTACAGACAATATCAATTTCCAAATACTTAAATGGACAGACTTTTTTGACCAATAACACTTTTGTCTCAGAAACGGGATTTTTTTTTTAGCAAAGACAATCAGTAGGCTAATAGTGTTCACAGCCCACCTTCGAAATGTGAATCTTCAAATCCATGTGTGTGTCCAGAATTATCTGAGTTTGAATGTTAAAATGAGATTAAAAGAGAGATTAGACACAAGCCTGTTATTCTGTAGAACTTCTGGGTCTAGAACTGCCTTTTTCTATAACATCGAAGGGACATCAAAGGGACAATCTCTGTTTCAAAAATAGTAGGCCCCTATTTATGATTTTAGTTAGTGTTGGAAGCAGTAGGCTATATTTATAATCAGCAATAGGAACATCTAGTGAATAAGTAGCCTGTGGGTTTAGATCAGTGCTCAACCGGGGGCCTATTGCACCCCAATTCTTGGAGGTGAGGTTTGGATGGAGGGGGAATTGGGGGGGGGGGGGGGGGGTGAATTATTCTCAATGGGGGGAATTTGGCGATGGCGATGAACGCTTCGCCAGTGTCGTTCAGCTGCTAGCTTGAATCGGCGACATGCTAAGATCTCAGTTAAAAGCCATTCTGATTCTAGCTTGGAACGCTAGGGTTCAGTTTAGATTAAAAAAGTGTGATAAGCAATTAGCCACACAAAATTTCAATTGGATCTAGCTGTTCTTCAAGGATATTCTTATGAAAACTGTACATTATGATTTGCAGATCTTGTGATAAAATATTTATTATGGCTATAAAATATTGGATGACAAAAAGAGTTATTTTGAATCTCAGCTGCGATGCCGCTCTTAAATTTGAAGTAGAGAAGAGGTAAGAAAAGTATGGGAAGTACAGAGGAAGGTGGAAGAGAAAGGGGATGGGCACAAGAAGAAGTAGAGAAATGAGGAATAGGAAAAGATATGGGAAGTAGAGAGAAAGGATGAAGATTGTAGAGAGGAAGAGTAATAAGGAAGACGAAAGGATATGGCAAATATAGGGGAAGGATGAAGAAACAAGGGGAGACGCAAGGTGAAGTAGAGAGCAAGAGATATGGGAAGTATAGAGTAAGGATAAAGAGACAAGAGATGGGCCCGAAGAGAAGTAGAGAGAAAGAGAAATAAGGACGAGGAAAAGATATGGGAAATATAGGGGAAGGATAAAGAAAAGGGGAGAGACGCAAGGAGAAGTAGAGAGATGAGTAAGGATGAATAGACAAGTGATGGGCCCGAGGAGAAGTAGAGAGAGAGAGAAATAAGGACGAGGAAAAGATATGGGAAATATAGGGGAAGGATGAAGAAAAGGGGAGAGACGCAAGGAGAAGTACAGAGATGAGTAAGGATGAAGAGACAAGTGATGGGCCCGAGGAAAAGTAGAGAGGAAGAAAGATAAGGAAGAGGAAAAGATATGGGAAGTATAGGGAAAGGATGGAGAAACAAAAATGGACACAAGAAGAATCAGAGAGCTATAGGGAAATAATGAAGAGGAAAAGATATGGGAAGTAGAAAGAAAGAATGAGAAGGGATGGGCACAAGGAGAAGTAGAGAGGAAGAAAAAGAGGGAAGAAGAAGAAACATGAAAAAGAAACAAGAAATAATAGAGATGGAGTGAAGTAGCAAGAAATGAGTGCACTGTACATGAGAACAGTTTTGAAGGAGAGATAAGAATACGTTTGTAGGTTAGGTAGACATTGGTGACGATGTCAGTGGACGCTGACGGAGGTGGTTAGGTAGACGCAGAGACTTTTAAGAGACTTTCTCTCATATTGAGAGGTACTTAGTGTATCTCCGTGCAATGCTTCGAATTACAGTACATGTACTTCGAAGATTGCCGTCTTCAATCACGTGAACCATTTTGATACTGCCATAACTAAGGATTAAAATTGGATTGAAAATATTACATAAATAGCCTCAGTGGTCAAATGAAATTGCACAGAATTGCTTCCCTTGAAGTAAAACGTCTATAAACTACCACCATTTGAATTAAAAATTTTGAATCTCATTTCATAAAAATTCTTAAGTAATTCAAAATGTTTCGGTTGTACTTGTAGATTTCTGATTGGTTTCGCAAATGATATATTATAATAAAACGTGTAATAATACAATGGAACCAGCCTCTATAGTTCCTCAATGCCATGTATTGTCTGACGGAGTCTGTAAACCATGACATACTATATTTTGGCAAAAATTCGGATTCTGAAAATATTTGATTTAATTTTGGCTAAGATTAATCATATTATAGGTTTTTTGAGAAAATTTGCGATGCGATAGCCTACCGCTTAAATTGTATCATTTTTCAAGCTCCAACTGGTACATTTCTAGTATTTCTGAATACTATTTATTTAAATGGGTGTTGATTTCCAACCCCCAGAAATGGCACCTGTTCCTTTAGGCACCGTCTACACGATCAACCATGTGTTCAAAATTTGCATGCCTGAGTTCGTGAACAAATTTTTGATCGCCTGGACGGCTTTCTCAACAATGGCGAACATGGTCAAACATTTTTTTACAAAATTTAGATGTATGATTTTATAAGTTTTGCCCTTAAACATGTGTCAGAATGTACCACATCAATTTTTTTTTAATTTTCCTGGGAGAACCCTCTCAGAAGCTCAACGAGAGGCTTGCATTCTGAAATCAGCCTGGACAGTTGTCCCCCCTTCCAATTGAGTCTGCCAATTTCTGGAGACTGGCGCCGAGATACACCAAACAGATAAACATTCGCGGACTGAGATGAATATTCCTAATAAGATTATATCTTATCCAACACACAGATCCAAACAGGATTTCCCAGCATCCACACTCTCCTACAAAAGAACAAAGCCGGGCAAACAGGGAATATTGTCAGAATGACAGATGATCGCCTGCCTAAGCATCTGAGCTAAGCCAAAAAAAGATTTAAAGACATCTTCAAAACAACCTAGGCATCAACCCTGAAACTCAGGAGGAGAAGGCCAAAAACCGTGTTGATTGACGCAAAGGATACCTTCTGATTTTTCAAGTTGGGTTAATGCTCAATACACAAGCTAGTTGGATATGATAGTTTAGATCTATCGTATACAAATAACAAAGACGAAATTACGGTGTATGCAAGTGTTTTATTCACAAAACTATTGATTTTGAAATGTAGATTTATCTGTCCAATGTTTGATTGGATTTTAATATTCTTCTCCCTCTCCTTCTTCTCCTTCACCTTCAACAGAATCAACCCCAACTTCTTCATAATCTTTCTCTAAAGCAGCTAAATCTTCTCTAGCTTCAGAGAATTCGCCTTCTTCCATACCTTCACCAACATACCAGTGGACGAAGGCTCTCTTAGCATACATTAGATCAAATTTATGATCAAGACGAGCCCAAGCTTCGGCAATAGCAGTCGTGTTACTCAACATACAAACAGCTCTCTGGACCTTGGCTAAATCACCTCCTGGTACAACAGTTGGTGGTTGGTAGTTGATACCAACTTTGAAACCAGTTGGACACCAGTCAACGAATTGGATGGTTCTCTTAGTTTTGATGGTAGCAATAGCAGCATTGACATCCTTGGGAACAACATCACCTCGATACAACATGCAACAAGCCATGTATTTACCATGACGAGGATCACATTTGACCATCTGGTTGGCTGGCTCAAAACAAGCGTTCGTGATTTCAGCCACAGAAAGTTGTTCATGGTAAGCTTTCTCAGCAGAAATGACTGGTGCATAGGTAGCCAAAGGGAAATGGATACGTGGGTAAGGTACCAAATTGGTCTGGAACTCAGTAAGATCGACATTCAATGCACCATCAAATCGGAGTGAAGCTGTGATGGAGCTGACGATTTGACCAATCAATCGGTTCAAGTTGGTGTAGGTTGGTCTTTCAATGTCGAGATTTCGTCGACAGATATCATAGATAGCCTCGTTATCCACCATGAAGGCACAATCGGAATGTTCCAATGTGGTATGGGTTGTTAGGATAGAGTTGTAAGGTTCTACAACAGCAGTTGATACTTGTGGAGCAGGATAAACAGCAAACTCCAATTTGGATTTCTTTCCGTAATCGACGCTCAGTCTTTCCATCAACAAGGAAGAGAAACCAGATCCGGTTCCTCCACCAAAGCTGTGAAAGATTAGGAATCCTTGGAGACCGGTACATTGATCAGCCAGCTTCCTAGTTCTGTCGAGGACCAGATCAATGAGTTCTTTACCCACAGTGTAGTGACCTCGGGCATAGTTATTAGCAGCATCTTCTTTACCAGTGATGAGTTGTTCAGGATGGAAGAGTTGACGGTATGTACCAGTTCGGACTTCATCTACTACTGTTGGTTCCAAATCAACAAAAACAGCTCGTGGAACATGTTTACCAGCTCCCGTCTCGCTGAAGAAAGTGTTGAAGGAATCATCTCCACCTCCAATAGTTTTATCAGACGGCATCTGACCATCAGGTTGGATACCATGTTCTAAACAGTATAACTCCCAACAGGCATTGCCCATCTGAACACCAGCTTGACCAACATGGATAGAGATACACTCACGCTGAAAAGATATGAATGGGTAGGTAAATATACAGACTTTTCACATGGTAAGAAGCTGGAATACTAGCGTAAACGCGCTGGCCTAGGAATCTAACCTCAACGAGTCTATAATCTCATTTTACAAGAAGAATGGAAAAGGGTAAGGTTAATGAGTGAAATGAAATGAATGTAGTTTTACGTCTTACTTTTCTGCACCATGTGGGCTAATGAAGACGGGCAACGCAATGCAGGGAGCAATGAAGGACATTTTGCCAGGACAGCGGTATTAGCCTGCTCTTTCTCGATTTCCAAATGTCGGGATCATTAACGTACACAGCCTGTAGCACATGGGGCCTCGATTTATTGTCGGCCCCTCTTACCTGCATCACTGACAGGGGGGAATCGCCAAATCCGGTTGAAAAATCTACCTATGTCGATATTTAAGGTTAATGGATGGGTGTTGGTGGACTGAATGAATATGATAGTCGACATCTTTGCACTTTTTACCAAAATTAAGAAGTTCTAATGAAGTTCACAGACTTCGTAAAATTAAAGATCCACTTATCTAGGCAGGGTATCTTTACCCAGTGGCGGATTTTGTACTTGTTGGGTCGTAGGCACGCGAGCGGTAGTGAGTCTAATTTCTCATTTTAGGGAGGGGGTATGGTGTGATTTCAGAAAGTTTGCGATCTGTTTTTTTCAGGAACAGATCAATCAGCTCATTAGCATCAATCATATGCACGATATCGACATTCATCACCATTAGGCTCAAACAATTTCGTCGATTCTCGCACATAACGCTTCTATAGGACAATTTTCGTTGGGCCTGCGGAAATTTATTAACTGTTTGATAATATTTACTGTTACAAAATTTGTCATGGGCCGAAAGGCAGCTGTCTAGTTTGCCTACAGGTTAATCCACCTCTGTCTTTACCCTTCTGAAACTCAGTTTAGTAGATGTTCTAGCCCCATAGCTTATTATATAGTGTTTATTTCAGAGCGTTTTAAATACATAAGACGTACTTACCATTTTGAAGAATTAGTACAAAAGTTGGCGAGAGTCTTAAGACGAGAAGCTTGCAGGAAGATTTGAAGTTTACCAAACTAATGTAGGATGTTAGCAACTAATGTCTTGTGGTTGGTCAAGATTTCTATTTATACCTAAAATAAAAGATCAGTTGTCATGTTAATTGTTTATTTGTTGTTAGCTATATTGTTGACGATTTGTTGTTTATCAGCTGGAGTTTAAGCCGATTAGAAATAATCCGTTAATCTCATTATAGATTTGAATTGACCAATTGATTTTAAACTAATTGGATAGACTAGATTAGATAATCAAATTCAATCGGAATGGATTACAGGATGTTCATGGTAAAACACAAAAGCGAATAGAAGGCACTATTATGGTTTATATATATTATTTAACAATTTTCATTTCAATCAAGTTGTGAAGGCTATAACAGATTAATCTACCTGAACAATACTCGTTCCCGATACCAAGGAACGATCGACTCTCTTAAAGTCTTTGAATGGCATTTAGCAATTGTGAGTACGATATATAGACACAGCTTTATGGAACAACAATCACTGATTAAAGATTTATGCAACGTTTCGACGTGTTTCCCCCGTCGTCCTCAGGCACTATTTTCAATAACAGCAATCTCAGGTTAGTATTTGCGTCTGTACAACAACGATCTACATTCAGGTGACATAAACGTTATGAACTTAAATTTCACGTCGCTATAGTGAATTTGTCGTGGACACAGATCACATGTGGCTAACGACGATTTCCGGTTATTCTAATACCTATACTCGTTCTAAGTATGTCTTCAAACCTTTAATAGCATGCTCTCGAGATTAGGCCAGAATGGCGTAAAAGTATCACATGTTCTTGTTTTTCAGTCGTGGAGACACCTTCGCCTGAATAATTTATAATATAATGACATCATTATAGGGGATATAAACCTATGCGAGTACAATGCCGCCATGGTTTTCCAGATCAACATCTCGTTGAATATTCTATTTAAAGGGATTGTAAAGAGGTTTTCTATTTTTTTTATGTGTAACGGGGGACACTGATAGCTTCAATTCA
Organism: Lottia gigantea; assembly: GCF_000327385.1. Lineage (NCBI taxonomy): Eukaryota > Metazoa > Mollusca > Gastropoda > Lottiidae > Lottia > Lottia gigantea. The sequence continues at coordinate 493,424 of NW_008706978.1, read as the reverse complement.
GTGGCGGAGCCAGGTTTACGTTCGAGGTGGGGTGGGGGAATGGGAAGTTCTAACCTAGTTATGAGATTTTTGCCCAAAAACCCACTTTCTGGGCTGTGCGCCCCCCCCCCCCCCCCCACCCCTTTTGGCTCCACCACTGCTTCAATTTGCACCATTAAAATTTTCATTCCGACATCTGTGGTTCTTGCAATTCCACTGAATTAACGCATTTAACACGTCACTAAGTGGAGCTATCCACGCAGTTCCCCACTATAGTGACGTCATAAAGCGCGTTAGTTTTCCATGAAAATTGGAATGGTTCAAATTGATGCTATCAGTGTCCCCGATACACATAAACAATTTAGAAAACCTCTTTATATTCCCTTTAAGGCCATTCATACGCAACTCAATGTTTTGTACAGTTGCTGAGATTCTAATCGATTCAGCTTTTAGTTCCACTGAGATTTCATCAAGTATGATATTTTTATGATTTTCTATTACATCAAAGAATCTGATATTAAACTTTACAACTACGAGATCAATAATTGTACTTACGGTATATTGTCCGCCATGGATTTAACCTTATTTAAGTGTTACCAACCGGTTTAGGCGTCTCTCTTTAAGTATGACTATTTCGGTTTCAAAAATAGTAAATAAATTAAATGTTACTTTTGACAGCCTTTGGTGATATAGGTATAAACAGCTGCAGAACCAATCGGGATACAAAAGGGGGGAGAAGGGGCATTTCGCATTTGCACCCCTTCCCGACCCCGTGTTAAAATGGTTTGCACCCCCAGGTGTACCCTCATTTTATTTTTCATAAATTTAACAATTTTTTTTCCTCAAATTATGTCGGAATGCACCAAATCAATTCAATTTTTCGAAAATTATCTTGGGATGACCCTCTCAGACCCTTCCACGGGACTTGCGACAAGACGCCTCCACAGAATTGCCGCACGGCAGCTTCGACAGTTGAGCCGCCATTGAGGTAGGTAGGTAGGTAGATGACAAGTTAACGCCATTGAGTCAGTCTGTCCCTATTTGTACCCCCAGTCTCGGAAGGCTGACGCCACCAATTGGTCGGTATAACCTATACTCCATTGGAAAAATTCTCTATTTTAAAATATCAAAGTTTATAGGTTCAGTAGACATTTACCATTCTTACTAATTCAACTTGTGCAATATTTACTTTAGGCTTCCTGCAGGCTAAATGAACACCTTATGTATAAATATTGTTTGTTTTATAACAAATTGCCATACCATAGATTTACACCGACATTTAGTTCGAATATTTAAATTCCAACCATGGATGGAACTCTGAACCAAGGTCTCAGCTAAGCGAGTAAGCTCTTATTAACAATTTCGCTTACATGTAGCCTACAACCATATAGCTTGACTATTCTTGATGTGATCTAGTCACGGTTAGGGCAGACTCAAAAGGTCGCATTTTATGAGACTTGTTCTGATCCATTTTTGGATCTGTAGTTTTTGAGAATTTTCATCAGACAAAAGCTACATTTGGCAACTCTTTCAGTATCGATACAAAGCTTATCCACCGGGCTTTACTCGGTATCACAATACAATCGATTGTATGGTTGAACCGGCCAAGGCACTGTGATGTTGCAGAATATCCGAAAATGTCTTGATGGATTTATCAATGGTTCAGCTCTGTGTCAATACCAAAAGTCTTCCCAATCTTTTGTCATGGTGAAAAATTCTAAAAAAATTGACCATTATAGGATCTGGTGACGATATCACATCCATATATCATATATAGTGTCTGAAGTTTAGCATTTGAAGATATGTTGAGCTGGATTTGTATTTGTAGATTTATATTGAGGATATTTTGGGCAAGAATTCTATTAATTCAATAATTGGAAAACCGAATGTTTATCGAAGAATGTTCATTTTCAGAACAAAATATGAATTTTGTATACAAATGTAAATTTTAAATGACAAATATTGAATTAAGCGTACAAATTAAGAGAAAAGAATTTAGAATTAAGAATTAAGAAATAGTAATGAAGAGCATTGAATAAAATGCCATTCCGCCTTCCATACATGGAACGGGTAGGGCCAGATTTGTAGCGATACATTTACCCTTTTAAAGAGAATATTGAAAGCACAATAAAATTACGATCAAAGGACATTTGTACCTAGTACTTATATAGTGATTACTAGAATTAAACATAACATATTCAGACCTTTCATCCCGATCGATTCTCTTCAAAGGATTATATACAATTCAAGCTAGAAACCATTGTTGAGATATTGACACATAGATCCAGTTAAAAGTACATATTATACTATATTCTCTAGTCCGAAACATCTGCCTCTATTCCAGCCTCTAATAGATATTTTGACAATTGTCAGCTGGAGTCCGAAGAAAAATATCCTGTTCAACACCCCAAAGATACGTTTTCTATAACATAATATTGAATTACTCTTAAGATGATTATCAATAATGTTGATAACTTTGGTTTTATTAGTATCACGTGACTCTGTGACCTTTGCACTTTTGGCTGGGCACGCAGTTTTAAATGGCCGATGCTAGATCAGTTTCGCCAAAAAAAACTTTGATGGAACCGGAGATATGACATATTATAATATGGTATGACTGAACTACAAAATATTCATTTTTCCAAATATACCTGGGTTTTGCAGATCCGGTGTATCTAAATATGTAGACAGAAAAAACAGGCACTACTTATGGAGATTTTCCTTGATATATTTATTTACTCATTAATTCTGATAATGAAGCATCCTACTTACAAAAATATTTATCTTTCGGAACATTTCGGGTTGTGGTGTATTCGAGCTAAATACATGGTTAAAACCCCAGCGCCTTCAGAAGTGTGGAAAAATCCCCAGCAAACAAGGCTAGTGTCCTACAGGCTAAACAGATGAAAATCCCAGTTCGAAGACAGTTCGAAATCGAAATGACTGTCCTGGTCAAAGTTTCCTCGTTGCATATTCCAGGACCCCATACTTCATTTCATTTTGGCTTTCTCCCAAAGAAATAGTACCTTAAGTTTTTCAAACCGGGTCTTCCTTGTCGTTGATGTAAGTTGCTAGGATTGACTGGTCGTTCGGTATAGTATCTCTCGAATTTAGGCTTATGTCGTTGTTTTAGAAAATAAACTTCAGCACACCACACGGAAGAGTAGTGACAAAGTCCCAAAATCTTAATGAATCATTACAATTGGACTGTTAAAAACTAAACTCAGAAAAAAAGGAATGCATCTCATTGAAACAGTAAAATCTATACAATTTTAAATAATCCAGTTATAGAATCAAATATGTTTTACTTAGATTTCATTGGCACGAAATGGTGGACTGAAAGAAAAATAATAATAATTAATTAACAATAACATAACAGTTACAATATCTGTAAATATATTAAATATGTATCAATATCATGTATCTTGATGTCACATCAAAATACAGATATATGCCAATAGGCCTATTGGTTTTTCAGAATTAACGTTTGTCTACACTAAAATGAAAACGGGCGGTTATATCGACGATAGTTCAAATCTGTAACCATTTATTTAATTTTTTTCAAGCAGGAAAAGGTTTGGGCTATCACTTGCTATTTGTGAAATTACCAGTTTTTGCTAAGTTTTACTAAGTTTGATTTTAAATTCAGTTTTCTTATCCAATCAGATTCCTGTATTTTATTTAAGTTAAGTTTTGGAGATTAAGGCCAATAATATTAAAATAATTTTTGAACAACCGATATAACGTTATACAAACAAACTTCTAATGAAAATGTGGGTTGGGTTTCAACAGACTATAAAGTTCCAGGAATGATGCAAACAAAAATATCACCTTTATTTACACTTTGTCGGACACATCTAAAAAAAAATTAAGTTTTAAGGAGAAACAGAAAAGAAATCAAATAGAAATTCAAAATCTCGACTACTCATGTAGTCTTTGAGAGTCTTCTCTGGATTTACAGGATTTATAGAAATCACTTATGGCAGCCACCAAAAGATTGAAATCTAGAAGTACGATTCCACCAAACACCACAGCCATAAAGGCGACTCCCACATAACCAATGCTCTGGGCACTAGGACGGTCATCTGTTGCACTTGTAAGTTTTCGTATTGACGACGACGTATTTTTCACATCAACAGTAAGCTCTTTCTGAATTGCCTCCACTTTGTCATCCAGGGTGTCAGCTTCGAGTTCAGGATCGAAAATTGTTGGTGGCGCTTCACAACCACAATAACAGACATCTTCATCCGTTTCTGAAACACACACAATCTGGTTTTAGATCTAATAATTCGCTAGCAGCATGAAAATGATCCAATCCCGAACAAATAATTGAATTTGTGTTGAAAGTGATGAGTCACTCACGTTATAGTCCAAGTTATCCATATTTACAATGGATCTTTCATTGTAATTTTTTATTCGAGAATATTGTTTGCGCTCGTTTGTGATTGTTTGCTCTTGTTTGCGCTTTTTAGTCAGACCCATAAAAAATGTGTTCAGCTTGATTCAACTGTCTGAAAATATGGATATCATTTTCATTAACATTTTCCTAAACTAATATTTGAAGATCATCAAACTAAAATTATGTTTTGACAGATTCGTTAGCAATTTTCATATTTACATGTACTTAGTTCGAAATCCTGTTTCGTGGTGCGACATTTAATATAACTTGATTAAAATGAGATAATATCTATTCTTTTACCATAATAGTATATCGACATGTTTAAGGTCTGCTATTATTAACATAAACAATACTGAAAGGTAATCAATCAGCCAAGGAAATCATAGATCAATATAGATTGATTCTCTTTGTGTTTGTGAAATCTTTAAGGATCGGGCCAGTGGGGTGTTTCAAAACAAGTAGCTAATAGTTTATTTATTTCTTGAGAAACTTTGGTTGAACGATCATAAAATAAAGAAGCATCCGAAGATAAATGATTATTTATTATACGTGGATAATTCCTAAAAAATCAAGCGAAGTATACGTTTCACTTAGTAGTTTCATTAAACATAAGCTTCAGTGGCTCAACTAGATGAGTAAATGAAATGAAATGAATGGAATTTTACGTCCTACTTTTCTGCTCCATGTGGGCTAATGAAGACGGGCAACGCCATGCAGAGTGCAATGAGGGAAATTTTGCCAGGATAGCGGCATTAGCCTGCTCTTTTTCGATTTCCAACTGTCGAGGGATCTTTAACGTGCACAGCCTGTAGCACACGGGGCCTCGGTTTATTGTCTCATCCGAACGACTAGACGCTTTTTCCATGTCAGTCCCTCGTACCTGCATCATTGATAGGGGGAAACCGGGTTGAAAAATCCGAAGGTATTATCTCGACCTATGCCGGGATTGAACCCTGGACCTTCAGGTTAGCGAGCAAGCGTCATAACTCACTGAGCCACTGCGGCTCCCGAACTAGATGAGTAGGGGTATCTCAATGAGTTAAACGTTAGACACTAACCTGAAGATCCAGGGTTCAATCCCGACTCAGGTCAAGATGATACCTTCGGATTTTTCAACCCAGTTTTCCCCCGTCAGTGATGCAGGTAAGAGGGGCTCATATGGAAAAAGCGTCTAGTCGTTCGGATGGGACAATAAACCAAGGACCGGTGTGCTACACACTGTGCAAGTTAAAGATCCCTCGACAGTTAGAAATCAAAAAAGAGCAGGCTTATGCTGCTGTCCTGGGAAAATTTCCCTCATTGTATCCTGCATGGCGTTGCCCATCTTCATTAGCCCACATGGTGCAGACAAGTCGAACGTAAAACTCCATTCATTTCATTTACATTTCTAGATGAGTAAAGGCGCCCGAGGGTTTGGCTAGAGAAATATTTTTATATCAGGGGCCTCGAAGGTACAGCTGGCAAAGGGGGTCAATTTTAAAAGAGACACACTTATCGTGAACTGTTTAACACTGTGTTTTTTAAAACCTACATTTTTTTAATTTTGCATTTATTTCTTAAGATGGGAGCCCACTTAGGTTTTATGGTAGTTAAGCCACTGATCAGCTAGTAAAAGAAAAAAATTACTCTTACCGAAGTCTGTTGAAGGTGTCACGCCTTGACAAGAACTCATTAATGGTGTAGTATTTGGTAAATTTAATGTTCTATTATCAACTCGTCTAACTCCTGTTACAAAAAAAAATGACTTAGTTTAGCCAAATTGAAATAAATATACGTATTTCTTCTTAAATTATTATTTTTTTTAGTAAGATCTATTGTCTAAGCAAATCAAAAAGTTTTTTGAATTTTTTCGATATTTTTTAAAGAGAATTGGAAAAATGGAAAATAATACTGATAGTCTTATAATGTTTTTGCTTTGATAATAGAACTGCATAATTTGAGACATATCGTCGGATTGTCGTTTTTCAACTTGTTATAATAAACTGTCATTGATCTGAGAGAATATTGACAAAATACCAAATATCAATTATCATATGAAAATAATGATGTTTCATCCTTATTTAGTGAAATCTGTGAATGTCAAATACTATAAGAATTAAAAAAAACACAGAATATGTTAAACAATAAAGCACGCAGATAACTAAAAAAAACGTTAATTTTCTTTGGTTCTCTCGAATATGATTTAACATGGTCTTGACCTTATTGAAGCTTAATCTGGTGACTGATGGCCTGAATTTTAAACAAAGGTCTCATAGAAAATGATTTTTTATGAACAGATTAGACAGTTTACTGTTCCCTATCATCTTTTTCATCATAATATTGTCTTCTTTCAACGATATCGCAAATTCCAAGTAAATGATAACAAAATTCTTGCAAATGAATCATAAAACTCTCTTCTTTTAAACGAAATCTTCAGTTCCAACTTAATCATAAAATGAATCATAATCATAGCGAAATCGCCAGTTTGAAGTAAACTGTTTTTCTTTTCAATGAAATTTTAAGATCCACTTGTCCCCCTTTCAGTGAAATCATTAAATCCAAGTGAATCATAAAACTGTCATCTTTTTAGTGAAATCATATTTTTCAAATGAAATCATAAATTTTATTGTTAGCATTTTCAATAGAAAAATTTTGAAATTATTCCTTTTTGATGTGATTTATCAAAACAAAATTAGCTGATATATACCTTCAAAACACATTTTGGTGTAGAAAACTTTAGAAGAGTCTGCTTGTAAAACTCGATCAGGTTTAATATAAGCTGAAAAATCGGCATGGTAATGTAGAAAACAGTTTTTACTTGTAAACTGATAAGAGAATGCCCAACATTCTTGTGAATTGTGTAATGATTTTCGACATAGTTGAGCACAAGCTGCTTCATCTTCTACTACTGTGGATGGCGGTGTTATACCATCTATTGTTGTATTAAATGGTATTGGATCGAACCAGCATTCACCTGAAATTCACAAGAATTGTGGATGCTTAAATAATTCATTAAACGTCTATGGCTATACTTCTTAGCTTTGTTACTCTTATGATTAAAGAACTCGATGCTGCATATACATTGTGCTACAAACAATTGACATACAAAATTCATTTAACGATACAGATCAGTGAGCAAAAGGATTTTCCAGCACTCATAATAAAGTAACAAGTTTTTAACAACCAATATGTTTCACATGATGTCTCTGTATTAGATGAGACAAAACCAAGTTATTAATGCTAATTAATTTTAATTTGTCCCGTTATTTTATTTGAATGAAAGAGATGTTTATTATTAAGTCATTGTAGGCTTTGGTCGTTTTAGTAATGTTGTTAATTAAAGGGACGAGTTAGCCATTTTCGGGGGTTGATTTGGATCTTAAAAATATGTAAATAGTCTACAGAAGTACTATAAATGTACGTAAATCCTCTAATTTTTTCAAAATACCCCAAACTAGGAAATTCTCTTTCTATTTCTATATTGTTTTATACGAGTCGTCTTTTTAAACTTTCAAACACAGATAATTCTGGACACACGTGGACTTGAGGGCTCAAATATCGAGGGTGAGCTGTGAACACTATAAATGAATAACTTAGCTAAAAGAAATCTCGTTTCTGAGACTAAGGTACGATTGGACAAACAGATTGTGAATCTGTCTCTTTAATCATTTAAATCACATAATAACGAACTGTTACAATTTCACTAATATGCATTAAGTTAATACATGTATATATGGAAATGCGAAATATAGGTCAATAATCAATTGATCTTTTAAAATAAGCTAACAAATATGATACTTAAAAGTGAATAACAAGTTTTCCTTCATTATTATATTATACGACAAGAAGTGTATCTAAACATCTATAAATGAAAAATTGATTAACCAAGAACAATGCGGAGAAAGGCAGTACTCCATAGAAATTCTTTTGTCTGCAACACTTCGATTTTATCGATCTATTTTTATTCCATATCTTTATACTTTCCGTGTTTACATGTTAATATATCAGAATTCATTATCAATCAGTCTAATAATTACTACACTCCTATTTAATTGCCTCGGAACACACAATGACAAACATTGCATTCAACACTTATTTTGGTGTAGAATTCAAGTTTAGTCTGTAACAAATATCATTGGTAACCTAGACACCAGACTGGTTTACAATTCCAGATACAAGACTGTGGTATAAAATTCTAGACACCAGACTGGTATAAATTCTAGATACAAGACTGTGGAATAAAATTCCAAAAACCACACTGTGGTTTAAAATTCTATAGACCAGACTGGTTTACAATTCTTGATACAAGACTGTGGTGTAAAACTCTAGACACAAGACTTTGGTGCTGTGGTGAAAAAAATCTAGACACCAGACTGTGGTTTACAATTCTAGATACAAGACTGTGGTGTAAAACTCTAGACACAAGACTGTGGTGTAAAACTCTAGACACCAGACTGTGGTTTACAATTCTAGATACAAGACTGTAGTATAGAATTCTAGACCCCAGACTGTGGTATAAAATTCTACATACCAGACTGTAGTATAAAATTCTAGATACAAGACTGTGGAATAAAAATTCTAGAGATAAGACTGTGGTTTACAATTCTAGACACCGGACTGTGGTATAAAATTCTAGACACCAGGATGTGGCTTATAATTCTAGACACCAGACTGTGGTTTAAAATTATAGACACCAGACTGCGATGTAAAATTCTAAACACCAGACTAAGGTTTAAAACTCTAAACACCAGACTGTGTTGTAAAATTCTAAACACCAGACTAAGGTTTAAAACTCTAAACACCAGACTGTGGTTTACAATTCTAAACACCAGACTGTGGTGTAAAATTCTAGAGATAATACTGGTTTACAATATTCTAGATACAAGACTGGTTTAAAATTCTAGACACCAGACTGTGGTTTACAATTCTAGACACCAGACTGGTATAAAATTATAGACACCAGACTGTGGTTTAAAATTATAGACACCAGACTGTGATGTAAAATTCTAAACACCAAACTTAGGTTTAAAATTCTAAACACCAGACTGTGGTTTACAATTCTAAACACCAGACTGTGGTGTAAAATTCTAAACACCAGACTAAGGTTTACAACTCTAAACACCAGACTGTGGTTTACAATTCTAAACACCAGACTAAGGCTTAAAATTATAGACGCCAGACTGTGGTGAAAAATTCGAGATACCAGACTGTGGTGTAAAATTCTAGACACCAGACTGGTATAAAATTCTAGACACCAAAATATGGTTTAAAAACTCAGATAAAATCAACACTTATATTTCTTTTAAGACAAATTACATTTCGAATTTTAGTGACAAAAATATTCAATTCTGCGGACACAGTGGTCGAAGAGTATATCTTTCCCCCTTAATGTCTGAGATTACTTACCATGGTATCTTTGACAAATGAATGGTTGTTTAAGATTGCATTCATTTGTTGAACCAATGTAACCGTTTTTAATAGATACACATTTATCATTGGAACTCGGTGCTGGAGTAGTTGTACCCCAAAATGGCCAATTATCCATCTTATTACATCCTTCCCAGAAATAGGTAGAATTATCTTCATATAATCCAATCCAAAACGGTGTGGTTTGAAGCCTGAAAATGATAATTAAATTCGGTTTTTGCGATTTTGCGTGTTCAAAATATCCACAATATGATATAATACGATCACACTGTGTTCTGGCAAATATTTTTATATAAAATGGTGAAGTCAAGGGTATTTCCAGTAATTCCACATAATATTGATATCAAATTTATAACATTTGAACACCGATACAATCGAATTTCAATTGTGTTGACACGTGCGGTGATACGAAAGGCATAATCGTTTAGTTCAGGGGTTTTCAACCTTTTTTCAACATATAAATCCTTACTATTTCCTGGTTTTGTCTATGAATTACTTGCAAACTTTTTCATATGGCAGAATAAAATGAAAACTGTACACCTGTCTGCACTCTTTATCTCTAAAAAAAGGGGGTGGGGGGTGGGGTAGGATCTTTGATGTGAGAAATGAAACACTAATAATTTAACTCGTTCTATTCAGTCAGGTCATATTCTCCGACATGAAAAACAATCACGAAATTGTAAGGATTTATATGGTGAAAGCGATCAGGGATCCCGAAAGGGATAATAGAAAGAAAAAGGTTGAAAACCCCTGTAGAAGGTAATGTTTCCGTCGAAGTTCTACACCCATGCATGTATATCTGTTTACAGTAAATCTGTGATGGTGAATAATAAATATTTCAGATTTTACCAAGAGGTGATAAAACTCCATTTTAGTCTCATTGTGATCTTGCAAATCGTGCCTGGAATTTCGAAAATTTGTTGTTAAGTTCGCCAGGTCTACAACTGAAAAAAACGACTACCCTCTACAATCTGGAATGCCCATTGCAATATGGTTTTTGTATTCTCATCGAATATAGTATTTGGAAGTCCAAATCTTCTCAAGCAAAGTGAAAAAACGATAAAAAAAGAATCGATGATATGACAATCTAATTGACAAGTGGGATTTTGATCGTTTTCATACAAGGCTAAATCAATCACAATGAATTAATCTATATGATAATGGGTGCGATTAATTATTTATACATCTATTATAAATTTCCTAAGGGTTGTCTTTAATGTTGGCGATGTACTCTGACATGCACTTTTAAAAAATTTTAGAAACACTACAATTTTATCAAATTTGGTATTTTGGCTGTAATGCCACCATAATTGTAAGAAATATAGCAATAGTTTTGTCTAGGGTAAGGAATTTTAGGTTGTAAGCAATGTAACGAAAGTACAGGCGCGGGTATGTAGCCGTAACCTCTAGTGAGAGAGCAATATTTGTGAAGTAAGTTTGAATAATAATATAGAATATTTGGTTTGGGGTAAGGGAATCATCGAAGTTTCAAAAATTTGGCCACAATATTGGAACAAGTTTTGCAATTGTTTTGTTGCAAAGTTGACAAACGCAGAATTAAAATAATAACGTTTTTTTATATCGCAATGTTGTAGGTCAGAAAAGAAAAAAGGATTCTTTTTTTAAAACAAATTCTGGCTCGTTTAGGCGTTTTCAAAAATGTGTTTTTATTTTGTGTTTTTGAAGTCTTCAACCTTCTGAACTACTACAGCCCATTCAGTTCTCTTGGAGATATTGATTGTTCGAAAGAAATATAAAGAGAATTTCTTGTCGTATCGCCTAACAAATATTTATACTGGAGATTTAATTGTGATCAATTTGCTGTTGCAGAAAGAAAACAATTGAATATGAGAATGAAATTGTGTGGAATATAACCTAATTCTTATAAAATTCAAAGCTTTATCGATCTCCTTTAATGATTTTCTATTGAAATAAAACGTCTTATGTAATTTTTGTTTTATATTTACAGATCAAGTTGTACTCAAATCTGCCATATGCGTTAATGACGTAAGTCATTATGCTTCGTGTTATTGAAGATTACTTTAATATAGAAGGCCACAACTAGAAAACATACTTCTTTTACATCAATTATCAATTTGAGCCATAAGATTGAATTGAAAGTGTACTTCGCTGTGTGCAAAGAGAAATTAATGGTCGTCCACCCAGAGGCGGATTAAACTATAGGCAAACTAGGCAGATGCCTTTCGGCACATGACAAATTTTGTAACAGTAAATATTATCAAACAGTTAATAAATTTCCGCAAGCCCAACGAAAATTGTTTACTAGAAGCGTGATGTGTGAGAATCGACTAAATTGTTTGAGCCTAATGGTGATGAATGCCGATTGAAGCTGATATGAGCTGATTGATCTGTTCCTTAAAAAAATAGATCGCAAGACTTCCTGCCTTAAAATTGTAATCACACTATGAAATGAGCTATTAGGAGCTCTACCACCTGTTAAAGTTGATCGTTTTTATAAATCTACATTATAATGTGGACGTACATTGCTGTCGTCCCTGCCAATCCTCCTGAACGTCGGTCCGACCACAAAGCGCGAGTCCACATTTTTTTCGGATTTTAATAACGTTCAAATTTGGGTATGATTCGACAAATTTATTGATATAGTTTTAATCTTTGATACATAGAAAATGCATTAAATGTGGCTTGTGAACGCAATAGAGGTTTTTAGTACAATTTTATGTAGAGGATTGTACCCACAAGGTCTTGGACTGTTTTAAATTTGGGTTCGATTAGACAAATATTGGTGGAGTTTCAACTCTTGATATAAAGAAAATATGTTAAAACTGGGCGTATCTTGCTAGGCAACCACTTGTTATTAAATCGAATTGTCAATGTTAGCAAATCGTACATGTTTTCATTTTTAAATATAGAATTAATCTTTGCAATAAAATATGTATCGCCTAAAGGCTTTTTATCTACTTTTTTTAAAATTTTATTTTCCTGTGTAATTTAAGAGATTTTAAAGAGGTTAACTAAATTTTTTATGTGTATCGCGGACAGCATGAATTTGCGCTATTGTAATTTCCAGTCTGTCGTTCCTGCAAGTCCACTAAAATTAAGAGTTCGTTTTACCAAACCCCTACTTGCTTCTGCACTATAAAGATTGATAATATTTAATAGGAAAGATTCACTACGCTTTGAAAGGTTTTAAATATCTTTGAACAAACCATGCGTAATTGGTGCTTGATGTTGCTAATAATTAATTCATGCTCTGTTGAAGATAGTGTATTGATGTACCAAAGCTTTTGGAATCATGGAAACTGAAACCTGATTGAAAGAGCTAGAAAATTCAAGTGACTTAATCTAGCCACATTGTCGTACTAGCTTAATTGTGTTATAAACAAAATAGCCTCCTGTTGAATTGTTGCTTTATAAAGTATACTTTTTCAATCAATTACCTTTCCATTTTAGTTCATTCATCAATTTCGATTCAAAGTTGCAATAGTCTTTTAATGCTAACCTTTAAAAGAGATTGTTAAGAGGTTTTCTAAGTATTTTATGTGTGTCTGGAACACCGATAGCATCAATTTGCACCATTCCAATTTTTGATCAGTCTTCTTTGGTTCCTGAAATTCTACTAAAACTAAAAGTGCTTAATGACGTCACTTATGGCAAAATATGCTTTATCACATAAGGCCCTTTTCTATTAGTGACGTCATAAAACGCTTAGTTTTAGTGTTATTGCAGAAACCACAGACGTCAAATTGGTGATATCACTATCCCCGATACACATAAGAATTTAGAAAACCTCTTTAAAATCCCTTTAAATACTATTGAAATGTCTTGATCATCGTCATTTCAGACAGTATTTTGACGACTTTGCCCATTAAGAACTATACTTACATTGAACTAAAATTACCATTCCATTCTGTATATGAATCTATATATTCTAGTCGTTGTTTGATTTCATTGTCTTTGATAATTATAAGAGTTGCATCCTGTCCAGCGCATAATATTTTAGCTTCATTCCATGTCCTGGGTATAATGTTTAAATAGTATATCATTCTGTGTGATGTTGAGTTTCCACTACTTTCTGAAAAGATATGATAATGCCGATTATCTAATCAAATGTACCTATTTGTGCCATTTCAATTTTCTGTCAGACGTCTGTGGTTCCTTCATTTAAAGTCAAGCTCTACGAGATATAACTTAAAGGGACTGTTCCGCTAGTTTAGGGCTTGAATATATGTATATAGTTTTCAGGGGTACTAAATTGTACACAGATCGCATAATTCCTTCAAAAATAAAAACTAGGATTACCAATCTTATTTCTTTAGATGTCGGCTTTCGTTTCGTTTTTTATTTAGTTTTTATTTTTAGTGTAGCAACTTCAAAGTAGGGTCTAACGGCCGGACTCTTGAACGTTCGTCAAAATAACCTTTTGACCTAATATGATGACATCCACTTTAACCAATCAAACAATCCTTCAGTCTTTCGTAAAACGCCAACGATGGAGATGGCGTAAATTTGATTGAAAAATGTGTGATTGTATATTATTACGACTGAAGGTTATGAATATTTTCTTAATGGGGGGACGACTGTTGAGGCTGAGTTCAAAATATGGCTACTCTGTTGAGGTGTAATAATCGCAAACCTCACATGGTTTGCATATGTGAAGGTTCTCTCACGAAAATTTAGAAAAAAATGAATTTGATTTGATACAATCAAATCGAAATATCTGATGTTGCTCTAATTTCTAACCCAGTTATGAGAGTTTTGCATATTTTGTCTACATCTTACCCGAAAAACTTGTCTTCGCAGATGCGAGAAGCTGGCATATTGGGTAGTTATTTATCCACAAAGAATGATCAACTACTCCTAGCATAGACCATATATCAAAAGATTTGACATAGCTAGGAGGATAAAGCAGGGTGTCATTATCACCTGTTTTGCAGGTGCAGTAGACCTAAAATGTTGGAGAATTGTCGAAAAAAAATGGTCCTATTTTTTGCTGAGAATTTTTTAATTAGCCAAGGTTTTCAACATTTCACCAAGTGTAGACAAAGCATATTGGAAATATGTTGATAAGAAATTTATAATTGTTATTTGATTTAAATGTTTATAGACTATGCATTTCGAAACATCGTATTGGCTTCCTGATATTTTACTATAAACTAAGGACAAGTTAATAGTTGTACTAACAACTTACCAACATACTGCAAATTGGTGAAAATTAATCCAAATATCACATAGAAATAATACTGTAAAACACTGTCGATAAACATCATTGCAACGTTACTTTAAACAAAGGAGTTTTCAAGAACTTCTTTACTCTTAGTACTGAAAAATAAACAATCGACATACATTTAAATAGATAGACGATAGATTTATCGTTCTGCAACAATAACAGACCGACACATTCCATATAATCGTTTATACCATAGATTTTATAACAAGTATTGGAAAAACACTTCGATCCATCATCGTGAACAATAGATGTTTTATGATGCCGTGACGGTATTTTCGTTACTGGACTGTTTGTTGCTATATGGACGCGAGGAAATGTTTTAATTGTCAGAGAGATAGTTAAAGCTACGGACAGACTGGGCGAATTTTCATAGCGAATTGTTCGAGCGAGTCGATCGCCAACTAAATTCGCCTAGTGAGTCCAGTTCTACGACATTCGCCCCAATATCGGCCGAAGCCATTCGCCAAAATCAATCGTGTTTGATATTATTCGCTCGAATACTCATTGCCTTCGACTTGGGCAAGTGTTTCCACTGTGGCAAACCTTAACTCAACCAATCACAGACGCCAGAAGCGTTAAATGACGTCAAATTCGTCGTCAAATCAAAGGAACTCCAATTTCGCTTTTTTCTGTACGCGTAATTTTATTTGTAGGCGAGTTATCAATGCAGGCATTCGCACAATGTGTCCACTGCGTGAATTCGGCGGCAAATAGTTCGGAATATCAGCGAATGAAATTCGTCCAGTCTGTCCTAAGCTTATGAAATCAATTCTTATTGAGTTGAGTGCTTAATGTGTTACCGCTTTATGGACATAAGATCAGACAATCCATTATGAAAATAAACTTGGTCAATATATTTTATTTTGACGAAAAAGAAACATTGGAAAACTAGCTTATGAGAATATCAATTAAAAAAAGGACGTAAATGTGTAAAATGTGCCTTCAAATCCATGTGTGTCCAGAATTATTTGCGGTTGAATGTTCAAATGACGACTCGTACCTAACCCTTTAAATGTAATATGTGAGGTTCAAGTGCAACATTTTTATTGATGATTGTATGGAATCATGTACCAAGTAAGACGTAGGGCCTATTGAAAGCATAGAGACGACAAATTCTGTATTTATAGATTTTTTGGAAATTTATTTAGAATAACTGGTTAACCAAATCGATTTTGATATAAATATTATATACTATCAGTTAAATAAGTATAAATTTTATACTTAATAAACCCAATTTAATTATTTCCGTCTATATATGCATATAGCAGTATTTTTATTTTCAATCCATAAAAATATTACGCAGAGAAAAACATGTTTTTTTTAGAGTTTCTTTATAATGTTAATTGTACACCGTTTCAGTTTTTTTTATGTACCATTCCGAACCCCAGTTCCTTAGATTTCAGAAACAGAGCAATGCAGGTAAAATTGTTATTTAGCATTAATTTCAATACCTTCAATGCGAACGGTTCATTGTTCATGTTGTTAACAATAGCCAGTCGTAATAGTATCCATTGACCGTATATTCGATCTAATTTTTATCTTAAAGTGATTGTAATGTGGTTTTCTAAATTCGGAGACACTCATGATAGCATCAATTTGCACCCTACCAATTTTCAATCAGACGTCTGTGGTTCCTGCAATTCCACTAAAACTAACCCGTTTGATGACGTCACTTATCGCGAAGGTCCTTATGCTATAAACTATATGTTGCGATTGCGTCATCAAACACATCTGATTGAAAATAAGAATGGTGCTAAAAGTTCTTATCCGGAACTCTGGATTCTGGGTTTTTCAAAAAGCCTGGTCACGTGATGTAGGTACATGATCGTCAAAATGGCCGCATGCTATGAGTGGTTCCGATACACTTAACAAAATCAGAAACCTTTTTACATTCTCTTTAAGTATTGTATTAACTATTTGAGTAAAAATGACAAAAGATGAATAGGTTGATACTATGGTTACTTTCACTAAGAATACTATTCTACGGATATAACACCTCATCCTTGTCTTTGTTGAGAACAAATAGTGATGCTTTATTCGAAGAATAATACATTTTCCTTTATCTCCGAGCATTAAATCTGTAAGGTCATAACAACACAATACAGCTTCACCTTTGACGGAATCACGTAGGAATATCGTCTCTAGGAAACATGGAATACTAAAAGAATGCTTTTCTTTGAATAGCATATATTTAACATTGTAATTCTTTTAAAATCTTTTTAAGCAATAGTATTGAAGAAGCACTTATCTCAAGATTTCTTCCGATACATGCACATTAATGTATATTTCCATGATGATATACATAGGCCTACTGCATGATTAAATTCTGAAGAGATTACAAAAATTCGAAAGAGACTTACTAAATTCTAGATTAACTAAATGCGGAAGAGATTAACCAAATTCAAGAAAGAACTGAATTCAGAATAGATTTACTAAATGTTGAAGAGAATTACTAAATAGAGATTTATACGGAGCCCCTAAGGCGCAATTGTAAACATATTTATTTATTATTTCGTTAAATTCTTATAAGATATAAGAATAAGACCTGAGTTACCGTCAGCGATTCAACTTGTCAAGGCAGTTTAAGAGCAGTGATGTAGATATAAAATATTCTAATCAAGATCTCCTGAACATCCACCGATCACTAGACCAACTCGAAGATCACAGATCCAAAAGACAAGAGAGGAATAGAGGATTGATAGCAACAAAATGATGGACGTGGTTGTGGACAAAGCTTCAGCTCACCTTTTTGTTGAAAATACAGTTTCTCTCAGATACTGCCTGTCACATGCCTGTATCGTCGAGTGTCGTATGCCGTCGACAAGAAAGCTGTCCGAAGTGGCCTAAGATGTAAGGATTCAAAACCTTTGTTTTCAAAAATTCTAGGTGTGTGTATGGGTGTGGTGGAGGGAGGAGGGGTGGATTAAACACTATCGAGAGGAGAGCGTCTGGAAAGGCCTCCGATTCAAGGAGATCAACCCTAATTTTCAACATTTTCCTTGTTCAGAATCCCCCATAACCTTCCTTAATAGGCGAGCGCTGATTGCTAATCACCCGGATGTCTGTATAATGAAATTCTTTCTCAGCCGTTTATAATTCTCATTTGTTTCAAATGGTCCTAGGGCGATAATATATAAATAAGCGCTGAACATTCATTAAAATCCGTTATAAAACTGCTACTAGCGTTTATCTTAATAAACATATTTCCACTATTGTGTATATAGCCTTTTAAAAAAACAAATAAGTTGATTGATTAGGCATTTATTGTTATTAACAATACAAATCAGAATACCTGATTATCAATATTATTACAGGCATTTCTTATACCTGATAAAGGAAAAGGCTTTTCAAAATCATCATCTGGCAACTAAGTAAGAAATTCACTTACCTTATTTAATAGAGACATTCATTATCCATGTAAGCAAGTTAACTGTTATTAGTATCAAGGGTATTGAAAAAGTCTCTCAGATGCCAATGTAACATTATTTTATGTTCTTGTTAATGATTGACGATTCTACATGGCGGCACTTTCTTATTCTAGAAATAGGAAACGACGGTGTAGGTGATTGGTTGATTTCTTATTTGTAAGATCAATTCTTATGTCTTAGGTTAGTGCAACTTCCACATTAATATCTAAACCATCATAATACATGTTATTGAAATGCTGAATTTTTCTACAGCAAAAATCTTACATACCACATACATTATTATATCGGGTCTCCCAAAAAAAACGCCCCACAGTTCAACAGGTAGTTGACAGTCCTTGGATATGACAGTCATCCAATAAAAATTGCACAAGTACTGCCCCAAACAAAATAGCATGCCAAAAATACAATATCAAGGCAACTTACCTACGAACAGCTTAGATACTGTGTTTATCTCTGTATTTTTCTTTGAAAGATCATTTTCAGCTGGCTACAGCTAAGCCAATACCTTTGGTGGCTGTGACTGGTTTAACATAACACTAGCTGGCTACCCGCAGCTTTGAGTAAAAATGTCTTTCGCATTAAGTGTCATTAATACTAGTTGAATGATTCTCTCCGATTAAGACTGACCAGTGCCATAACCAAGAATCGTAGACTTCTAATGCAAATTGGTTGCAAAAGAATTTATTAACTATAAAAAGACCAATGCTGAATTTCAACATTTTAATCCACATCAAGTGAATCACAACTACGAGACAAGTGGAAGTTTTTTTAAAATTAGATTCAAAATTCAAGAATTACAGACAACAATTTTAATTTCTTAATTTCCATGCTTCAAACCAAGATAGCTTGCCAGGCAAGGTAATATACGCCGACTGGCAGCTTTGATTTTGAATACAAAAATTTAGCAGTACAGTAACAATCACCAGTATGAAATATTCAACCTTCAGTCATACACTTCTTTTGAACTCTTTAGGACGATAATGAATAATATTCAGTATGAGTTATTGCCCTTGTTCTTGAAAACGTGTTCAATTTTTAGCTCATGAAAACTTTAGAAGGCAAATATTCAATCTTCAGCGCGGGACAGAATAATAAAAGCAAGTTTTGTCAAAATCCAGCAACAATCATGCCTTTTAGTGTTTAAAAGCTAAATTTGAAAGCGCTTTCAAGAACGAGGTCAGAAAAATATTTTTCAATTCTTCTGATTTTCAATAGGGTTCAGCCTTGGGTGATTACGAACATTCACACCAAGTTTCATCAAAATCCGTCAAGAATTGTGCCTTCTAGAGCGTTTACGATCAATTGTGGACGGACCGGCTAACCGATGGACGGATGGACATGGGGTGACGGCAATATACGCTCCACATTTCTTAAAAATAGATCACATTGTTTTAACAATATTTATTCTGATAATACAAAAATAAAAATTAAAATATAATACAATTTATATACAACTCTTTGGGATTTCATTTTCTTATACGTTCTTTATAACATACACATAGCTGTAGAAACAATGACAATCGTTTGTCGGTTGCCTTTTTATGAAAACTCGTGAACATGTATTGAGAATTAAGCACGAGTTGCTAGTTAGAAAGATCAATGCCAAGAGGTTTGGCCAAGGGCCATCTGGTAGATGTGAATCTAAGTAGTTATCCTTGTTTGTTATAGTTGTTTCATTCATTCTTTTTACTGCCAACTGATTTTATATAGTCATTAACACAAACTTGACAATAAATATTAATAAATAAAGAATATTTAAGCCGCATTAATGGACTAACAAAAATTCTCCTTATAAAATACAAGGCACAACAAACACATATTCTGAACACATTGAACACATCATTTACACACATCATCACGATTAATCCATCTTTACTTCTTATTTGGTTTACATAAATAAATTTTTAACTGCAAATAAAACAGAAATGACATGAATTAGGGTAAAATTTTGGTATTGCCTTTTACAGATTATCATTGAAATACGTCAACCGGAAGTTCGTCGTACTGTACGACTATCTGAATGTATCTGTCTAGCATCTTCGCCTTGACTGCTATAGCAAATTTTTCTTGTATCATGTAAATGGAATGCAACGATTTGATTGGATTGTACGCCAACACATACAGCTAATAAGAGCTCTCGACAGAAAATTCTACACATACTTTCTGTCAAGGGCTGTGATTGGTTGTATTTGCTAGCATACAATCCAATCAATTCCCTACATTTACAAACTTCCGCGATACAATGTTTTATTATGTGTACTTACATCATCAATATAACCTTTAAAATTACCAAAACCTGTTCCTCGACCAATTTGTATGGCACAATTCTTTCTTTGAATTGGACCTAGAACATATTGAAAATTAATAAAATTAAACCTTCACTGAATTTCAAAGCTAAAATAAGAACTCTTCTTTAAACATATGTGCCCATTCGGCTACAAAATCAATTGGGTAAGAGGTTTTGCAGATAATTCTGTTAAGATGTATACACAAATGAAACTAGTACCTGCTAAAGTTTGTGACGAGTCGCCATTAACACTTCCAGATAGTAAATTACCATCTAAATAAAACATAGTGTCTCTCCATTCTGTATCCTAAAAAATAATACAAATCTAGTAGAAAATATTTTCGCTGATTTGAGGGAATGTTGATAAATATTGGAGCGGTTCGTTTAATTTCAATAGATTTAAGAATATTTTGCAACTTATTCCCTCGCATTACTTCTAAATGAAGGGTGTAAGAACTGCAATAGGTTCTGGATCCATTAGTGCAAAGGCAACTACAAAGGATAACGATATTGTATCTGCGTAAAAAAAATCCCTCATTGGACACTACTGTGCGTTGTCTTATTTAAAAGAAATCTAATTGTTACCTCTGATGGGACTGTTACTGCCGCTGCTCGATGTGATATTGTCTTTATACCAAAAGATGTAAATTTATCAGCAGCGATGATATATAATGATCCACTAGTACTGCAATCACCATTAGATATCACAGCCTGTTTTCTCGTGATCTGTGTCTCTTTCTTGTAGCGAAACTTTATCATCAGTTGAGAGCCGAAATCCATGTTAGCAAATCGGGGTATTCTTAAACCAGTATGACCATTAAAATAAGCTGCACCATTATGGATTGTGACACCATCATTTTGAACGTAATTATAGTTTCCAGAATGGTCACGTACGTCAGAATCAAATGGTAGATATAATAATGGTCTACAATCTGAAAAAAGAAATTAAGTTGGAATTTCAATATTTATGTTCAAAATCAGTTTGTGTTAAATATGTTAAACATATATTAATGATCTCAGACAAAATTGGAGTTGATGATGTTTAGATGTACAGTTCGTTATTGTTCTTAGTGGCGGCGCCAGCATTCCGAGACTGGGGGTACAAATAAGGGGCAGACAGACTCAATGGGCGGAGAACTGCGGAGGCTGAATTCAAATTTTGGCTACTCTGTGGTGGTGTCATAGTCGCAAGCCTCTCATAGAGTGTCATAGAGAGTTCTCTCAAGAAAATTTAAGAAAAAATGAATTGATTTTGTGCATTCTGACACATATTTTGGAGAAAAAAGGTAGATATTTAGATTTGTTGAAAATAAAGTGGGGGTACAATTGCGGGTGTAAACCACTTTTCTAGGGGGGCAAATGCCCCTTCCCCTCTGTACTCCCACTGGTGCCGCCCCTGATTGTCCTTCACCTTTTCAAATTCAATTTCAGTACCATTAGAGACTTTTGTGTTGAAATCATCAATCACTCATCAACGTTTGGTCTAATGCAGTCTATCATTTTTTTACAGCTAAGAATTACTATTCTTACCCGGTTTCTGGGGCTGATAAGACACTGGTTTAGCGAAGGTTGAACAAGAACATGTATCCATGAAGTAATTGGTTCCCGGTGCACAAGGCATCTTCACCCACCCGAATCCTGGTATCAGTTGATGAAAGAAATTATCTACACCATTAATAGGTCTTTTATCACAAATACCTGTAAATAATTTGAAAGAGATATAAATTCCTAGCATGTTTTTATGATAAAGGTTCTCTTCAGATTCTAGAGCAATGTCTCTACAAACAATTTCTATGCCATTTCAAATCCAAAACTGGATATTAGACTGATCAAAAGAAAACGTTGACAGTATTATCAGGCAATCCCCCATTTTGTTATTGTAAAACAAGTCAAAGCCAATATATTTGGTGGAAGCTAAACATCTCCCCCTTCATTGATTCAGGCCTACAGTATTTGGTTTTCGTGGAAGGGAGGGTTTGATTCTCCGAAGAAATAGTTAAAAGCACGTCCTAATAACACATATATGAAATAAGTGGCGTTCCCACTTTCAAATTTTATAACAACAGTGAAAGAATAGCCTGTGTCAAACCAAACCCCACCCTTCCCCGAATTATTTTGTGGCCTCTGCTCGACCCCCTTCACCTAATTTTTCTCAGAAACGCTACTGATAAACGCTACTGAATGCTCACAGTATTGAGCGCTATACTAAGTTCAATAATCTTAATGTTAATCAGTAAGGAATTGAATTGAATTGAATTTCACTTACTGGAATGTGCAGTATCAACACAGCTGTCTGTACATCTAGGGTTTACAACACATGATTGTTGTACTGAATGATAACTGTATCCTATAGGACAACACATACCACTTGATCTACCCTTCTTACATACCCAATAGCCACCACAGCTATAATCACTTTCATAGCTGACAACAGATAGATCTTTACAAATATCTGAAAAAGGGGGTTTATTGGGTTAAATTTACATTTATGCTTTATTTAAATCATATGTAGCGTGAAGAATAACACGTCTTTAACCATTCTTAAAGATGATGGTCCAGCAACACCCACTTCAACAAGCGGTTGATATAACAAACGTAAGATGTAAGGCTGAAACTTCAATATTAAAGATTGGTTCCCTTCTTTTCATTTATGACTGTCTTTTCAACTGTCTTTGGAAAAATACCAGTTTGTCTCACATGTCCATAATTAATTCATAATTTGTTAAATTAGAAGAGAAATAACAGCAGAATTCCAATGAGTGACCGATCAAGGAAGGTCAAAAAGTCTTTTTTTGTTTATGCACACTACACATACACGAAGAATTATGATTGGTTAAAACTCTTAAATGCATGCAATAAGAACATCAAGGTATGATTAAAAATACATGATAATTCATTAGAAACACCAATTATTCAAATAGTTTGCTTAATTTGACACTAAAAAAATAAGGAAACCCATCTTTAAAATGACGAGCGTTATTTTTTTTTCAATGATGTTTTTTAAATTATTGTGTGATTTAAATCTTTCGCGTCATTTTAACGTTAAAGGGTCGAAGAAGTGTGGATGGAAAGACGAAAGAACGGACAGCCATGTGTGCCAAATTAATACAGCTCTGTAATAATTTGTATGTATTAGATTAAAGTCTTCTACTCATATCAAAAGAGGATTGCATGAGCCAAAATTTGACAGAAAAACCTTCCCAAATAATGTAATACCAATGGATATTTCTTACCATTTTCACATTTAACTTGGTTAGGATGGTTACAGGTCAATCTGTTTTGATCCCAATATAAACCATGTGGACACGATTTGATAAACACTCTAACCGAATTAGCTTCCCCAAATACACATTGAACATATTTACTACAATCCGTCTGATGTTCTTTATAACCCACACCATTCACAATTAAACAACCAACACATGCATCTGAAATATAAAGCATGTATATAGAGATAGGTATATGGTACAAGATTAATATCGCTTTAAAGAGAAATTCATCATGAGGTTTTCTATACGTTGATGTAACTGATCTTTAGAATATAGACGTGACATTGATAAAAACTTACCTGCAGGCGAAGGCGGTTCAACTACTGGTTTTTCTGTTGTAAATGTGTCAGTATCTTCCTCTGAGCTTGAATCCACAGCTGTGGTTGATTGTGTACTTGTAGTAGTTGGATTGTTAGTTGTTGTCTGTCGAGTTGTGGTTAGTGGCGTAGTGGTTGGTTCGGTAGTTGTTGTAGTTGGTTCAGTTGTTGTTGTAGTTGGTTCGGTAGTTGATGTAGTTGGTTCAGTAGTTGTTGTAGTTTGTGTAGTGGTAAGTGTTTCAGTTGTAGTTGTGGTTGTAGTAGTTGTAATTGGTTCAGTCGTCGTAGATTCTGTGGTAGTAGTCTGTTTTGTAGTTGTAGTTGGCTGTTGTGTTGTTGTAGGTGGTTCTGTTGTTGTTGTTGTTGTTGTAGGTTTTGTAGTTGGTTCAGTAATCTTTATAGTTGTAGTTCGCTTTGTTGTTGTAGTTGGTGCAGTTGTTGTCGTAGTAGGTCTTGTAGTTGTAGTTGTTGGTTCAGTGGTTGTCGTAGTTGGTTCAGTAGTTGTCGTAGATGGTTCAGTTGTTGTTGTTGTAGTTGGTTCAGTAGTTGTTGTAGTTGGTTCAGTTGTTGTTGTAGTAGGTTCAGTTGTTGTTGTAGTAGGTTCAGGTGTTGTTGTAGTTGGTTCAGTTGTTGTTGTAGTAGGTTCAGTTGTTGTTGTAGTTGGTTCAGTTGTTGTTGTAGTAGGTCTTGTAGTTGTTGTTGTTGGTTCAGTAGTTGTTGTAGATGGTTCAGTTGTTGTTGAAGTTGGTTTAGTAGTTGTTGTAATAGTGGGTTGCTTTGTTGTTGTAGTTGGTTCAGTAGTAGTTGTGACAAATAAAGTATGTGTTGTCTTTTCATCTTCGGTGTCATTATCTTCTTCAGAGCTTTGGGAGCTGCTGCTGTCAACCACTAAGTTTAGTTGTGTAGTAGTTTCCGTGGAAGTGGGTTGATTTCTGGGGGTTGTTGGTTGAGCTGTGGTCGTTGAATGTGTTGTTGTTGCTTTAGTAGTTGTTGTTGATTTAATAGTAGGTTCAATAGTTGTAGTAGTTGTTGGCTGAGTTGTGGTTGTCGTTGGTTGAGTTGTGGTTGTCGTAGGTTGGGCTGTTGTGGTTGTGGGTTGAGTTGTGCTTGTCGTGGGTTGAGTTGTTGTAGTTGTTGGTTGAGTTGTGGTTGTTGTTGGTTGAGTTGTGGTAGTTGTTGGTAGAGTTGTACTAGTTGTCGTTGTAGACTGGGTTGTAATAACAACTGTTGCAGTTATAAGTGGCTTTACGGTCGTGGTTGGGCGACCTGTGGTAGTTGCCGTTTCTTCTTCAGAATCATTATCTTCCTCTGAACTTCCCTGACTGATACTCTCCTGACTTTGTATGCTACCACTATCGGGTGTAGGACTAGGACCAGGACTAACAGAAACGTTTTCGATGGAATCAATAATATTAGAATCTCCACGTTGTATGTGTTCAGATGAAATCGAACTAGACTCATTGGGAATGGTATTTTCAACTTCACTTGAACCACTATCTGTAATGCTTTGCTCAGATGACGCTTGAGTTTCTTGTGATGCACTCGTTAACTGTTCGAACAGCTCAGATAATAATTCATTTGATGATACTGATAAATTCTCTGCATAGTTGTTGACTTCCTCTGATGAAAGAGAACTTGCGTCAACATTTCCTACTTCAGAATGACTTTTAGTGTTGCTGGGTATAGAACTTCCGTGTTCCATGGATAACATGTCTGGGATATGTGGTCCTTTCTCAGTTGACACTTGGGGCGGTAAATATGGATATGTTGGTAAGAATGGGAGAGATTCTTCAGATGGTGTTCGTACTGTCGTTGAAATATCTGGATAAATAGTATGTTTTTCTTCGGAACTGCTAACACCTTCTACTGAATTAGGTACGAATGGCGTATTTATGTTTTGGTGATTCCAATACATGTGATAGGGATTGTTATTCGTGGGTAGTTCTTGAACGATTTCTGATGCCTCGGAATTCGTAAAATGTTGTGTTGGTGGAACAGTTTCAAATGAAGCATGGTTATCAAGTGGTATTTCTGTAGAAAAAATTAGGAAGATAAATTAAATTGACTGACTATTATTTTAAATCATTAGCATTTATATAAAAATAAAAACTGAATATTTTGATAAAAAGTATAAAAATCAGGCCATTTCCATATAAGTTAACGGGAATTTCATTAAACAGAAATTACACTTTCTAATGAATGTGCAAAAGGAGCAAGATTTGAATAGAATACTTGGTCAACAAGTGTATGTTTATATTCATCAGTTGTATTTACCGGGTAGAACCTCTATATAAGACGATATATCCATTAAACTAAATAATTAGTGGGTTCCAAAATTACCTAGTTTAATGAATTATTACCCAGTTTAATGGATTTATTGCATTATAGAGGGATTCTGTCATATAGTTTTAACACTGATGAACAAAGACTCATTTCAATCATACTTACGTATATTGCCAGGTTGGACAATGGATGTTTCTACTGATGCTGGTTCACTACCCTGATGTGCGTTTTCCATTGAACTATCGGGCACCAATAACGGACGAATCGTTGATGTAATTTGACCGTTTGATTGAGGAAAAATCGGATTGATAACAGCCTGTTCTAAAGAATTGGCATTCGTTGCAGGAAAAACATTGTTGGGAATTGGATGTTGGGTATTTTGGTTGTAAATTGGTACAGCCGGAGCTAATGGTTGCTGTTCGGTGCTTTCAGCACTTACTTCTTCGACTGATGTGGAAGGTTGGCTCACAAAACTGCTAATAGACTCTGTTGGTTTAACAATGGTAGGTGCGTATGTATATTCGGGTACAAAGGTATGTACTGGTTTGTTGTTAAATATTGTGCCATCAAAATTGAATACTTCACTTGATGAACTATCTGCAATAGTCATGATACAAAAATATGAATTCGAAACCAAATGATTCTATTATTGTCATTGTTATTGTTAACATTATTACAATATGGAACATACACCAAACCATCAAGATTATTTTGGACACAAACTGAGCGGTCATTCTTATTTGGCTTCTGGCTGCTATTTTAGCCTCAATGTGGTCCTTGGTAAGAGTGATCCAGTTCCAAGTTGCTAACAAATACGTATGCATCAGATCAGTATCATGACCTACCTTCATTACTTGACGATAAGGACGGTTGGAATGGATAAAATGGTCTTTGAGGTTGATAGAATGGTGGAATGGTCGGCGTTGTTTCAGTTGTGGTAGTGGTTGTTGTTGGTTCGGTAGTTGTAGTAGTTTTTGTTGGTTCGGTAGTTGTTGGCTCTGTAGTAGTTGGTTCAGTTGTTAGTTCGGTAGTCGTGGTAGTAGTTATCGGCTCTGTAGTTGTAGTAGTTGTTGTTGGTTCGGTAGTTGTGGTAGTAGTTGTTGGCTCTGTAGTTGTAGTAGTTGTTGTTGGTTCGGTAGTTGTGGTAGTAGTTGTTGGCTCTGTAGTGGTTGTTGTTGGTTCGGTAGTTGTGGTAGTAGTTGTTGGCTCTGTAGTGGTTGTTGTTGGTTCGGTAGTTGTGGTAGTAGTTGTTGTTGGTTCGGTAGTTGTGGTAGTAGTTGTTGTTGGTTCGGTAGTTGTGGTAGTAGTTGTTGGCTCTGTAGTGGTTGTTGTTGGTTCGGTAGTTGTGGTAGTGGTTGTTGTTGGTTCGGTAGTTGTGGTAGTAGTTGTTGGCATTGGTGTTGTGATATCGCCTTTGGTAACAAAAATAAACATTTAATAGTGTAATGAAGCAGTTGGATTATGTCACAACGTATTATTGAAATTATTCCAATTTAAACGGCAGGCCGTCCGACGAAAGGAAATACGTCTATAGCCCCACACAGCAGTAAACTACAAATTGCAGTTCATAGCATACAACTAAATTTTGTTGCATTCTTTGCTAAATTAAAGTAAGTTATTATGATAAAACTTAAAAACTGAAGTTCAAATCATACCAGATGTCCTCTGTTTACATAAACATATCAAAATCAGATCATTAGCTTCCATTGCGTTTACAAGAAAATAGAAATTGAGTAAATGTTAAGTTAATGGAAATGCTCAGCGAAAATATACAGTTCCATACAGATCAGTGCTATCACATCGATAAAAAAAGTACTCACTTTCTTCTCCTTCTTCTTCTTCTTCTTCTTCCTCTTCTCCACCACCTCCCTGGTTAGCGTTCTCATTACTACCAGCTTCATTTGGTGCGACCGTCGTCGTTGTTGAAGGTTGTATAGTTGGGACTGCCGGTTCTTGTGTTGGTATTTCATGGGAACTTGATTCTTCGGACTGACTGTTTACCAACGGCTCTACAGATTGTTGTGTATTGGCGATTTCTGAAGAGCTTTGTCGTTGAGCGGGATATTTGCCATCAAATGGAATAGAACTTGGATTATATTTTATATAATTTACCCAGTCGGAAACCGGTACTTCTGACGATTTTGCAGGATTAGTTGTTGGTGATTGTACTTCTAGGGAGGATGTCTGCTCGCCTGAACCTACTCCAAATATGATACCTTGTGCATGTTGTGAGGAAGGCGATGAAGGCGAGGCCGGCACTGGCCTGTAATATCCATACTGGTCGACGTAATAGGAAGATGCATTAACATTCTGTGTATTCGTTGAAGGCAAGGGATTCGCGGGTACTTGTGAGGGGACATTGACCTGGCCATGGTAATATTGCTGATTATTCTGGTTCACATGTACATTGTTAGTTGTTGGATTGGTCATTCCCGTGTTTATATGTTGTGGGACGTGATGTTGTTGAGGGACGTGATGTGTTTGAGACGTACCAGGATAGTGAGGAACGTAAGCAGAACTATCTTGGTTTGTAGTTGGGAGCGATGATATTTCAAGTCCTGAATGGGAAGCAATTTCGTGAGAAGTTTCTGGATTTGTAAACTGTTTTGGGACTTCAATGGTTTCACCTGCGGTATTTTCAAAAGAAGAATCGGGTATTGAGGATATACCATGTGTACCACCTTCATACTGGATACCAGGATAACCATACTCATAACCATAATCTCCTAAATATTCAAAACTATCGGGATTCGAATAACCTGAAAAGGCAAATTTTAATATTCTGTTAAATTTGTCGATGACATGAGTCAGTTTTATTTTTTATTCGAGAATTCTGTTTAGCATTTTATGCTAATCTTGTTGAAGGGTTCAAGTTAGATTTGACTAGCAATCTATCACACCAAATATCAATTTTGACTTATCAGGTTGAATGTTGATTAACAATTCATAAATTTTTTTTACGAAAAATATACAATTTGATTTGATTCGCAGCTGGTCGTTATAAATTTTAAATTTGACTTGTCAAAGAAAATATTGGGGGATATTTTGACTCGGAAACTACGATGCGGTAAATTGAACCCTGATCTTTTTCAGGTCTCATTAAAAAAATGGCATGGGAATATATAAAACGTAAGCTTTGCTAAATACGTTCTAAATCTGCTTTATGTGCACATAGCACATCGTCGCAAATGTTTGTTGTTATTATCATAGATTAAAATGCTAATGTATTTTTGGTGTCATACAGTTCGCATTATACTGTAACAAGACAATTAAGTGTATAACTTATTAAAATGTCTATATTAATCATAAGTCACAGAGTTAATATTTCACTACAAGAGACAAACACCATCACTTTTCTAGCCAGCGGGCAGATACAGTTATGAAATACATGCATCTCAAAGATTGACTATTGTGGGTGTAAAATGATTCAGGATGGAAATGATGCAGATGAATCAGTAAAATGCAAAAAAAGAAATACAGGAGACAGCTAAATAAATTATTGAGGTTATCGTGTCTAATTTTGCTGCAATTCAAATCCTGTTACGATGTTAATCATCATTTAAACTACTGTCTGACTACATTGATCTTTGAATTGATTTTTTTCTCGAAATATGATAAAATTTTCAACTTTATGTCATTTGTCTTAGAATGTCCTCGTGTTTATAGATATATATGATTCAGTGATTTCACATTTAAAATGAAGACACTTTCCTCCAGAGAATTCACGTGAAAACAAATGAAAATTCCCCTCTGTATAATTATGTTTACAAATAATAACTTTTCCGGTGGTTGACATTTTCATCAACACAAAGACAATCTAAGACTCTCAGTAGTAATTCATTGGAAAATGATTGACTAATTTCAATTCAGAAAACATTGTAGTCAGAGAGTATAATTTGTCTTTTCTTTTCATCTATTTTAATAGATACACAATTCTCTGCTGAGAATGCAAAACAAAACATCAGTTGTTAAGACTTCATCAATAGGTTCAAAGTAATACAAAACTCGCATAGAAAAAAGATTTGCTTTGCTGTCACAATAATTCAAATAAACATAATCAGAAATAGAAAATGTCTAAGTTGCTCTACAATTGATGAATTGAGTACAATTTTAAAAAAATGAAAATATTTTATTATTGTAATCGGAAATAGTGCCAAGCTAGCTAGTAGTTTTCCAAAATGAGCCAACTCAAATATATTCATTGAATTCTTTGGAGCTTTGAAACCATGCAGTACGATAATGAGATGAATGCTAATATCATGTACAGTACACATTAAAGTTACCGTTGTTGTGAAAAAAGAGGCTTTCACTGATTAATGATTGTTTTATTTCAAAAGAATACTACCTCTTAGAATAGACGTAAAAAAGTCTCAAACTTAATCAACAAGTGTATGTATATATTCATCAGTTGAACTAACCAGGCGTCATGACTAAAGAATAGAATCTCTATACAAGACGTTATATCCATTAAACTAAATAATTATTGAAACACGCTTCTAAGCATATTTCAAAATTACTTGTTTAATGAATTATTACTTAGTTTAATGGATTTATTACATTATAAAGGGATTCTATTGTATTATAGTTTTAACACCAGTAAGTTCACTGATGAACAAAGAATCATTTTGGCCAAGTTTAAAAAAATTAAATTTTTTGTCATCTTAAAGAGACACCGTTAACAAAGGCACCAAAATTTATAATTCGACTTACCGTAATCCGCATACACATTACTGTAACTTTGTCGAAACGTTGTTACCAATACTAATAATCCAAAAAGTTTCATTGCGTCTTAGTTCCAGAATATTTACACTAAAATAGGAAAAATTGGGTTGATGATTCAGATGCTAAATTTCAAATGTTAAACTTCTCTAAATATCAGCCTCTGAACCTAAACCTTAATGTACATTCTGTGATGATAACGAACCAAAGTGAAAGCGCAATATTCAACACACCGAAAATAAAATACTTCAATTGCAAGTTCCTCCTGTCGTTCTTTTTACTTAATCATCACAAAATATCAGATCAATCATAAAGTGTCTATCTAGATCTTTTGTTTTTTTTCTGGTAGCGGTCTCACTCTTTCAAGTCTTTTGAAGAATTAAAATTTAATTTTTAAAATTTTATTTATATATCCGATCAACTCCTAACTTTCTCAAAATACATGTCATAGAATGAGCAACCTTAATTGACCCTGGTAGAAAAATTTTAACCTCATGTAAAATTTGAAATGATGGATCATGTAGAACATAAAATAATATTTGTAAACAATAGACTTTCTTTTAAAAATACAAATCAGCTTGTTAATAATTAGTTTGACAAGTTAAACTGAGATCTTAAGCTTGTTCAAAATATTTTTAAATTTTTCATATTTTCTTTTACAATTAACAGTATTTATCATTTTATTGACATTTACACATTTTTAAAAGAATCCAAAATAACTTTAAAGTTTTTAAATTGTCGACATCGATTTATATTTCTGGTTGTCTGAATTTTCTGAAGATCAGAGTGACCTTCCGACACAAAATACATCGAAAAGGGAATATTTAGTGGATTTGGGGATCATTTGTGGCGAACTGGGTCCTGGAAATCTTAGGTTACTCTTCCACATTTTTAAAGGGATTGCAAAGAGGTTTTTCTAAAACTACTGTGTATATCGGGAACGTTGATAGCATCAATTTTTACTATTGCAATTTTCAATCAGACGTTTCCTGCAATTCCACTCAAACACGCGTTTTATGACGTCACTATCTTAAAGGTCATTATAATAACAGCTTTTGCGATAATGACGTAAAAAAAAACTCTCAGTTTTAGTGGAATTGCAGGAACCGTAGACGTCTGACTGAAAATTGGAATGATATCAATGTTGCCGATACACATAATAAGTTAAGAAAGAAATAAACCAAGTACTAACGGCTCGAACTGCAAAACGAAACCCGAAATCCAAACAACATTAGTAGTTTCCTCATGAGGAAGTATAAAAATTAATTGAGTTGTTATTACATTTTCATAATGAAAAGTGGTATCAGGTGTCTAGAAGAGTAAGCATATCCTGCCTGGCGCCACAAAGAACGAAAAGAAAATCCCTTTCATTTATTGTATAGTCCCCATGGGCTGAATGATAGACAAGACCATGTCCACGTGTTTTGGACCTAATTCTGACCCAAGCGATATAAAGAGTATATTATTATTATTATCCCTTTAACCAGTTTCGTCTTTCTTTGGAACAGAACACTGTGGGCCAAAGAGACAAACGAAAATCAAAATGCAATAGGCGTATTGATGTAACTGTCCTAGCCTTATGTTCATTGTTAAAGTGTTGTTTCAATACAGTCAACTTTTTGTAGGCTGGAGTCAACTCTTATACCCGTTAATTAACTAGCGTTCACGACATTACGTCAGTAAATTGTTTAAATTGTGACCTGGAGCAAAACAACGCATGTTAGGACTATATTAATGTAAAAGACAAGTTAAATAGATAAATTATAGCATTTAACACAACTATTCTGTCAAATTTTATACCTATCAAATTAATCAAGGTTACCAATGACAATATGATATGACTAATAATTAACAACTTAAAGTCTAGTGATAACGATTATATTCAAGAATGTCATATTAAACAATTGGACAGAGTATAACAGTAGGCTTGAAAGGAATTGTAAAGATGTTTTCTAAATTGTTTATGTGTATCGGGGACATTTGTACCATAACAATTTTCAATCAAACGTCTGTGGTTCCTGCAATTCCACTAAAACTTTGTGTTTAATGGCGGCACTAATCGCTAATACCTTCTGTGATACAAGCATATTTTGTGGAATTGGAATGGTGCAAATTAGTGTCCCCGATACACACAAAATTTTCAGAAAAACCTTTTTATAAGTGGTAGTTGAATTCCCCAAAACAATGAAAATAGTATTTTGCAAAAATGATTAACCATGAAATTATGTCTTTCATGGAATTTCTGTTCGCTCAATAACCCATTAACACTGTAGTGGTGCCAAGGATGTTACAGCATCGACGAAGCATGAACTCATTGGTTAAATGTCTGACGGCTGTCTTGTTATGTCAGTGGTTCGTTCAAAGCATAGATCGAAATGGTACCCTCAGATATTTCAATTTGGTTTCCCTCTGTCTCAGTGATGCAGATTTACAATAACGTCTTTCGAATACGACAATCGACAGATGTAAATGGAAAGTAGTAGGCAAATGCTGCTGCCTTGCAAAATTTACCACACTGCGTTCTACGCCCTTTCTGGAATTCATATTCAAAAATTTTCTCTGATTTTTATTGTCATAAGCACCCAGCACACGATTATTGGCTCTATATCAGTGGTTTTCAACCTGTTTTTGTATGTGTCCCCAAATCAAATCAGCAAGAAAATGATGTCCCTAAATATCAATGATTGGAAACCAGGCACGTTCTCGCATCGTTTGATTGTAATAATTCTCTGAGTTCTCCTAGACAATGTTAATTTAGGCTGAGTATAGTGTAGTCATCATATGACATGTTGTATCTATTGTATTTGGAAAGTTTTTATTTTTCACAGCATCTGACTAGCTGTGAAACATCAAATGTCCCCAAAGAAAATTGCAGATGTCCCCACCTTGGGACATGTCCCTGTGGTTGAAAACCTACGCTCTATTTGGACAACCAGCGCCTCACCAAGTCAACAACTAGATCTTTCAGAATTAAACGAAAACATAAGGTGAAAATTTCTAAATATTAAAACCCTGGAGTTTAAGGTAAACAACTAACTCACTTAAGAGAGAACACTTGTTCAATTGAACATACATCATAATTTAATTTAATCTTTTGAAATAATTGTCTTAAATTGTCTTGTCTTGTCTTACGATAAAAGTAATAAAAGTAATGTGAAAATTATTTAAAGACTTACCTTACTCGAGTTTTTACTTAATTCTAGATGTCTAAAGTGTAATAATTATATTTTTAACAAAAACATTATGTTTCAAAGAATAATGATTTTTCTATTTATATACCGCTTCGAAATCTGATGAAAAATAATTTCCCTGTCGGTCACGTGACGAACCATGGTCAAAATTTGTCAGTGACCATTTGTCATCTATAGTAGTTGGTATATTTCTAGCATGGACTTTATCAATTAATATATCAATTGTTTGACAACAGCCTTACCACACACCCACAAATATCAGGGTGCGAGCTATGTGGATTAATAAGTGGTTTTAGAAAATAAGGAAACTTGGTTTAATGTGCTATAAATGGGATGGGACGAGACATTTTTAGTTTAAGGATAAACTGTATTTGGTCATAAAGACATCTTAATAGGCAGACTAAAACGTTTCATTGGCTAATTTGTTTCATATTAATTAATAAAAAATTATATTTTTTTAAGGTATTGTCTAGTGTGATTCAAACCGGAATAATATTTGCAACGCCAAGATGCGTGTATCAGTTTTGACATCTAAGGTTGGCTGGAATGAGTCAGTCGTTATTAAACAAAAAAATTAAAAAGTTTTACGCACGACATATTGTGTGCACTTTCGAAGACAGACAACGCTATGCAGTGTGCAATGGAAACAATTTTGCTAGAGCAGCGACATTAGCCTAATCTACATTTTAAAACAAAATAAATATCAGGTACTGTATTTGTAGACTGTCAGTAAATATACGTTGATAAAAAGATAACTTGCCAGGCAAGATAACATACACCCACTGGCAGCTGTCAGAAATGATAAAACAGTATTTAGTGACTAAAGTAAGATTTGTCTCATGTCAAAGAAATTTTAATAGTTTGAATTCAATGACATATATATCTACTGCCAGTTATTTATGCTGAGAAATTCCACCAAGTTTTTAAATATAGCTAATAGAGTGAAAAGTCAAGTCAGACACGATATTTCGGTGAAAAATTATCCGATCATCACGAAAATCGATAAGGATCATCTTCATAATGCCATCGACACACAAAATCAAAAGGAATCTGTAAAGAATTGTAGAGTGAGCACGAACCAAATGTGAACGGACAGGGTGATTACAATATACGCCCATCTTATGTGTGGGCGTATAAAAATTATGTGGTAATTCTAAATTGGAAAATTTGTTATATTTATTTGCTTGAGAGAAAATCTGTTACTAAATCCTGTCTATAATTTAGTTTTGTTTATTTTTTTTTTCATATTTGACCACTGATAGACTGTCGTCAGTATAAATTACATAGAAATTTAACATTTTTGCATCCTGAGAAGCGATATCCATATCTGAACAAAAGCGTTCAGCCTTTAATGGATTTCGGGTGGCATGGCGAAAGCGGGAATTTGAGTGCCGTAATCGTTTTTTTCAAAATGCCTCCCTATCTTGGACCGAGGAAGAAAAATAATAAGCCAAGCCCAAACTCTCCTGAGTATAGCGACAACAGTAAATTAAAAAGAAGACTGTCAAGGGAAAGTCATAAAGACATGTTCTATGTATATTACGTGTAAACCTGTCAACTAATATACATGTCAAAAACTTAACGATGCGTCGCATCTCTTCGAAAACCTATAGCCTACAAGAGAGCGAACAAATTTTAAACATCAAAAATGAATTAATTTGATCCGAACGATGGCAATTCAAAATTTATCTGTTAATGGCGATAAATAGTTTAACCTATATCTGCGAAGCACAGTGCTGCAACAGTTTCGGCAATTTTTCCCTAGAAATACGACTGGTTTCATTATTTTGTATCTCTACAGTTATCTGAGTTAATTTAGCTTGAGCAACGTAGTATTTCAATTTCAGATTTGTGACACTTTCTGATATTTTTCGACCATTCTTACGTGTTAAGATCATGTGATCATGTGATCCTCTGATACAGTGAACAGTGAAAAAGTTTCTAATATCTAAAAATTTATATTTTAAAAAAGTGTAGGTCTAATTATTGTTAATAAAGCAGTTTCAACTTTAGGAGTTTTTGTTGAAGCCTTCACAAATAGGAGACACAATTTGGCTTTTATTTTGCTTGGTTGGACGCGTTTCCAAGAACAAGGGCAAAACTCATACAAAATATTTTCCGTTTTCTTTCAATCATCTTTGGGTAATGTCAAACAATTTCACTAATTTTCATCAAAATCAATTTATAATTGATTAAAGTGTTTCCTAAATTGGAGGTCAAAAGAAACTTTACCAAGGTTTGAAAACAACCTAGATATAAAACAACACAATATATAAATTATTGGATTGACATGTTTTAAACATATTGATAAGTCACAAAAAGGCAAATGTTTAGCTTCCGGTTATCGTGTCAAGCAGAGTCACACAAAGTGAGGAACGATCGTTTGATTGAGTCACGGCATGTTCCTTTAGCAACGGTACGATGATAATGGCCATCTAGCCGTTGCTTTCACAATCCCATATTCTCGTCATTAACTTTGATTGGCTGAAAAGAGAGTTTACTTCTCTTCCAATTATATTCCTTCACACAACATTTTGCGGGAAAACGTTTGAATAACCAAACGCAAAGTTTGAAGTACCAAATCCCCAAGTTCATGGTTGCGTTGTTTTCAGAGCAAGAATTAAAAAAAAATCAACAATTTGTACGCCTCCTCGAATAATATTCACATTTACATGTATTTCAAATGACCTGCGAATCAATGACTCAATTAAGCAAGTACGACTACACAAATGAGTTTTGCCCCCTCTCATTTCGTCGTTACCGGGGAAAATCCCACCTGAAAACTTTGAAAATTTATTTATTATGAAAGAAAACGTAAGAATTTTCTAAAATTTTTGATATTAAGGCGGACACGTATAAATACCTTTTTGTCAAGTTTCACACCGATCACTTATCGACAGGATGGTTGGTGCGAATATGCTAATTCATCGAAGGCCGGCATTTTCAATCACCTCAAGAGATTCCTGATTGGATATATCGTTTTTAGTCTCTAATGACGAGAATATGGGATTGTTGAAGCAACGGTTAGATGTGAATAATCATCGTACCGTTGCTAAAGGAACACGGAATCATAAGGGATAGGTCGCCATTCCTGCTTGTGGGACAGGATGAGTCCTTGTTGATATATGTAGGGCGTTATCGCTGACGAACACGACGATCCATGATACCTTAGAGTCAGGGAAACATGCAGGCCATAAGGCGTTGATATTTTCGACCCAAGGAAGTTGGTTATGATTTTGTATGTATGTATGGGACCTGGTGTTGTCATGTGAATAAATTACAAAATGTGGCTGAGAGATGTGGTCAGAGATGGTGTTGACTGTCGGACGGAGAATGTCATCGATGTAAAGCTGGGTTTTCATTAAGTGGAATCCTCTCCAGCTCAAAGCCCAGAGCATGGCTCCTTTCCACATCATGACACTCTCCCGCACCACCTCTTGGCAGACGCTATCGTTCAACCTCCCATCATCTCTGAAAAACAGAACCGACTTTCAGAACTGACTGAAGACGAACCTCAACCAGTCGTCGTGCAGTGTGAGCCCATCTAAATCTCCATCTGCCAAGGGTTGTCCTCTGTACGTCCTGTAAGCCCTGAATATTTGAATTCGGAGTCGCCTGGACACTGTCTGTCGATTAACCCTGTGAAATGACTCATTATCTCGTTGAGGTTCCAGTGATGAAAGCACAGATCATCACGTGACATATCTGACGTGTGCCCTGTCTGCCCGTATCGTTGCATCAAGTTTGTTACAATAGCACAGGAACAACCGAAGTTTTTCGCGATGTTGGCATGGGTGGCCCCCATCCGTACTATTCCAATTTTTATCGGTGTCTAAGCACGACATTCCATTCAACCCGTTTTTATACGCCCACATTATGTGATCGGTTATTGTTCGCCTATCGACATTTGGCCTGTGAACACAATAGAGACTACATTTCTTACCTGATTTTAATGAAATTTGATTTGATCATTTATATTGATGAGATCTTAGTCAAGTTCGAATTTGACGATTTTTAGATGAACGGTTTTTAAGTTATTGCCCTTGACATAGTAAAACACGTCAAAATTTGCCTGTAAACTCGATACAGACTGCAGTTTTAATCTGATTTTAATGAAATTTGGTGTGAATATTTTATTGATAAGATCTTCGTTAAATCGATTTTATTAATTTTTCGTTGAACAGATTTTGGGTTATTGCCCTTGATTTAGTAAAAAAGCGTCAAAATTTTTCATGAATACTATGGAGTTATAAAGATTTCATCTGATTTTAATAATACATTTTATGTTAAATGTGACTTGTGAATGCGATTGAGGTGACAGTTTATGTCAGAATTTCTTTGACAAATTAGATTTTTGGTAAGATTTGACATAGATTGGTGACTGCCCGTGATACACAGAAAATTTATCAGAGATGTGGGAGTATCATGCTAGGCAACCCACTTGTTATACCCTTGGTGCACATACATTTTTTTTTATTCAATTATCACGTTTTTCACTTTTATGAGATTTTCCCACATTGAGCAGTGCTCGGGTATAATTAACAAACGTAGTGTAATTTGGATGAAAAATTTCGCTACATATTTTTGGTTCAAATTCAATTTTGAAGTAGTTAAGTTTCTTTTGGCCTTCAGTTTAGTTGAACGCTTTTTAAAGAACAAGGGTAAAAACTCATACAAAATATTTTCCGATATTATCATTTTCAATAGGGTCCATCCTTGAGTGATTACAAACTATAAAACCAAGTTTCAACTTCAAGAATTGTGCATTCTAGAGTGTTATATTTTTCATACTGTACAACCTTAGGTGATTATAGACAATTACATCAAAGTTTCGTCAAAAATTGTGCCTTCAGCGGTGTTTACGAACTAAATATTGAACAATATTTTTCAAGAACAAGGGTAATTACACATATTAATCATTTTCCGTTTTATTTCCCTTTCCTCTTTCGGTGCATATTCCCAATGTCAATCTATTACGAACTTCCGTCTTATAGGGACAAGTTCGATATTTTCGGGGGTTGATTTGGGTTTGGAATAAAATGTATAATATATAATTAGTTATCAGAAGTACTAGAAATCAAAATTCCATTAAAAAAAAATACCTCAAACTAGGAATTTTACTTTCTATTTCTAAATAATGTCTTTTCTATATATGGCAGAATCGTCTTTACTTTCAAACGCAGATTATTCTGGACACACATGGATTTGAATGCTCAAATTTCGAGGGTGAGCTGTGAACACTATTACTGATTAGCTTGACTAAAAAAATAGTTTCTGAGATTAAGGTACATTGGTCAAACTGGCGTTAAATAATTTCACAGTTTTGATCAAAATCAGTTAACAATTGCGCCTTCTAGAGTGTTTACGAGCTAAAAATTGAACGCGTTTCCATGAATAAGGGCAATAACTCATACTAAATATTTTTATTTAAATAGGGTTCATCCCTGGGTAATAACAAAAACTCACACAAAGTTTCGTCTTCAAGAATTGTGCATTGGTTAAAAAATGGTTAAAAATTGAACGCGTTTTCAAGAACAAGGGCAATAACTCTTATCATAGCTTTTTGATTTTTCACATGGTTCATACTTGGCGGATAATGAACAATTTCACCAAGTTTTGTCCAATTCAATCAAGAATTGTGTCCCTATATTGTTCACGAGCAATTGTGGACGGACGGACGGACGGACGGACCGACGGACACAGTTATACCAATATACGCTTCACATTTCATCACTGGACATTTAATGCCTATAACAATTAGGGTTGGTCTCATTGCATCTTAGACCTTTCCGGACACCATTCTTGTTAATTGCATTCGACGCTAGCCTCTTTGGGACGTTGTGGAGATTTTGTGAATTTGAAAATGTGTGTGCATTCAAAGCCATCTCAAAAAGAATTCCCGTAGATGTAGTCAGACTATGCTCAATATAAAATGTAATTCCTTCGCTAATCTCAGTGTGAAAGTAAATTTTTCACATTATTCCTATAGATAATCCTGAAAAATCAATGTCAAAGAGGCTTAGTAAAGGTAGGCATGATCCTTGTCACTTGTGAACTTGAGTTGTTATCCTTGTGAAAAAAAGGTTGTTTCTCTCTTTTATTTTTTGTATGCTATTTTTATGCTTTCGATGAAGATGGGGTGGTCTTTGTTAGTCACCCAAACCCACCCCATCCTTTTCCTTGACAACTTCTTTCCCATCTCTATCTGATCTTTTGTAGTTATTTTTGTTGTTAACATTTCATGTAATTTTCTACTACACAATAAACACATTCATTACATAAATAATCTGACTTAATCTCCTTACACACGTCTTTGTGTTATCTAAATAATACTTCACTTCATTAAATGATAATTCTAAATTTTCCCCCTTTTTTGGGGGGAAACAATGTTAATGATACACTCAACCCTCAACCATATGTAGGTCTGTGTTATCTCACATACCAAAGGGATTGTTACGAAGTTTTCTAAATTTTGTATGTGTATCAAGGGCATTAATAGCATCAATTTGAACCACAATAATTGTGAGTAGTTTTCTGTTTCTTGCAATTCCACTAAATCAACGTTTTAGTGGAATCAGAAGAACCACAGACGTCTGATTGAAAATTGGAATGGTGAAGATTGATGTTATCAGTGTCCCTTATACACATTTTAAGTTCACAAAACCTCTCTTCAATCTTCAATATAAAAGTAGAATATTCAGCTGAGTTGTAGATAAATGTCCTTTGTTTTCTCCTTTAGAAAAGTCTTGAGAACGTTCATGTTATATACTTTGGTAAATGCTATCTCTGTTTAGATCTGTATCATAGCACATCTAAAAGTTTCAAAGCTATTCGTTTCTTGTAAACATCAATATTTGTGACTAAAACCTGTACCCTATCTCCAAGATGAAGTTCTTGTCTTCCTCTGGTTGTAAACATATTACTAGTATGTATTAATCCATCCTGACCGACTCCTATATCAACAAAGGCACCAAAATGTGTAACATTAGTGACTCTTCCTGTTAAGGTAGATTGTGTTTTTAAATCTTCTATACCAGTAATACCTTGTTTAAATAATGGTTTCTGATTACCTGAAATATA
Source organism: Lottia gigantea (assembly GCF_000327385.1). NCBI lineage: Eukaryota > Metazoa > Mollusca > Gastropoda > Lottiidae > Lottia > Lottia gigantea. Next base: position 451,857 of record NW_008706978.1, on the reverse strand, counting down.
AAATATGTAAAGCTGTAATAATTCTAGAAAAACAGTTTTGTGACTTAAACCAGTGCTTTTATTGAAACCCATCTGAATACACCTTCAAGATCGGTTCCCTTATTTTCATTTATGAAAATGAACATGCTAATACTTCTATGAATAAAAAGTAGAGGTGTTCTAATGACTTGGAAAAATACCAGTTTGTCTCACATGTCCATAATTTATTCAAGTAGTATTTACAATGTTTCTCAGTTGAATTATTTCGATTATTAATTGATTATTGATTGGAAGCCTGCCATCGATAATCGATCTCAATTTGGTAATCGATACCCAGGTCTTGACCTAAGCAGACTCATCTTTACAATGTCGAGCTTGTCTTATACTATGACTGCAATAGGCACTTTTCTTGTATCACGAAAGTTTGTAAATGTAGTGATTTGGTTAAAATAGAATACAGCCAATCAGAGACAACAAGACATAAGTTCACAGCCTGTCTGTTAAGGGCTATGATTGGCTGTATTAGCTGGCATACAATCCAATCCAATAGCTGCATTCCATGATACAAGAAAGAAAGCTATCATTGCAGTCAAGGTAAAACATGAAGTTCGCATTTATTAGCAATACCTTGACCATTATGAAGATAAAGCAGACTTAACATAACAATTTTATTTTCAACATCAAAATAAATAGATAAACAATACATACCTTCTCTTATATCATATTTAGTTTGTGTTAAAGCATCAATTATTAAAGTTAATGTTGGTAAACCAGTTCCATATTTCTCACTTAATATTTTTAAATCTGAAAAATGAGCATATACACTGTATATTAGGTTACAATACATGTATAATTAATTAATGCTGATAAATTTAGTTCATTATAGAGTCATTATAATCTGGTGGTATATGATTGTTTTGGACTTTTAAGTTGAGGGTTACTGTAGAGAGAGTCCATTCTGGTGGTTAAAGGGACAAGTGTGCCATTCTTTTTGACCAATCATACTTGAGTCTCAGAGGAAGAATATCAACCTCCGTTTAGAGCATTTTTTACAGTACAATTTCATTTACAGTATATAACCATACTAACCATGTGTTTTTAGATAAGATTTAACTTGAGTTATAAAGTCAGTTGTACATATATCACTGTTATTTAAACCAATATCACTTATTAATCTAGAATGAAAATAATTTGATTAATATACAGCTATTGTTATTTGTCTAACCAAACATTGTATAGGAGATTATACTCATTGATGAAGCTTGAAGCTCTGAGGTTACTGTTTGATGTACCCACTATTTTATAGCTTTTATAGCAAAGCTTTTGCTGAAAATATTTGAACTAATCTTTGAATAAAAAATACTTTGTATCAAATGCATTTTAAGTTAATGTCTAAAGAGATTGTAAAGATAGCTTGCCAGGCAAGGTAATATACGCCCACTGGCAGCTTTGATTTTAAACAAAAAAATATAGCAGTACAGTAACAATCACCAGTATGAAATATTCAACCTTCAGTCATACACTTTTTTTGAACTCTTTAGGGCGATACTGAATAATATTGAGTATGAGTTATTGCCCTAGGTCTTGAAAACGTCTTTAGCTCGTGAAAACTCTAGAAGACAAATATTCAATCTTCAGCGCGGTAATGAATAATAAAACCAAGTTTTGTCAAAATTCGGCAAGAGTTTTTATGAGCTACAAATTGAACGAGTTTTCAAGATCAAGGGCAATAACTCATACTAAATATTTTTTCTCATTTCCAATAGGCTTTATCCATGGGTGATAACAAACACTCAAGCCAAATTTCGTTAAAATCTGTCAAGAATTGTGCCTTCTAGAGTGTTTACAAGCTAAAAATTGAACGCGTTTTCAAGAATAAGGGCAATAACTCATACTCAATATTTTTGGATTCTTCTGATTTTCAATAGGGTTCACCCTTGGGTGATAACCAACACTCAAGCCAAAATTCGTTAAAATCCATCAAGAATTGTCCCTTCTAGAGTGTTTACAAGCTAAAATTTGAACGCGTTTTCAAGAACAAGGGCAATAACTCATACTAAATGGGTGATAACCAACACTCATGCCAAAGGGCAATAACTCATACTCAATACTTTTGGATTCTTCTGATTTTCAATACGGTTCACCCTTGGGTGATAACCAACACTCAAGCCAACATTCGTCAAAATCCGTCAAAAGTGTGCCTTTTAGAGTGTTTACGAACTAAAAATTGAACGCGTTTTCAAAAACAAGGGCAATAACTGATACTAAATATTTTTCAATTTTTCTGATTTTCGATAGGGTTTATCCTTGGGTGATAAAAAATACTCACACCAAGTTTCGTCAAAATCCATCAAGAATTGCGCCTTCTAGATTGTTTACAAGCTAAAATTGAACGCGTTTTCAAGAACAAGGGCAATAACTCATACTAAATATTTTCAATTTTTCTGATTTTCAATAGGGTTTATCCTTGGGCGATAACAAACACTCATACCAAGTTTCATCAAAATCTGTCATGAATTACACCTTCTAGAGTGTTTACGAGCGTTTCAAGAACAAGGGCAATAACTATTATTGCAAAAATTATAGTAAATATTTTTCAATTCGTCTGATTTTCAATAGGGTTCATCCTTGGGTGATTACAAACAACCATACTAAGTTTCGTCGAAATCAGTCAAGAATTGTGCCTTGTAGAGTGTTTACGAGCAATTGTGGACAGACGGACCGATGGACCAACGGACCAACGGAAAGAGGTGACGGCAATATACGCCCCCTATTTCATGTGGTGATTCCAAAAAGAAAAAACAGGCAGCAATAACAAATCACAGAAGACTTTTTGATGGGATCACCAATACTACTAGTAGTACAGTGATTCATTTGATGTATACTGAACTTGGTGTAATAAATAATAAAACTTGACATCAAATACCATCCTTTCATACCCAACGTTTCGTCAAAAAAGTTTTGACTTCATCAGGGGAAGAAACAAACTACAAATGGTGGAAGGCAGTTAAGATTAAAATTACAATATGACCTCATAATGGAATTTGATGTCAAGTTTTATTATTTATTACACCCTATTTCATGTATAAAAAGTTTGCACCATTTCTATTTTCAATCAGATATCTGTGTTTCTTGCAATTCCACTAAAACTAAGTGTTTTATGAAATTACTAATTCCTAAGGACCTTATGTGATAAAGTACACTTTGTTCTTCGTGAAATTGCAGGAACTACAAGCATTTGACTGAAAATTGTAATGGTGCAAATTGATGCTATCAGTGTCCCTGATAGACAAAGATGATCTCTTTACAATTCCTTTAAAACTGGAATAACATAACAAAATATTACTTTCATCTATTTGAGGTATTCCTAGTCAACTAAGAGTATACAAACCTATTTGCGATAGTATATGATTCAGGGTGTATTGGTGTCATATCTAATGGATTAGGTTCAATGTTCTTGTCTAATTTAGCTTTCTTGGATTTACTCGTTCCTGATGCAGCCTTTCTTTTTCTGTCTTTTATATCCTTACAAACAGGCTCACTACAATAACAAAATAAGGAATTGATAGGTGTTTGGACATACTACAATTAGACATATCAGCATACTGTCTGCAAAAGGATATGTCCAGAAATGTCCTTAATTTCAGCCACCTGTAATCTCTATCATCCAGAACGCTTATGTTATTCAAAAGAATTTAAATTGCAAAATCCATTGATTTTATCTCAAATAAGTGATAGATATGTTGTTATGTAGTAAACATTTAAAAATGTACGAGAACCATAGACACCACACAATTGGAATGGTGAAAATAGAAGTTGCCAGTATAAATAAATGAACGAAGTACTAACGATACGAACTGCAAAACGAAAACCGGAAATCCGAAACAACATTTTGGCGAAACATTGATAGCAGCTAATGAGCTTTTCACATGAGGAAGTATATCAACCATAAGTGAGTAAGTATTTCATTATGGCAAGTCTCGCAAGCGAATACGCCCACCAGCAGCTTGATAAAGAGCTAAAGGTGAACTGTAACACAAACTCTATATCATAGCCTGTAGAGTGAGCACGCACCAAAAAAGTGATATCAGAGTTTTATGCGATATCTCTCAAGAAATCGAGTCAAAAAAGTGAGAAAAAAAAACGATCGTGATCGAATTGTATGGATATCTCTCAAACCTTGTGCTCACTCTACAGACTACAATTCTCTATTGATTCTTGTGATCTTTTGTATGTGTGTCAATATCATTATGAAGATGTGCACTGTTGAATTTGGTCAGGATCTGATGATTTTTTGGCTCGTGCTCACTCTACAGGCTACGATATAGAGTTTGTTTTACCGTTCACATTTAGCTCTTTATCAAGCTGCTGGTGGGCATATTCGCTTGCGAGACTTGCCGCAAGCCTATGTTTATCAACGCAAAGACATTCTTAGACTAACAGTACTATTCTGATATCATGTAAAGTTTTCAACACTCTAACTAACTGTGCTACAGACCACCTCAAGATTAAAAAGTAAGTAAGTATTAGAAACCTTGTAGAAGCTTGAGGTAGTTGACCAGAATTAACTATTCTTATAAAACCAGCACATTGTTCAAAACTCTTACTACCTACTCCTTTAACAGAGAGTAATTGTTGACGATTAGTAAATACATTATTCTTTTCTCTCCATTCCACTATATTCTTAGCTCTTGTAGCATTTAAACCAGCTATACGTCTAAAAGATAAATAAGCCATTGTCAATAGATATTCACATGCGTTAAACTACATAATTATTGAAAGACGCTTCGAATCATGTTTCAAAGATTACTGAATTATTACTTAGTTTTATGGATTTATTGGATTATAGATGGATTCTGTTGTATAGTTATGACACCAGGTAAGTTGACAGATGGCCACTCATTTTAACCGAGTTTAAAACTTCATATTTTGGGTCATCCTAAGAGGTAGTATACCTGTACAACATTTCTTCCTTGACACTAAAATTTCCGGATTTATCCTTATAAGCATATATATAGAGACATTAATTCCATAAATCAATGAAAGCAGAAATGAAATCTAACAAACAAAACAAAAACTTAAAACTTAGAAAAGACTTCCAATAACAAAAGTCAATCCAAATGTGTTGAAAGGATATAAGATAAAGGGCAATAACTCAGATTACATATTTTTCAACTTTGGCTTTTCGACTATTTCTTAGACTAAATTAAAAAACTTACTTCAACAGACATTCACTACCAGTGTTTAAATCTACTCCAACAAAACTCACACATTCTTCAATAACTGAATCTAATGATGTTTTTAATTTAGTCTCAGATAAATCATGCTGTAATATAATGTTATAACAGGTTTTAATTATGTGATTAAAATTCCATGCTTCAGTTTTTATTACATTTCTATGACAATTTCCTGTTATTTACTACATTTTCTATAACAACTTCCAGTTATTTATAACATTTTCAATAACAATTTCCAGTTATTTATATAACATTTTCTATGAAAATGTCTAGTTATCAATCACATTGTCTATGAAAATGTCTAGTTATATATTACATTTTCTATGACAATTTCCTGTTATATATTATATTTTCTATGACAATTTACTGTTATATATTATATTTTCTATTATAATTTCCAGTTATTAATCACATTGTCTATAACAATTCCCTGTTATTTACTACAATTTCTATAACAATTTCCAGTTATTTATAACATTTTCTATAACTATTTCCTGTTATTTACTACATTTTCTATAGCAATTTCCAGTTATATATTACATTTCCAGTTATCTATAACATTTTCTATAACTATTTCCTGTTATTTACTACATTTTCTATAACAATTTCCAGTTATTAAATTACATTCTCTATAACAATTTACTGTTATTTACTACGTTTTCTATAACAATTTCCAGTTTTATATTACATTTTCAGTTATTTATAACATTTTCTATGACAATTTCCTGTTATTTACTACATTTTCTACGACAATTTCCAGTTACCAGTATTTATAACATTTTCTATAACAATTTCCAGTTATTTATAACATTTTCTATAACAATTTCCAGTTATTTATAACATTTTCTATGAAAATGTCTAGTTATTAATCACATTGTCTATGAAAATGTCTAGTTATATATTACATTTTCTGTGACAATTTCCTGTTATATATTATATTTTCTATGATAATTTCCAGTTATTAATCACATTGTCTATAACAATTTACTGTTATTTACTACATTTTCTATAACAATTTCCAGTTTTATATTACATTTTCAGTTATTTATAACATTTTCTATGACAATTTCCTGTTATTTACTACATTTTCTACGACAATTTCCAGTTACCGGTATTTATAACATTTTCTATAACAATTTCCTGTTATTTACTACGTTTTCTATAACAATTTCCAGTTACTTATAACATTTTCTATTATAATTTCCAGTTATTAATCACATTATCTATGAAAATGTCTAATTATATGTTACATATTCTATGACAATTTCCTGTTATATATTACATTTTTTATGACAAATTTCTGTTATATATTACATTTTCTATGACAATTTCCTGTTATTTACTACATTTTCTACGACAATTTCCAGTTACCGGTATTTATAACATTTTCTATAACAATTTCCTGTTATTTACTACATTTTCTATAACAATTTCCAGTTATTTATAACATTTTCTATGATAATTTCCAGTTATTAATCACATTATCTATGAAAATGTCTAGTTATATGTTACATTTTCTATGACAATTTCCTGTTATATATTACGTTTTTTATGACAATTATCTGTTATATATTACATTTTCTATGACAATTATCTGTTATATATTACATTTCCATGACAATTTCCAGTTATATATTACATTTTCTATGACAATTTCTATGACAATTTTACATTTTTATGACAATTTCCACTTAATTCAAAATGAGACTATCACTATCATTGATAGTGTGAACACATAATACTATCACTATCATTGATAGTGTCAACATAATACTATCACTATCATTGATAGTGTCAACACATAACACTATCACTATCATTGATAGTGTCAACACATAATACTATCACTATCATTGATAGTGTCAACATAATACTATCACTATCATTGATAGTGTCAACATAATACAATCACTATCATTGATAGTGTCAACACATGATACTATCACTATCATTGATGATTTTCTATGACAATTTCTATGACAATTTTACATTTTTATGACAATTTCAAGTTATTTATTTTCTATGACAATTTCCAGTTATACATTACATTTTCTATGATAATTTCCAGTTATATATTATATTTTCTATGACAAGTTTCTGTTATATATTATATTTTCTATGACAATTTCCAGTTATATATTACATTTTCTATAACAATTTCCTGTTATATATTACGTTTTTTATGACAATTATCTGTTATATATTACATTTTCTATGACAATTATCTGTTATATATTACATTTCCATGACAATTTCCAGTTATATATTACATTTTCTATGACAATTTCCTGTTATATATTACGTTTTTTATGACAATTATCTGTTATATATTACATTTTCTATGACAATTATCTGTTATATATTACATTTCCATGACAATTTCCAGTTATATATTACATTTTCTATGACAATTTCCCGTTATATATTACGTTTTTTATGACAATTATCTGTTATATATTACATTTCCATGACAATTTCCAGTTATATATTATATTTTCTATGACAATTTCCAGTTATATATTACATTTTCTATGACAATTTCCTGTTATATATTACGTTTTTTATGACAATTATCTGTTATATATTACATTTTCTATGACAATTATCTGTTATATATTACATTTCCATGACAATTTCCAGTTATATATTACATTTTCTATGACAATTTCTATGACAATTTTACATTTTTATGACAATTTCCACTTAATTCAAAATGAGACTATCACTATCATTG
>NW_008706978.1:424020-443857 GCF_000327385.1 Lottia gigantea | reverse complement strand
AATTATATTTTCTATGACAAGTTTCTGTTATATATTATATTTTCTATGACAATTTCCAGTTATATATTACATTTTCTATAACAATTTCTATGATAATTTTACATTTTTATGACAATTTCCAGTTATTTATTTTCTATGACAATTTCCACTTAATACTACATAATACAAACGCTTACTTTGTTGTAGTACTACAGTAACACATAATACTATCACTATCGTTGTTGGTGTCAAACGCTTACTCAGTTGAAGTACTACATTGATAGTGTCAAACAGATACTTTGTTGTAGTACTACATTAATAGTGTCAAACACATACTTTGTTGTTGTACTACATTGATAGTGTCAAACACATACTTTGCTGTAGTACTACATTGATAGTGTCAAACACATACTTTGTTGTTGTACTACATTGATAGTGTTAAATACTTACTTTGTTGTAGTACTACATTGATAGTGTCAAACACTTACTTTGTTGTAATACTACATTGATAGTGTCAAACACATACTTTGTTGTAGCACTCCATTGGTAGTGTCAAGCACTTACTTTGTTGTAGTACTATATTGATAGTGTCAAACACATACTTTGCTGTAGCACTACATTGATAGTGTCCAACACATACTTTGCTGTAGTACTACATTGATAGAGTCAAACACTTACTTTGTTGTAGTACTACATTGATAGTGTTAAATACTTACTTTGTTGTAGTACTACATTGATAGTGTCAAACACTTACTTTGTTGTAATACTACATTGATAGTGTCAAACACATACTTTGTTGTAGTACTCCATTGATAGTGTCAAGCACTTAATTTGTTGTAGTACTACATTGATAGTGTCAAAAACATACTTTGTTGTAGTACCGGCCTGATGTTCGTACAATCTTATAATAGATGTCACTGAACAGGAGTGGGGCTAATATATCTCAATATTTAATACAAACACCTACCTGGTACATTCCCACACCAATATGTTTAGGTTCTATTTTGACTAATTCAGCTAATGGATCTTGTAATCTTCTTGATATTGACACTACAAATAAAAGTAGGATAACCTGACCAAGAATTTAAAAAAAAAACACTTAAAATGAACTTCATCAGCCATACACTTGATGGAATAAAGACTGCATATTATGTTGAAACCCAATATTTCTACAAATTAAAGGGATTGTAAAGGGAGTTCTAATCGCAAAATATACTTCATCACACAAGGCCCTTTGTGGCGATTAGTGACGTCATCATAGACTTACTTTAAGTGGATTGTAGGAACAACAGACAACTTGTTAAAAATTTGCATGGTGCAAATTGATGCTATCAGTGTCTCGGATACACATAAAAAATTTACAAAAACCTCTGTGTAACACTGAATTCAGTGGTTGCGCATTTGCCCCCCTAGAATAGTGGTTTGCACCCCCAATTGTACCCCCACTTTATTTTCAACAAATCTAAATGTCTACCTTTTTTCTCCAAAATATTGGTCAGAATGCACAAAATAAATTCATTTTTTCTAAACTTTTCTTGAGAGAACCCTCTATGACACTCTATGAGAGGCTTGTGTCTATGACACCACCACAGAGTAGCCAAAATTTGAATTCAGCCTCAGCAGTCCCCCACATTGAGTCAGCCTGGCCCCTATTTGTACCCACAGTCTCTGAAGGCCGGCAACACCACTGACTGAAAATTTCCTTTTTTCATTTTCTTTAGGGTCCACTCAATGCTATACTATTTGATATATCTATATTCAATTATAATGTTGATATTTTGCAATAGAGTATATAATGTACCTGCTCCACGAAGTGTTGGATCAAGTTTAGGAAATTCTTTTTCAGCCACTTTAGAACAGCTATATATTGAAGCACCACTCTCATCTACAATACTGTAATAAATATAATTTCAACAGCTTATAACCTAGTTTATACTTATTCAATGGTTCAAAAAACAAAGAATACTCTCAATAATACTGCCAATAAACCAAAATTTATTGAATAAGATAGCTTGTCAGACAAGGTATTATACGCCCACTGGCAGCTTTGATTTTGAATAAAAGTATTTGGCCTGAAATATTACCAAGATTGGGCCTTCTAGAGTAATTTCAGGCTAAAACTTGAACGCATTTTTAGGAACAAGGGCAATAACTCAAACTAATGGACGGACAGACAGACATGAGTGACAACAATATATTTCACGTGGGCGTATATAAAAATGAAATGAATGGAGTTTTACGTCCTACTTTTCTGTATTTCATAAAAGAAACAAACACTATTTTATAGTATTCAATGCTGGAAGAAGAGATTCATTACAATTGAATACATGTGCATTCTATCGATGGTTTCAACAGCTTTTGCATGGTGTCCACCGACCGTCTGATTCTACCAATAACCAAATTTTCAAATTCTCCACCATAAATCAATCAAAGCCTGCATATTGATAACTGATAACATGCATTAATGCATTAACATCATCAAGTAATAATATTATCATTGCCTGATTAATTAATCCCCCAATTAAGATGATAATTTGGTCTATTTACTCCTGATAATGTGTATTTGAAGCCCACCATACACAATGTTTATAATAACATCCATTAGACTTTACTTTCACTTTCATTATGAAAAAAGAATTGAATTCCTGTTTTTAACTTTGAAACTCACCATTTTAACAGCATTAATATCAAATTATTTATATTTAGGCTGAATTGTTAATTTCATTATGTCAAAATGGCCTAAATTAAATTCAACATCTTCAATGCAATTGTCTATCTATGTATTTTAATGTTAAAACTTACGTATAATAAACATCTAATGGTCTGAATACTTTAGTTTGTATTAAGGTACTGATGAATTTTTCAGTCTCACGACAAGCTGTACCATTTCCAATAGCTATCACTTCACATCTAAATAAAAACAGTTTCACAGGTTAATTTCTTCATAATTGTTAATAATTACTGTAAACCGTGCTTCATTGCATAAATTGTAAATAAACCCTTTTGCTTATTGAAATTTTTTTGGGAAAAAAATGTAATTGATTCAGCCAACACAGGTAAAAAAAAAAACTTAATTCTTGCATGAAAGGTATGGAACCTAGTAAATTCTCTTGGGTATGATCTGATATCCACCACGATCTCACAAGCTTGATATTAAAGGCAAATAACCTCCTTTCTATACTGCTGTCTCAAGTATAAAAACGAAAATGAGATGAATAGAGTTTTCTGCACCTTGTGGGTTAATAAAGATGGGTGCAGTGAGGGAAATTTTGACATTAGCCTGCTCTTTTTCAATTTCCAATTATCCAGAGATCTTTAACGTGCACAGACTGAAGCACAAAAGGCCTTGGTTTATTGTCCCGACTAGACGCTTTTTCCATGTCAGGTCCTCTACCTGCATCACTGACAGGGGGAAACCAGGTTAAAAAATCTAAAGGTATTATCTCAACCTATGCTCAATGGAAAAAGACGACACTATCACTTAAAACTATACATAGATACTGTTCAATAAAAAAAACTACTTACTTGTATTTTGAAACCACCTCCTCTACAAATTTTTTAGATTTAAAATCATGTAAATAAAACACCATTGTATCTAAAACTTGACCTAATAAATAAATGTTACTGTTTCTGAAAAGGCAGAAACTATAAAAATAGCTTAAAGTTGGGTTTCCTTATTTGAATTTGATCCTTATTTGATTAATTGGTTTCAAAAAAATGATCATGTATTTTATGTACAACAGTCTGGATAAACAAAAAAAAAAGTTTTTTGACCTTTCTTGAATTAATTATGGACATGTGAGACAAACTGGTATTTTTCCAAATCATTAGAACACATCTACTTTATATTCATGTAAGTATTAGCAATTTCAGTTTTATGAATGAAAATAAGGGAACCCATCTTTAAATTGAATTAAACAAATAATCACATGACTATAACGATATATCCTAGTACTAAGTACATGAGAGGATGAAAGCCTACGCTTTCTTGCTATGGGGATGATTTGACCTAATGGCATCTAATCACCTAGCAGATGACAATCCAACTTGCTACCATCTGAGTTATTTCTTAATTATTAAAAGACAGTATTTCAACCCAGCATTAGAGCGAAATGTTGACGTTTACACAGTTCAAAGTGTATTCAAGAAGATATTCATATAGCCATTCACTTCTAGGTATAGGTGATAAGAGGTGAAAGACCAACACTGGGCTGACTTTTAGAAGATTCATAATGACTGAAAAGTCATACCTTGATATCAAATGAACTAGCTCGAGGCGTTTTTGCCGGCTGATTTGATTTGGTTTTAATTTGCTAGTACGATAAGATAAGCAGTGGTCTACAAATGCGAAATTTGATATTGGCGATTAGGCAATATGGCTGCCACCGCTGAAAAAAAAGAAGTCATCTATTTTGATTATTATTATTATAGGTAAACTTTCTCACAAATGTATTGATAAACTAAACTTCCTGGCTCACAAATGCACAAAATAGCTAATCTATCAAATCGAATCAGCCCACAAAAACGCCTTCAATGCTGTAGTTAGAAGAACATACCAGTAGGAGATATAACAGCTGATTTACAACCATTTTTAAATCCTGGATCTACACCCAACACAACTTTTCCCTTTATAGGTGGTTGTAATAATAAACTTTTTAAATTATCTGCAAAAACTTTAATAGACGCTTCTTCGGCTTTCTTTGATAAATCTGATCTGAAGAGAAATTAAAGATATTTTTATCAAAAATTGTGATCATAATCTACCTGATTATCAAAATATTTTATCTACTTTACATTCAGAAAGAAATTGAATGTTCAAGTATATCAGGGTTAAATTTAAGTGCTATCAAAATGAAGCGTTTTTGCAATCCAATACTTTTTATGATAAGTCAAAATTGATCACGATGATCTGCGAATCAAATCAAATTGTATATTTTTGGAGAAAATTTTCTGCCAAATTCAGAACTATACTTGTGTCTATAACTTATCCTTAGACTCCAACTGTTTCAGTTTCGTAGATACCAAACATGATGACAAATTTGGCCATTGTCATGATGAAAATTCTAATGCAGATATTTTATGTAAAAGTATAAATTCATTACTACAATAAAAGATAGATTGCCAGGCAAGGTAATATACACCCACTGGCAGCTTTGATTTTAAATAAAAATATTGGCAGTAAAGTAACAATCACAAGAATTGAGCTTTCCAGAGTGTTAACAGACCTAAACTTGAATGTGTTTTTAAGAACCCGGGCAATAACTAATAATAAATATTTTTCGATTCTTCTGGTTTTCAATAGGGTTTATCCTTGGGTGATTACGAGCACTCAAACCAAGTTTTGTCAAAATCCGTCAAGAATTGCGTCTTATTGAGTGTTTACAAGCAATTGTGGGTGAACGGACGGACGTCGTTGATGGCAATATACGCCCCCCATGTCATGTAGGCGTATCAAAATATTTTCATTGTAGAAATAGTACTCGATATTGCACAGTATGAAAAGATAGCTTGCCAGGCAAAGTAACATATGCACAATACCAGCTGTCAGAATAATAACAAAATCTTTAGTGGCTTAATAGTAAATTTTCAAATAATCTTAAAGTTTTCTATAAGTCAAGGCAAAAAACCTGAAACAGTTCATCAAATTCAAACATTATTCAAACATGAACAATGTCTCATTGCTGTACACACAAGGGCAATAACTCCGATTACTGTAGCTTCTATGGCGCCTACAAGGCAAATCTGACGCGTTTTTTCTAGGTCAAGGGCAATAACTAGAAAACCATTCATTCAATTATTACCAATTTTGAACTTGGCTGAGATCCTATCAACATGCATATAAAGTTTCATCAAGATCAGATAAAAACTGTAGTCTATTGAGCCTACAAGCAAAATTTGACACGTTTTTACTAAATCAAGGGCAATAACTCCAAAACCAGTCATCTTGACCAAGATCTCATCAATACATACATGCATACCAAGTTTCATCCAGATCAGATAAAAACTGTAGCCTCTATACAAGAAATGTGAACGGACGGACCGAAGGACCGACGGACAGGGGCGACGGCAATATATGTCCACATTCCCAATTGGGAGTATAAAAAGTGATGAAATAATAAATTACCTGATATTTCTACAAGCATGAGGTAATATCAATCTATCATAAGCATCATTGATACTTTTCTCTATAATATCTCTACAGTCTTTATTATTAATATGTCTAGACCAAATATTCTGACAATATCTAATAAAACTATATTTAATATTATCTGGTATTTCTATTTTCACTGTTAGGAATTTCTTACTTTCACCTCTATTTATAGCTAATATCTGAAATTATATCACAAAATAACAACAAGAATAGCTTGCCAGGCCAGGTAATCTACACCAACTGACTGCTGTTGGAAAAGTTTTATACAGCTTAATATCGATTCAAGTAAATAAAACAAATACATGAAGTAACAAAAATCTTATTTTTTGAAAGATTATTAATATATCAAAAGCAATTTGGCTACTAAAAAAATAACAATTTTGTCAATATTAATGGATAAAAAAAACCTCCAATCTGATATTTGATAATTCAAACATGACCGAGACCTCATTAATTCACACCAAGTTGATATTCATCAATTCATTGAAAAAAATGTTGCTATATATTTTGACAATTCTTACTTGATGTGGTTTGATATATCTAACTGGTATTTTATAATCAAAATATTGTTCAAATTTATAACTATCTTCTTTCTTCATAACTCCTTTTTCTACTTTCACTTTTTTTTCATCAGATTTCTTACCATCATTCTTCTTACCAGTTGATTGTTTAGTTTCCTTAGAATGTAGCATAACATTACTACTATTACAACTGAAACAAGTTAAATACAAAATATAACAGTCTAGGCCCTAGACTCTAGGGCGCCTGCAGAATTTTTGTTTGGGAGGGAAAAAATTTTGAAAATTTGTTAATGAAATGATGCATTAAGTATATCTCAATAAATATGTAAAGGTTATTTTGGTAATAAAATTAAGCAATCTGAAAACTGAACAATTTTGCATGATATGGCTTTTTAAAATCTTGATCCATTTTCCAGATTGGGTCAAATATTCCCATAGTGCAGATGCATTGTAACAGTTTTTTGCTTTGATATATATTTTTTTTTAAATCGAGATTTCTGGGACAGAATATTATGTTATATTCATATACAGGACAGCTTCAAAATAACAAGAGTTCAGATAGAATCCTAGATCATAGATAAATATAAGATAGGAATATTAATATGAGGATTTATCTGACTAAGACAACCATTGAAATTCAATTTTTCAGTTTCAGTCATATTATTGAACTTTCAACTCAATTTTCTGTTTTAATATCTCTATGATATCGTTCTGCAATGGATGTACAGTAAAACCTGCATTAAGAGACCACTCAAGGGAAGAGTCAAAAGCAGTCTCTTAATGAAGGTGGTCTCTTAGGAGAGAAAGTCAGCAATTTGCTAGTTTAATTATTTTATTGAAGGTATACTGTATGTATATAGGGATACATTTCAATTGTCAAATGATCTCACAGCGTGAAACCATGTGTATGAACATGTTTCAGGTTCTGTTTCTGTATTTCTATAATATCGCTCTGCAATTGATGTATGAGTATAGGGACGCAGGCTAAACTATGTATGAGTGACAACATGTTTCAGGTTCTATTTTAATATTCAAAAAGTTTTAGGAAGGCCTACTTACATTTTTCTGAGTTGATCAAAAGATTTCTTATCTTTAGATATAATATCAGCTATGATATGTATTATACCTTTCTCTACATTATCTATGGTATTTAGCTCTAAAATCAAGAAGAAAAACACATCAATTTCCCCTTATCTCCTTTTCAAAAATCACAAATAGCCTCTTTTTCAATTACAAACATGTAAGTTAGGCTGTTCTTAATTTATACAGATTGCCACACATGACTGTATTTTTCTTCATCAATCGAAGGTAGTCTTTTATCGAAAAAATGAAAATGAAATCCTACTTTTCTGCACCAGGTAGTCTAATGAAGACGGGCAACGCCATGTAAGGGACAATTTTGCCAGGCAGCTCTTTTTCGATTTCCAGTCTGTAGCACATGGGGCCTCTATGTATTGTCCCATCCGAACGACACTTTTTCCATGTCAGCCCCTCTTACCTGCATCATTGACAGAGGGAAACCGGGTTGAAAAATCAGAAGGAATCATCGCGACCTATGCCGGGAGAGGCTGTAAACATTATTTATAGTATTTCTGATGAGGGCTTTGATTGGTTGTATCAACTAGCATACAATCCAATCAGATCACTTCTGTGATACAAGAACAGTGGCTATTGTAGTCTAGGTATAAGACAAATGAACTGTGCATAATACCTTGACCATTGTAAGATGGCAAAGAGTCAGCTAAAATGAAAAGACAATCCCTACCCTTTTCCTGTTTATTGACTAGTTTCTGTAGATTGAACTGTTTTCCATCTAAAATCATTAATGCTGTGGGTTCAAGACCTAATTTTTTAGCACGCTCAGCCAATGTTCCCTTATGTCCTGGCTTGAAAGGGGCATACTGAAAAATAAAGTAAATTAGTAAGCTAACACAAAACTAAAACAAACTCAGGCCTTAACCTGTTGAATCTTCTATTAAGATTATCCCAGTCTAATGACTATTAAACCAAACTTTTTTATTTACTTCTTTATTAGCTTTCAAAAGGGCTGCCGTTAGACCCTAACTGAAGTGGCTATATAAAAATAAAAGCTAATAAAAAAACAAAGAACAAAAGATGGGTCTAAATTTAATTTGACTGTGATTATCCTATTCATTTCAAAATTGTGCATGATTTTTCTTCATCAAAACATCTGTTTTTGAGATGATGTTAACAAGCCCTCTTTATTTAAAACTGAAGCATTCGTTATAATGCAAATTAGCAGTAGGAAGTCCAATCGACATAAATGTATTAAAAGTATACAGGCAACCTTTAATGCATTGGCAGTTATAAATCCTACTTATTTTGCAGCATAGCAAACAATCTGATAATCACTAAATCCATCAAGTTCAAAAACGTTTTACTTGAAACTTCATTCTAAATCATGCTCATTAAAGATGGGTTCCCTTCTTTTCATTTATGAAGACGAAAATGCTAATTCTTATATGAATAGAAAGTAGGGGGGTTCTAATGACTTAGAAAAATGACTTAGAAAAATACCGGTTTGTTTCAGATGTCCATAAATAATTCATAATAAGCTAAATTAGAAGAGAATTACCAGCAGAATTCCAATGAGTGACCGATCAAGAAAGGTCAAAAGTACATACATGTACATTTATGATTGATCTTAATTGTATGCAATAAGAACATAATGATATGATTCAGAATACATGATAATTCATTAGAAACACCAATTAATTTGCTTAATTTGACACTAAAAAAATAAGGAAACCCATCTTTGAATAAATATGTAGCTAATTTTCATATTTTCTACAGTAAATAATTCAAAACATAAAATTTACGAAATAATAAAACAAGGTAAAGTACCAACCAAAATTTCAATTTCATCCAAACTTTGTGCATTTTGTAGCGACTCAGCCAATCCACTTGTCATCTTCCCTAATTTACTGATTGATCCATGAACAGTGTTTATCTTTCCTCTAACTACACTGAAGGTAAATATACAAAATGTTCATTATGAATTATAAGAAAAGCTATCTTATCTTGATTTTCTGACATTCTTGCTACAATTGGTGCAGCTAATAACCATTTACATCTTAAACTTTCAGCAGCTGACTCCTCACAAAGCAGAACAGTATCCCTTTAACCCCCCCTGTTCCCAACCTGGGGTGTGGGACTAAGGTGTCAGGGGTGTGGCCAACTGGTGAAGGAGAGGAATTTATGTTGAATGCAGAGAGCAGCTCACATCATCACATGCTGCAAATGTGGATGAAACAAATTTTTGGGGGTGTGAAAGGTCCAGGGGTGTGACAGCGAGGTTGGGAACCACTGCTTTAACCCTTGGGAGTTGGGATCCGACTGTCTGACTACATTGAGCTCTGAATTGAATTTTTTCTCTCATTTCAAAAATATTCAAAATAAAATTTCAATCATATACCATTTGTGTTAGAATGTTTTTGGGTCTATAGAAATATAAGGTTCAGTGATTTTACATTAGAAATAAACAGTCACTTTCCTCCAAGACAGTTCACATGAAAATAGCCTACTTTTCAGTCTGAAATTCCCCTCTGTAAAATCATTTTCACAATTAATATTTTTTTTTTTTCAATGTTTAACATTTTCTTCGACCAAAAGACAATCGAAAACTCTCAGTAGTATTTTGTAATTGATATTTCAATTCATATGAAAATGATTGTCAAAATTCAATTCAGAAAACATTGTAATCAGAGAGTAGTGCTGTTCCACAGGAGCATAAATGTCTTTCAAACGCAGATAATTCTGGACACACATGAATTTGAAGCCTCATATTTCGATGGTGAGCTGTGAACACTATTACCTATTGACTTAGCCAAAATATTCCTGTTTCTGAGACTAAAGTATGATTGGTCAAAACACGGCGCACGCTCGTACACAGTTATCTTCTATTCTTTTCTTCACTTACGTTAGATCTTTGACTAATTTGTCAATTTCTCTTAACTTCTCAACTTCCAGATCTTTGGTCTGTTCTTTCCTATATCTGGCTATGAAAGGAATGGTGGCTCCATCTTCTAATAAATTGATAACATTATCAGCAACACCAACATCTATACCTAAAGTTTCTGATATCACCTCTTCTACCCTCCATAAAGGTAATAATTCATCTGCTGCTTCTCCTTTAGCCATCTGAAATATTTTTGAAATGATAAGGAACAAAAACATTTCACTATCTATTTTGAAATATTAAAACAGAACATGAATCTAGCCCAGTCGCCAGGAATGAATTGGTGCTGGGGCTGAGATTTTATACTCAGGAAATTTGAAGAACTAAATGCCCAAAGAACTTATTTCTGACAATTTTAAGGCGCCGAAAGACACTGTTAATGAATCAATCTCTGCTGAACTGCAGGAGGTTTTGCTGGGACTTAATTCTCACCTGCTGGCCCCAGACCCCACAGACCCCACCCTAACAACGGTGCTGCATGAATCAGGTTGTTACTCAGAATATTTCGCTCTACATATGATGTATTGAGCACTATGTTAACATTGAGAATATTTTATTATTGTATCATTATCTATTTAAACAGCTATTATACTGAAATGAAAGTGAGTTGGTTTCACTGACTATTTTCCTTAAAAGCCCCAGGAAGAATATCGTACATATTTAAAGGAAGATTCCGCTACTTTGTAGGTCAAACATTTTTTTTTTGGCTCAAATTTGTTAAAACTCTAAACCAAAATCTATTGAAATGTATACCATAATGTATCTGGAAGTTTTAACTAAAAAAATCAAGCCGTTAATTTTTAAAGCCAAAACTTGCAAGCTGTTAGAAAACTACTGTACGGATTTGAGTAAAATAAACGCCTAATTGTAGAGTAATATGTCTCCTACAGCTATATTGTATCCCTGAGGTTGCAAAATCTCATGTAAGTGAAATTTAAATGCATGCCATTTTTTAATTTTTGTTAACTGTTGGCCAAATCTTCAGAAATGCATAAACAAACAAAACCAGATTTGATTGGTCAAATGCTAAATTTCCACCCAATCAAAACAGTGATTCTATAACAAAGCTTGGTGAGTTTTCCAATTTTCCATATCAATTAACAACACACTTAAATGAGACTATTTACAGCTCGTTCATAATTGTGCAGTTAATTTAACTGAGATTTGTCTACCTCTGCTGGTGCATAATGGTGCAGCAAATAATTATGTTCCATAGGCCCAAAGGAAAGTGATGCAGGCCTACCTACTCTTTAAACCAATGAAAAGACTGGTACTTTCATGTCATTTATCAATGTAGACAATAAATGTGGCTTGAAAAAATCTATCAGAATCAGGGGTTAGAAAGTGAGTGAGTTTCGGACTACACATGGCCATGATCTACGCATTCAAGCAAGGGCCACAGAACAGAGTAACATTGTAGTATCTGTAGGCCTATCATAACTTTGTGGTCTTGGTCTAGGCTAGCCTGCTTAAAAAATTTCAAAGCATATTTATTTTCTCTAAAGATCTGTTTTCAATTGCCTATTGTGTAAATTATAAAACAAACTACTTTTGTTGACTGCATCACCTGAGAAATCAGAAATTCTTCGATTTTGACTAAATTTTAGTTCTCTCCCTTACTTTATGAATTCTGTTGAAGTGCAATCTTAAATCATAAAGTAAATGTTTTAATAAGAATAGTTTGAATATCTTCACTGTCAAAATCATTCATGTTCATTTGTTCATTAAAATAATCTTCTTTTAGATCTAGTTTCCGACTGAACATAAATTGGAGGCGAGCATCTAAAGCCCAAGTACAAAAAGACTTTCGGACTACATAAAAGTGCAACAATATCAAGGACAGATAACTCCCATACTTACTTCCGGTCTAAAGGTTTCCGAATTTATGTAAAAGGAGTTTTGTAACGAGAAAGTTGTTGTTATCTACAGCTTTTCAAGGTTGACAACAACTTGTTATATCCAGAACCCTGAAATCGTTACTACAATCAAGATGTTAGCTTCCAAATTGTCACGGAATAGATTTTGCACCCTTTTAAAGAGGTGTAAAAGCACTTTGGTAATCGTGGAACATAACAACGAGAAAGTCACCCCTATTACTTTAAATACCGTGTCTGCAGCATCGAAATTGGGTGGTGAGATATCTTGCCTTGTAGCAGGCAGCCAATGTGCTAAGGTTGCAGAAGAAGTCAGCAAGATTAAAGGTGTTAATAAGGTTCTTCTGGCGGATAGTGATGCTTTTAAGGGGTTCCTACCTGAAGCCCTTGCACCACTTTTAATTGCGACCCAGAACCAGTTCAAATACTCACATATTCTAGCTGGTGCTACAGCTTTTGGTAAAAATTTGATACCCAGAGTGGCTGCTAAGATGGACGTATCACCTATCTCTGATATCATTGGTGTGGAATCAGAGGACACATTTGTAAGAACCATTTATGCTGGAAATGCTGTTCAAACTGTGAAGTCAAATGATGATATCAAGCTGGTGACAGTCAGAGGAACAGCTTTCCCTCCAGCAGAAGAAACAGGAGGTTCGGCAGCAACAGACAAAGCTCCAGTTGATGGAATTAGTAATGACCTTTCCAAATTTATTTCACAAGAATTGTCCAAGAGTGATCGTCCAGAATTAACTAGTGCTAAGACAGTTATTTCTGGTGGAAGAGGAATGAAAAATGGGGAAAATTTTAAAATGTTGTATGATCTTGCTGATAAAATGAATGCAGCAGTTGGTGCTTCAAGAGCAGCTGTTGATGCAGGTTATGTTCCAAATGATTTGCAAGTTGGTCAAACAGGAAAAATTGTTGCTCCTGAGTTATACATTGCTGTGGGAATTTCTGGAGCTATTCAACATTTAGCTGGAATGAAGGACAGTAAAGTTATTGTGGCGATCAATAAAGATCCAGAAGCTCCAATCTTCCAAGTAGCTGATTATGGACTTGTTGCTGATTTGTTTAAAGTGATTCCAGAAATGGATGGTATGCTAAAGTGAAGTGAGAGACAGTGATGTAATGGATCAGAAATAAAAACTCCAGAACAATAAACAAGCAAAAGTTGATCCAACTAGTTGTTATTCCTATAAATAAGTTATTTCACATGGAAGTGATGTTGCACTTTTAATTTATTCAAATTATACAAGCCTTTTGAACTTGGAGTTTACCCTCTTTCAAAATGTCTGTTAATTAAAAGAATAAGTTTAATTACAAATAAAAATGGTTGGTTGTTGAACATCTGTTCACTGTTATATTTGCTGATTAATTTTTATGTTTATTTTGAGTGAAATTAATATATTTGAATATATTATTCTTATTCCTTTTATGAATCATTCCACACTGTGATTGCCTTCATTTCACAACAGAAGCTGGGTCAGCTTTTGGTAACAGTAGGTTACAGTTATTACTTGCAACATGAATGAATACTGTGAGAACATGAGAACAGTAACAGTTTCAATTGTCTATATCGCGGAAGTTGTTGTGGCAAAGGTCCAGGGTTCAAATCCCAAATCAAGCATAGGCCGAGATAATGTCTTTGGATTTTCAGTGATGCAGGTAAGAGGGGCTGACATGGAAAAAGCGTTTAGTCATACAGATGTGACAATAAACCGAAGCCCCGTGTGCTACATGCTGTGTACGTTAAAGATCCCTAACAGTTGGAGTCGACATGGTGAAGAAAATTAGGACATTACACTCCATTCATTTCATATTTGTTCATATCACGATTAACTATCTTATGTCAAGTTCTCTTTATACAACGCAACAAAAACATACAGCTACAATTTAGACTTCCATATCCTAGAGGATATTAACTTTCACTTATAAAGGGACAGATTCACCATCCGTTTGACCAATCGTACATAGTCTCAGGAACGGGAATTGTTTAGCTTAGCTCAGCCCATCTCATCACCAATGGTGTTCACAGCTCACTGTCCAAATTTTAGCCTTCAAATCCATGTCTGTCTGGAACTATCCGCGTTTGAAAGGTAAAAGGACGACTCGTTTTTTCTTGAGACTCTGCCTTATATGGAAGATAGCTTGCCAGGCAAAGTAATATACGTCCACTGGCAGCTTTGATTTTGAATAAAAATATTTAGCAGTACAGTAACAATCACCAGTATGAAATATTCAACCTTCAGTCATACACTTCTTTTGATTACAAACACTCTGCCAAGTTTCGTCAAAATCTGTCAAGAATTGAACCTTCTAGAATGTTTACAAGCCATAAATTGAACGAGTTTTCAAGGACAATGGCAATAACTCATACTAAATATTTGTCGAGTCTTCTGATTTTCAATAGGGTTCATCCTTGGGTGATTACGAACACTCACAAGTTTCCGTCAAGAATTGTATTTGCGATCTGAAAATTGAAGGCGTTTTCAAGAACAAGAGCAATAACTCATACTAAATATTTTTCGATTCTTTTGATTTTCAATAGGGTTTATCCTTGGGCGATAACAAACACTCATGCCAAGTTTTGTCAAAATCCGTCAAGAATTGCGTCTTGTAGAGTGTTTACGAGCAATTGTTGACGGACCGACCGACGGAAGGACGGACATGGGTAACGGCAATATGCGCTCCCCCATTTCATGTGGGCGTATAAAAATACATACAGAAATAGAAAGAGAAATACCTAGTTTAAAAGAATTTTCGTATATTTGTAGTAGGCCTGCTAAAGAATACTAATTTCATATATTCCAGATCCAAACCAACCCCCGATAATGGGAAACCTATTTCTTTCTGCTATTTTCGTTAGAGAACTTCGTCAGATTTGAATTCTGAAAAGTAATGGTATCTTGGTAGCAGAAATTGAGCCGTATTTTTTAGCAATTACGGACGGATATTGTTAAAAAAATGTATAATTGCGCCAAGTCAGCATTTTTCGTACCACTTGCGATAATGACATAATTATACTAATGTTATTATCTGTAATAGTATGGATTAACTTAAAAACTAAAAAAAACGACCTACGAAAACAACAGAATGCCCCTTTAACCTCAAAGGCTTCAACCTTTACAGTTACTCAGGTCTTTTTAACCTATTTTCACATTGATAACATGTCGGTCAAGGTTTAGTTTGTTGAATTTTCTGTTAACGATCGTGTATTGCCATAGGTCATCCTTGATTTTGAATAATTTTGTCCTAAGGTAAGAACATCCAAAGCAGAAATTTATTTCTCAACTTACAAATAAACTTACAAAAGCAACCAAAACTCAATGTTCAGTCAAGGGCAATAACTCAATGACTCCAGGAGGAACACCCCTTTCAAATTTTCGCCCTATTGTTTTAGATATTTCATAGAAATTCTAAACCTAGCTATATCTCGATTTTAGGACGTGCGATTTGAATTTACTTCTATGGCAGAGATAGTTCCAAAATTTTCATGAAACCTTTGGGGGGGTTGGGGGTGGTAGAGATATAATAGGCTAATCAGACAGCCGCCAATCGTTGATGGAGCAGATAGATAAAAATTTGTTGAAAACTTTCTCACCCCGCCATCAGGAATTTTGCTGATTTTGTTACACATTTGATGGCGTTGCAGCTACCCGCCAAATTGGAACTAGCCAGGTCTTCCAGACACTTCTTACAAATGTATGTTGACGATCCAATAATTTAGGTTCCTGGAATGTTTTTATCAACCCTAAAAATGAACAACGTAA
This sequence comes from Lottia gigantea, assembly GCF_000327385.1. Lineage (NCBI taxonomy): Eukaryota > Metazoa > Mollusca > Gastropoda > Lottiidae > Lottia > Lottia gigantea. The sequence goes on along the minus strand of NW_008706978.1, from coordinate 427,580 downwards.
TAAATATAATCCGACCAGTTAAAAAACACCCTATTTGTAGTTTAAAGTTTAAATATCTCCAATCCTATGGTAATAGTATAAAGTGTCTCAGCATTTCTAGATTTATACCTCCAGTTTGGGTTAAAGGGACAGATGTGCCATTTTAGAGGGTTGATTTTTGTATCGAAAATATGTAAATAGTCTTCAGAAGTACTAGCAATGTACGATAATGTCATATTTCCTTCAAAAATACTTCAAACTAGGAAACTACTCACTTTATCTATATATGTCTTTTCTACATATCACAGAGTATAATCTTAAAATGACGAGTCATCATTTTGGCATTCAAACGCAGAATTGAATTGGACACACATGGAATTGAAGGCGCATCTCTCCCTTTAATGAAGTAAAATTTGTAGAATTTCAAAATATTCGAGAGGTAGACTAATAAATCATGCCAATGATGCTAGTTTCTTAAAATTATAAAAACCACCGAGAGTTGCCTTGTATTTCTAGATTTAGTGGATCATTCTCCTGAAAATGTTTTGAAACTTTGAATTTGTTGTCATAAATTTTGATTTAAGCTGATCAAAAGATAAATAATAAGGCTGCAATTGAACCCAACTATTGTCAATTTCTAGTTGATATCAATGAAATTTTAACGTTTTTTTGCGTTATTTGACCTTTCGTGGCCTTTGACCTTGAATAACTCAAACGCCCCCTGACCCGGCACTTTACCTCCCAGATTCGGATTCCTGAGGAAAAATGCCTCTAGAAAAGTTAACTCAGATTTTGCCCCCTCTCTCCCCCTTCTCCCTCTGGTCTAAACTTTGATCATCTAAGTTACCCATATATGGATAACAATTCCTTGCCATATTTCTTACAATTATGGTTTTAACAAAGACAAATTTGTTCTATGTAAGCTAGATCTATTCAGTGGTTAAATTTAACTAACGCGACGAAAAACCAGGTCATATAAGTGAAGACGTACGTATGATTTAAAGATATCACGAGAGACTATATAATCATTTTAGAAAATAACGTTGAATCTGTTTCACTACATGTTATATTTATATCTATGACGTTCGTTTGTCAATTGATACAGATAATATAATTTCGAGGGCCGTTTACCTTGAACACGTTATAATTATGTCAGTGTTTGTACACTTGGGATTTGCACCTGTAATAGAGGTGTTCGACTTAAATAGAAAATTTGATGAAGATAATTCGACGTGTAAAATCAACCTTGGCCTTGGAGGTAAGTACGTGCGTAATGAAAAGTACAATTTTGCAATATACTGAGTAATATGTAAACCATAATAGAAATATGACAAGGGATTGTTATCGATATACGTGCTTATGGGTAACTTAGATGGTCAAAGATGATCAAAGTCCATTTTTACTGTTAAGATTGTAAAGAGGTTTTCTAATATTTATGTAAGTATTTCGGTTCCTGCAATAACACAAAAAAAAGACAAAGTGTTTGATCAAATATAATGCATAAGGCCCTTCCCGATTGAACCACATAGGCCATAATTATGCTATCAGTATCCCCGATACACATTAATAACTTAGAAAACCTCTTTACAATCCCTTTACAGAAAATCTACAGTGTTGTTGATAGCGTTAACTTCATCTTCGTGAACCTCGGTCTTCTGCATGTTTTCAGCCTACAGGACTGATGATGGAAAACCATGGGTTTTACCAGTAGTAAGAGAAGCCGAGAAAAGAGTTGTAGCTGACGAAAACATTAATCATGAGTATCTACCTATTTGTGGCCTTCACCCATTCAGACAAGCTGCTGCAAGATTAGCACTTGGTGACAACAGTCCTGCTATTTCTGAAAATCGGGTAAATAGCATGTTTTGAAATTGGACGACAATAATTTGGCCAATTATTGGCTTGTCTAATAATAGTTCATACCCAAATGCATATACACTGAACAAATGTCAATGTACACCCAGATTTTGATCAAATCCTTATCATCTCAATATTGTTTGTGAAAGACAGCAACATTTTCACTAAATTGATGGATTTAAGCAGTCGAAGCCCTCCCAATCTGAATCTGACCACTGATCAATAACGCTGCATAGCCTACACGACAGGCCAAAACGTATGATGCATGGTTCAATTAAGAAAAAAGTCTTGAAGCCGACTAGACCCGAAAGTCGAATCACAAATGAAATTATGACTAACTCCAGTAGATTGTGGCTGACTTTTGCAACATAAAGGAACTTCCAAAGATATGCATTTAATTTATGAAGCAAATGGCACTATTAGTCTAATACTGCATATTCTATGCATGATAAAAGCTTGATTGTTGATTCTAAATCAATAAAGTGCACCTTCCCGTTTGTACCCTTAAACTTAACTTTCTGCAGAAAGCCAAGCTAAAAATAAGTAGTGAGCACCATGTTTTATTATACAATTACTTGCATAAGGGTTTTTAACTAGTTGAAAAGAACTCGACGACGACAGGTTAAGAAAATATGACTGACGATTTCGACCAATTGTGAGGACTTCGGGGACTAAAGCCGATCAGGACCCGTTATATACTATCTTTATCTACATAACCAGGATTGGCAAGCTGTAGGCCTACCATGAATGAGATAGTATAAACCTCTAAGACTTGAAATTATTGTACCAGAAGCTCAAAAGTGGATGCTTGGACGAACTCATAAGCATAAGGGTATAATATTGGTCAATTCATTTGGTTGAATTTTTACCATTCTGGTACATATTTAGTTCTTTTAATACAGGATACTATTGTAGGTTTTGAGTATTCAATGTATGGGAGGTACTGGAACCTTGAGATTAGCTGCTGAATTTCTGAAGCAGAAATTAAAGTTTGATACCGTTTATGTTTCCAGTTTGACATGGGGTAGGTCAACTTCACAATGTCAAGCTATTACGAACTTCGTCTTATAAAACGTTCGAAATAGCTTGGCATTATGAAGAAAGGGGTAGAAAATTTCTAGATTATGGTTTAAAAGTATCTTAAAGGGAGAGCTTGCCATTTTTTTGAGTTGATATGCGTTTTGAATATATGTAAATAGTCTGCAGTACTAGAAATGTATGAAAATTCATATATATGTCTTTGCTATATATATGTCAGAGTCTCAAGAAAGACGAGTATTCTTTTTTAACTTTCTAACGAGGATAATTCTAGACACACATTGATTTGAAGGCTCATGATGAGCTGTGAACACTATAATAATTACCTTAGCTAACTCTAATCAATCTTTCGGATCACGGCCGTGCAGATCTACAAGATGTAGAACCTGCGAGCATATTTTAACAACCAATTCTTTCTCTAATAAGCATAACGGTAAACAATTCCCTATTAACGGTGAGCTTTCTTGTACCAGCACAAATATCATTTACCTAATTTCATGCGACAAATGTCATTTACAATACGTAGGCGAAACTAAAAACTCTTTGAGAGAAAGAATTAACGGCCATCGTTTCGACATCTCCCATCATCTGGATAAACCTATTGGGAACCATTTCAACTCTCCCAACCATTCCCTCGCAGGTATGAAGGTGGCGCCCATTGAAAAGGTCATCGCAGAAGAAGACAC
>NW_008706978.1:421750-423776 GCF_000327385.1 Lottia gigantea | reverse complement strand
CATTATTGTAACATAACTTTAACCCTGTGCCAGTGCCTTATATTGAATAGTAACTGGTTACTCTTCAATCACCCTAATCTCTTAGCTAACAAAATATCCCGTTTCTGAGACTAAGGTACGATTTAAAGGTACAGTTCAATAAAGTGATTAATATACATCAATCTGCAGTCTTAATTAACGAGACATCAGTGGCTCAAATAACAACAGGACTGGTTGAACGGGCCCCCACCCCAAGAAAAGCATATGTTAAAAAAGCAAACAACTTAAGTCAGCAAGTTTCTTACTCAAATATGGCTTTTTCAGATAATCATGTAGGTATATTTCAAGCGACAGGCTATTCACAGATACATGAATATAGTTATTGGGATCCCATCACTAAAGGCTTAGATTTTCAAGGTTTAACAGACGATTTAAAGGTAATATACGGACGCGTATGAGTCGTCATGCTTAATCATGTTTTTCATATAAGAATGTTTAGAAATTAACTTTCAGGCTATTAATCTCTTCTAATTTGAAAGTCTCTCACATTACGAGATTATTGACAATAATATAATAATTCTGAGCGTAGGAAAGTTGCTCAGTAGACTATGATCACCGGACAGGTGTTCACCAAAGAAATGACAAGTAGCAATTGCCCACCTCAATTTTTACAACTTATTCTTTTTTTTTCATATTACTACCCCCTCCCTCTCCCCCCTCGTAGCCCCGAAAGCAAGTTTTTCGGGCAAAAATCTTATAACTAGGTTAGAAATTCGCCGGCTCCCGAACGCAAAACTGGCTTCGCCACTGAGTGTCTGTCTTACATCTTCAACATGTGTGTAATAGCAATATTCTAATGTCTATTTTCTTTTTCAGAATGCCACCGAGAAATCTGTTGTTATATTCCATACATGTGCTCATAACACAACAGCCAACGATCCAACTGAAGAACAATGGAAAGAAATATTCAGAATTTGTAAGGTGGGAACATCTTAAAAATTGAATGAACTGTTACTTCTACTGGAATACAACCCATACAATTTACACCAATGTTTTCATAATTATCTACCAACATTTCCAGTACCATTTGCACACTTCCGAAAAGTTTTTGGCGATTATTGAGACGAACTAGGGCGTTTATATTATCTGTAACATTAACACACGACTCGGGTCGTATCTAAAATATAAAGGTAAAGGGGTGCAAAAATTAGAGGTGTGTCTCAAAGGCTGACAGAGGCCCCCAGAAGCCAACGAATTTCAGATGAATTCTGATATGCATTTTGAGCGATTAAAGGGCTTAACAGCCGCTGGGGTGGAGGGGTGGGGACCATGACCACAATACTGGCAAGATTACGGCGTTAGATCTCAATCTTTAGTTGTTAGCAATCCAATGTCAGAAACACGAGCATTTTTATGAATCCGAAAAATAGATACAAGGACCTACATCTGTATTTGGTATATGTTCTCTATTTCAGAGAAAACAGTTGATGCCGCTAATGGATTGTACATACCAAGGTCTAGTCAGTGGTGATGTTGATACTGATGCTTTTCCATTGAGACATTTAGATTCTGAAGGCTTTGAATTCTTGATAGCTCAGTCTTTCTCGAAAAACTTTGGACTTTATAGTAAGATGGTTATCAATACTCTTTTCCTTGTTTTTTATTATGACAACCAGCCGACCACTATTCTAAATTTCTGCAACCGCTACTTGGAAGTTGTACATAAAGTTTAAGAGAGGTATTAAAAAAATCGGCCGACATTTTCAAATCAGTTCTTAAATTGTCAGAAGAAATAAGACTTATCAGGTGCTTCACTGTAGACTCTGAAGACGCTCGGAAATTTAACTTTAAAAATGGAGGTGGTTGTCTGTTTGATTCAGATTACAAACTTGCATCTTCGTATATATGCTGTATTATTATGTTTTTTGCATACACATGCTAATGTAATAAACTTATCTAATGTAAGACCTTATCTAGAATACATCATTATATATTGATATATCATAGCCAAAAAGGATGGGGGGGGGGGGGGAAAAGGGGTTCCCTG
>NW_008706978.1:418562-421700 GCF_000327385.1 Lottia gigantea | reverse complement strand
CCTGGTTTAAAAATCCCCCCCCCCCCCCCCCCCCCCCCCACCCACCGAAATAGGTAAATATGACGTTGGGCATTGCTTCTTGTACAAAGAATTCCGTTCATTGTTTTCGTGAGCTTACAAATTTCTCTTTATCTTTTACAGATGAACGACTCGGCAATCTTTGTCTTATAACCAAAGATAGGACAGTTTTAGATGAAGTCCGATCACAATTTGAATTCATCATCAGAAAGCTTTGGTCAAATCCATGTCATCATGGAGCAAGAACTGTGTCTACAATACTAAATGATCCCAAACTGTGCACTGAGTGGTAAGTTGTAAGTTCCCTTAAGACCCTTGCTATGCTTACAGCGTAAAACATAACAGGTGGCGCAACCCTCCCGAGTCCAAATAGGGGGCAGACTGACTTAACGGTCGAGGTTGAAATTCAAAATGCCTCGGCTCTGTGGAACCGTATTAAGCGTCTTAAAGGGTTTTTCTTCCAAGAAATGTTCGAATAATAGAATTGATCGTGCATTCTGGCAAATATTTTCGGTCAAAAACGTATAATCCACAGTACCCCACTGGCACAAACCGTCCTGTACATAATTTGGATCGTAGGTTTCTAATAACTTGATTGTAATGTGTAGAATAATCAACAATGTGTTTCATTTTCCAGGAAAGAAGAAGTAAAGGTTATGGCTGATCGTATTAAATCCATGAGGAAACTATTATATAATAAGCTTATAGAATTAAATACACCTGGATCATGGGACTTCATTTCAAGTCAAACAGGAATGTTTATCTTTACTGGGATGACAAGTAAGAAATAATTACAATTATTACCAGTTACATCCGCAAAATAATGGAAATATCTGTTGTTAGATTCGGTCAGGTAATATAAAAATGATATCGACATGATTGTTCTTACAACAGTATGTATCTTTTTCGCTCGTTTTATGAATTCATTTACCACATGTAGACAATCTAAAGAGTTACTGATGTTATGTCGACATCGCATTTTGTTGAATCAGATTTGCCAATTATAATGTGTTCTGCAGCCTTATGTATGTCGACATTTTCTTACATGCTAGTAAGCGTATTATTATGTTGATTATGCCGCTGATCTTTGTTGTTTTTTTTTTTCAGAACCACAAGTTGAATGTTTATGTACAAAATACCACATTTACCTAACTAAGACGGGTAGAATTAACATGTGTGCTGTTACCAGTAAAAATGTGGACTACATCGCCAAAGCCATCCATGATGCTGTAGTCAATTATTGAATGCACATCCATATCCTAGTTATAGACTTATACAGTTGTATTTCCTGCAAATCAAACTAGAAATAGATTAAATATTTAACACGTTGAATTTGTTCATTTAGCACATTAACACCAACTATTCTAGATCTAAATACAATTTTTAAATTATACTGAAATCATTAATACAAATGACAGTAACAATTTATGCAGTTTTGGGGTAGATCAAGATGACTTTTTTGGTTATAGGTGTTATAGAAGATACTCTCCTATAGAAGCACTGGCCTAGGTCACAAGTAGAGACTATGTATTTCAGCATTAAAAATTATTTCAATTCAAACAGAATATGTTTTACTGAAGACTATTCATAGATTATTACTTCTGGAGAGATTACAAGAAAAAGTATATTCAACTCAAATTCCAATGCAATTGTTTCAGGGAGTTGATGAAAGGGGTTCTAATCTACCGTGAACCAATACAATAATTACTAAAGTGTTTATTTCTTTTATATGCATTGAGCAAATTTTTAGTATAAACGTTTAGTATAAACGTTTGGAAATTCATCTTGGAGCTCATTATAAAAGCGATTGACAATAACAGAGACATTTTTAGCTGTAGTATTGTAGGTTGCAATGAAAGGTATGATTTTGTTGTCATATTGTCATGTTAGGCCGTAAGGTATGACTGTTTGTAGTTTGGTTTTTTGGTTTGATCAATGTTGTTACAGGTACTTTTCTATGGGCTTAACAAGAAGATCCCCAATGGAATGATTGGGTAAATTGAAATGATTCGCAATCGGTCTATCTTTCTTATGGAGTATATCGAAGCGATGACCGTTAAGACGAGTACGCAACGCGTTTTCCGTTTCGCCAACATATTGAACGTCACATTTTTTTTACAAGAAATTAGGTATATAATGTTTTTATCGACGCAAGAAAGTACTTCCGTAAGTTCGAAAATTTTACCGTTCTTTTGTTTTCGAAATAGTGAGATACATTTATATATTCGCAGGTACGACAACTAGAACCTCCACATGGAACAGAACCGAAACCGTTAGGTGGTGGAGGGGTGCTCATGTTTCTTTTCAATGGCCGAAAGAGTGTCGTTTTTAATTTTGCGCAATTTACTGTTAGTCTTAAAATGTCTGAGACTGATGTTCCAATTCTTTTTAAAAATGATGGAAAAAATTCAAAAACAAAAACGGTATTGGTCGGCGATTTTTGTTGCCGACTAGAGTCTTGTCAAAAGTTCCACCGACCAGCTGCGGCACATGAGGAGACAAAAATCTCCAGTCGGTCGTTTTCTATGGCATGCAATTGAAATGTTAATGAATCTGATTGGATGATGACGGTCTGTCAATGCACACGATTAAACTATCGGAGCAATTATAAAATAAATACTGTCGGGAACGCGATAATCTTGTCGTGGAAGCACGGACAGGGCACCTTAAAGAAACAGCACATGAAATGTATAATTGAGACATTATTTATCTTTATCAATAACTAAACTAAAAATTTCAATTCAATTTTAACATTAGTTCAATTTATATATTTGATATTTTCATTTGAAAATAAAGATCATTTCATAGCATGATAGACAAATTTGGATAAATTCCATAACATATCTTGAGAATTGTTTTGTGATGTAAAGGTCTTAATGACTTAATACCTCTAATAGAAAAAAAAAATTAAGATATAAATAATATAAGTGGTTAAGTGGAATGTTGCAAACTTTCATAACATGATATATTTAAAGTTTAGCAAGTTCACTCATATAGGCACCCATTAGTTTGATCTGAAAAACAAAAATCATTTTTTAGATTAGGACTCTTCTTGATATCATTATATTATCAAAATGATTTCGAGTTCAATAAAGATGGAAAAAAATTGATTAGCAATTT
>NW_008706978.1:394440-418512 GCF_000327385.1 Lottia gigantea | reverse complement strand
CGTATCCAACAGGGGTTTATTTTAAATATCAAACTGTGAAGCGATAATTCCCGTTTCTGAGACTAAGGTATGATTGGTCCTAAAAAGGCAAACCCGTCCCTTTAAATTGAACCATGTTGCAAAATTATTTATCCCATTGAATAAGAGAATTCTGTAAGTTAAGTTTGGCTTCAGCAAACTGCAATTTAGTGCCTTTAATAATTTTGAACTATGATTGTGGAAGTTTTCTGTAAGAAAATGTTTCAATTATCCTTGAAAATTCTTGCTTTCCAAATATCCATTCTATCAAATGTTTTCTAAATGTTTTTCTAAGTTCTATGATAGGCAAGGAAATAAAATTCAATTTACTTACTCCATTGATATAATTAATTTTATCAATTTTTTCATTCTGAGAATGTGCTCCATCATCACAAGCTCCAACAGGAAGTAACATCACATTTTTCCCTGTGGCTTCTTGGAAGGTCAAGGTCACTGGAATACTGCCTCCTTCTCTTGTTAAATCTGGTTCAACACCAAATACTAAAATATTAATAGTTACACTAGAATCATTTCAGCTACATTTCGTTTTCAACCTTTTTCATTCTATTACCCCTTTCAGGATACTTGATTAATAGCATTACCCCCTCCCCCCTATAAATTCTTATTATTACCTCTCTTCCATCTATAAATCCTTATTTTTACCCTCCTTGCACCTATAAATCCTTATTATTACCCCCCTCCCCCTATAAATCCTTATTATTACCCCATTTCCCCAATAAATCCTTATTATTACCTTCCTTCCCCTTATAAATCCTTATCATTACCCCACTTTCCCCTATAAATCTTTATTATTACCCCCTTTCCCCTATAAATCCTTATCATTACCCCACTTCCCCCTATAAATCCTTATTATTACCCCTTTCCCCCTATAAATCCTTATCATTACCCCCATAAATCCTTATTATTACCTTCCTTCCCCCTATAAATCCTTATCATTACCCCACTTCCCCTTATAAATCTTTATTATTACACCCTTCCCCCTATAAATCCTTATCATTACCCCACTTCCCCCTATAAATCCTTATTATTACCCCCCTTCCCCCTATCAATCCTTATTATGACCCTCCTTCCCCCTATAAATCCTTATCATAAACCCCACTTCCCCTATAAATCCTTATTATTACCCCCCTTCCCCCTATAAATCCTTATCATTACCCCACTTCTCCCTATAAATCCTTATTATTACCCCCTTCCCCCTATAAATCCTTATTATTACACCCCTTTCCCCTATAAATCTTTATTATTACCCTCCTCCTATAAATCATTATTATTAACCCCCTTCCCCCTATAAATCTTATCATTACCCCCCTTCCCCTTATAAATCCTTATTATTACCCCCCTTCCCCCTATAACTCCTTATCATTACCCAACTTCCCCCTTTGAATATTACCCCCTTCCCCTATAAATCCTTATTATTACCCCCCTTCTACTAAATTTCTACTAAATTGTTTAATTACATGATAAGGCTGATATGCTTAATTTTTGTCCAGATAAGATCATGTACACCATTTTAATAAGTATAACTTAATATTTGAAACATATTTTTTTTATAATATTCAAGACAAAGTTTTTTTTAAAGATATATGTATATTGTTTTACCTATATTTTTAATTTTAAGGCCCGTTTACACGATCATACATTTGTTCAAAACATCATCAGACATTTGTATAACCATGTTCAAGCTTGTCGTGGATTTCTGTCTACACTATCAAACACTTGTATGATGATGTTTGACCATGTATGACCAATAATGAAGGGTAAATATTATTTTTGGTGGGAAAATAATTCAACATGGATGCTCAAAGCAGTCTGTTGAGGTGTGCTGCTGCATCAATTATCATTTTAACAATTCTTCGTCGCCAAAAGCTAAAGAGGAGAGCGTGAAAGGTTCGCAAATGGGTCAGGTACTGGATCCAAAGAAGAGGTCATCATGGGGCTTATCAGAACTTATTGAGTGAGTTACAGCCAACAGACCAGGCCAGCTTTAGAAATTTCTTGCGCATGGATGTAACTTCATTTCACCAAACTTTTTCTGTGTTGGTCACCATTTTGAAAGATAGGAAGGCAGTCACATGACGTCTATACGGCAGCTGATTTGTTAAACATTGGTAACTAATATAAATATTGCCAACATTTGATGGAAAGATGAAACATGCAGCTAAAAATTTGAACAACGTCACACATTTTGCCAGGCCAGTGGCATTAGCCTGCTCTTTTTTTTATTTCCAACTGTCGAGGGATCTTTAATGTCCACAGTCTGTAGCACACGGGGCCTCGGTTTATTGTTCCAGCCAAACGACTGGATGGCTTTTTCCATGTCAGCTTCTCTTACATGCATCACTGACTAATGCAAAGAAATTATCTCAACCTATGTTGGGGATTGAACCCTAGATTTTCGGGTTAGCGAGCAAGAATCTAACTCACTGAGCCACCGCAGCTCCCACAAGGTGAGAGAACAATGAGTTGAGAACATTGATAACTATGGAAAACAACAAACCTGTTTTCATGGCATTTCTTCCCGCCAAATAATTAGGATCATTAAAATCACTGACCCAAGGTCGACCACCATGCCCCATTGTTAATCTGAAATCAGACATCAGAAATATGTTATCCTTTGCCTTTCTGGTTTGATCCAGGATAGTAAAGAAATGAGGTTCACATGGAACTTTTTTTTGTAAGTGAGCCCTACACATATTTGCATCCAGCTTAATCAAATAGTAGTGGTCCTTAAACATCGTGACGAAATAATAATAATAATAATAATAATAATAATAATAATAATAATAATAATAATAATAATAATAATAATAATAATAATAATAATAATAATAATAATAATAATAATAATAATAATAATAATAATAATAACAACAACAACAACAATAATAACGATAACAACAATAAAGCCTTTCTTGTATTTCACCCAACTTATATACATACAAACAAAATTAATTACTTTGTTGCATCAATTATATACTTAGTTTTATGAATTATATACTTCGTTTTATGAATTATATACTTAGTTTTATGAATTATATACTTAGTTTTATGAATTATATACTTCGTTTTATGAATTATATACTTCGTTTTATGAATTATATACTTAGTTTTATGAATTATATACTTAGTTTTATGAATTATATACTTAGTTTTATGAATTATATACTTCGTTTTATGAATTATATACTTCGTTTTATGAATTATATACTTAGTTTTATGAATTATATACTTAGTTTTATGAATTATATACTTCGTTTTATGAATTATATACTTAGTTTTATGAATTATATACTTCGTTTTATGAATTATATACTTAGTTTTATGAATTATATACTTCGTTTTATGAATTATATACTTCGTTTTATGAATTATATACTTAGTTTTATGAATTATATACTTAGTTTTATGGATTTATTGGATTAAAGAGGGCTTCTTTTTAGTTTTGACACCAGGTAAATCCACTGATGAACAAAGACTCATTTTATCCAAGTTTAAAAATCTAAATATTTTGGTCATCCTAAGAGTAAGTGTACCTTTGAAAGACAACCAATAGCAAATAATCTGCACTTTTCTATTTATTCCCTATGTTTTTGGAATTAACAATTTTTAAGCTTATGGAATCTCAGAATAAATCCACAACATTTAGATAGTAAATGATTTCACAGGAATGGCATTGAAAATCTATATCAAATTTAATCAACTGCAATCATCTGTATTGCTTTCTTCATTTGTCAAAAAATTCAATTATATATAGATAATAAGGACTTTTTACACTGAGTAAAAAATATACATAGAGAGAAACTAACTTACTTGATTGTATTGGGACTACCACCCAATGAATGTATAGTATCAACATGTTTCTGAACAAGTTCTTTGATCTTCTCTGGTTCTTGGTGTGGCACAAGACGGATAGAAAATTTACCAATAACTTTCCTTGGTATCACAGTTTTAGCTCCTGAACCATCAAAAGCACCTTCTATGCCTGAAAGTATGTTATGCTTAGTTAGCATATTTGAAATTGATAGTGAATATTTTTCATGTGTGAGACTTTCACCAAGTTTCTTTCAAATCCTTTCAAATTTGACCTATATTATAATTTTTGAGATCTAAAAATAAGAACAAGCTTAATATCTATATGACATGTAATTAAAGTAGTTGTACCATGTAAGGACAAGGAAGGATATCTCCATCTATGCATCAATGCATCTTCCTTCGAGGCATGGATTAATTTCTTAGCACCAATATCCTTTCTGTAATCTTCCTGAAAATGAATGATAACAATTTAATTGTGACAATAGTAATGCACAATTTTGCTGAATTTTAAAGGAACAGATGCGTCATATTTTCAACCAATCTAACCTGTCTCAAAAACGGAAATTTTCTAGCTAAGCCATTCATTAACAGAGTACTCTTGAAATTTGAGCCTTCAAATGCATGTGTGTCAAGGATTATCTACCTTTAAAATCAAAAAGAAGAGTGGTCTTTTCTTACGACACTGCCATATGTAGAAAAGACATATATAGAAATAGTGAGTAAAATTCCTAGTTTGAAGTATTTTTAAAGGAACTATGTGATTTTCATACATTTCTAGTACTTCTGAAGACTATTTACATATATTCAAGACTCAAATCAGCCCACCAAAATGGCACATCTGTTATTCACAAGAATAAGGAAATGCGAAAAAAATATTTTCTATTTTAATAGCAATGTTTTGGCATCATGTTACCATAATCATAACATGGATGCTCATAGCTGCAGAAAACTGCTTAGCAAAATTGGATTATAGTGACATCAAAACTCTTTTTTAAGATAGCTTGCTAAGCAAGATAACATCTGCCTACTATCAGCTGTCAGAAATGATAACAAGTCTTTAGTGGCTTTATAATAAATGTAATTACTCTGAATAATTTCCTCTGATTATTACCACTTTCGAACTTGACTGTGATCTCATCAATTTATACATACATACCAAGTTTCATCAAGATCAGATAAATATAGCTTGCCAGGCAAGGTAACATATGCCCACTGATAGCTTTGATTGTAAGTACAAGTCTTTGCTGCTCAGTCACATTTGGTTCCTGTACTTTACACTGTGTATATAATATTAGTCTAAAAGAGAAAGAAATGTGAATATAAACCATCTTCATAATGACATTGACACACCGATCATCATGAAAATCGATAGATCATCATGAAAATCAATAGGGATCATCTTCATAATGACATTGACACACAAAATAAAAATCAAAAGAATCTGTAAAAAATTGTAGCCTGTAGAGTGAGCACGAGTTGCACAATATAGCTAATAGAGAAAAACGTCAAGTCAGACACGATATTTCGGTGAAAAATTATCCGATCATCACGAAAATCAATAGGGATCATCTTCATAATGACATTGACACACAAAATAAAAATCAAAAGAATCTGTAAAAAATTGTAGCCTGTAGAGTGAGCACGAGTTGCACAATATAGCTAATAGAGTAAAACGTCAAGTCAGACACGATATTTCGGTGAAAAATTATCCGATCATCACGAAAATCAATAGGGATCATCTTCAAAATGACATTGACACACAAAATAAAAATCAAAAGAATCTGTAAAAAATTGTAGCCTGTAGAGTGAGCACGAGTTGCACAATATAGCTAATAGAGAAAAACGTCAAGTCAGACACGATATTTCGGTGAAAATTTATCCGATCATCACGAAAATCAATAGGGATCATCTTCATAACAACATTACAGTACAGTAACAATCACCAGTATGAAATATTCAACCTTCAGTCATACACTTCTTTTGAACTCTTTGGGCGATACTGAATAATATTGAATATGAGTTATTGCCCTTGTTCTTGAAAACGTGCTAAATTTTTAGCTCCTGAAAACTCTAGAACGCAAATATTCAACCTTCAATGTACTGAAAAATAAAACGAAGTTTTGTCAAAATCCGGCAAGAATCACGCCTTTTAGTGTTTAAGAGCTAAACTTTGGGTTCATCCACGGGTGATAATAAACAATTTCACCAAGTTACGTCAAAATCTGTCAATAATTGCCCCTTCTAGAATGTTTACAAGCTAAAATTTGATCAGGTTTTCAAGAACAAATGCAATAACTCCTACTTAATATTTTTCGATTCTTCTGATTTTCGATAGGGTTTATCCTTGGGTGATAACAAACACTCATACCAAGTTTTGTCAAAATACATCAAGAATTGTGCCTTGTAGAGTGTTTACAAGCAATTGTTGACAGGCCGACAGACTGAGGGACATGCGTGATGGCAATATACAGCCCCCATTTCATGTAGGCGTATAAAAATTATATCAATAAATTTGGTAACATTCTCATAAACACTGTACTCTCTATAAACCTGTCAATCTTCACAAATTTTGGCTAACTAATATACCTAAACAAACGTTCCCAAAAAGTTCTACTTGTCCAAATCCAGTAGGGACGCATGCTGAAAATAAGTCAGTTATTCAAAGATTGCACAGCGAGTGACAACATATTTATTAGGTTCTGTTTCAATATTTCTACATTGGTCTAAAATTGATGTATTGAGCACTATTTTAACAGTGGAAATAGTATAAAGTACATATACAATATAATGTGAGACTATAATGATATGTTAATATGAGAAAACTTACTGGATCAAAGTCAATTGGGCCATATAATTGTTTCTCCTCATCAGTCACTGGTTGAACACTTTCATATAAATCTTTTATTAATATACGTCCCTTACTATCAACTAATGAAGACATTATTTTAGTAAGATCTGTCATAGCTTCATGACTGAAATATATAACATCTCATCAGATAATACTACATAATGAAAAAAAGAACTATATTTTACAAGGATAACAACTTAGGTTCACAAGCAAGGATCCTTTCTACCAGATGTTTCTTGGCCAGAATTAACTGTACCAGTATACAATCTGAGTCAACTGAAATTATAAGAGACAATGAATTTTCAAGCTCATTGGACTTTCACACGCTGATTGAGATCAGAACCCACAGCCATCATTTGTTTGACGTAACCAAGCAAATTATGTACAGAACCAACCCTCTGACTGTGCTATAGAACCTCTGAGACTGATTTAAGGTTTATGCCTCTGATCCAAATTCATTTATTTAACACATGACTTGCCTTCCAACAATATATCTTTAAAGATGTGTTTCCTCATTTTAAGCAAACTATATGATTAATTGGTGTTTTTAATGAAGTATCATGTTTTCTTAATCATATCATTATTATATCATATTGTATATACCATTAATAAAGAGTTTAAACAATCATAAATGTCCACTCTGAATAAACAAAAAAAGACTTTTTGACCTTTCTTGACAGGTCACTGAAAAGAGGGAACCCATCTTTAACATATTGGTAGATAATGAATGGATAATTAAAACATAACTTTTGCGATCAATTGCATGTTCGTTATGTAGTCTACTTACATAACCTGTTATTCACATGTGTATTTGATTACTCATCTTTATTTGCCATATATATAATGCTACTGAAAAGGCCACCATAATCAGTTGATAACTAAATCTAATTTAGTGATGATGTATCAACTTTCTAGATCAAGGGTTTATATGTGGCAGACTACTAGAACCTTTCATAGATCAAGATAATATAAACACAGAAGTTATTACTATATTTTATACAATATCTATGTAAATTTCCAGCAATACTTACACTGTTCCACCAAAAACTCCAGAATGCAAGTCTTTTGATGCACACTCAATTTCCAGAAAAAAATAACAAATACCTCTGTAACAGAAATATAATTATCTTTCAGAATCAGATCTAGGCTCTTCTAAACTATTTCATCTAATCAAAGAAACTAGTGATGTGATATTGGTGCACTGGCTGGAGGCAGTGCCAGCCTCCGCGAGACTGGGGTAAAAATAGGGGCAGACTGACTCAATGGGGGGACAAATGTCCACATTTCCATGTGGCAAGTCCTCTCCCCCCCACCCTGTATCCCCACTGGTGCTGCCGCTAGCACTAGCAATTCAATCCATTTAACTGATTATACAAACTCCCTTTGTCTAATCAATAAAATGTTCTCTATCAATCTCTCCCAATTCATAGGCAAACTTATTGCAGCCATAGGTATTGTGGGGTGAAAGCCGAAAGCAGTTGATATATTTCAAAATCGTAACTTTGTCACCGTGATGTTTAATTAAATGAAAATTAATCACTCTCACCTCAGGCCATATGTAATACAGGGTTTAGTTTTTCCTAACCAATAATTATCAGAGATACATACAAAATCTGTTCCCTACAAATATAAAATAAAACTCTTAAAGATGGGTTTCCTTATTTTTCAATGTCAAATTAAGCAAACTATTTGATTAATTGGTGTTTCTAAGGAATAATCATGTATTCTTAATCATATCATTATGTTTTTATTGCATATAATTAGGAATTTTAACCAATCATAAATATCCATGTATGTACAGTCTGGATAAACAAAAAACACTTTTTGACCTTTCTTGATCGGTCACTCATTGGAATTTTGCTGGTAATTCTCTTCAAATTTAGCTAAATATGAATAAAATTATGGACATGTGAGACAAACTGGTATTTTTCCAAGTCATTAGAACACCTCTACTTTCTATTCATATAAGTATTAGCATTTTCATTTTCATAAATGAAAATAAGGGAACCCATCTTTAACATTAACTAGGATTGAGTTTTAAAGTAGTATTTTTTTGCTGTGCAATTTTTGTCAAGTAGATATATAACTATATTTATCTAAAATATATACAACAGTATTTAGAAATATTAAAACAGAACTTGAAACATGTTGTTACTCAGAGTTTCACAATATGTGATCTCCAGACCAAATGACCTATTTTCAGCCTGTCTCAGGTTACCCAAATATTTATTGAAATTTTTATAGAAACATGCGCTTTGCTCTATCAAAACCTTCTTAAGAAATTTTAATTTTAATATCAAAAAACAATTCACAGCATATAAAGCCCACCTGTTTCAAGTATTTCAACATTAAATGTTTTTCAAGGGTGCCGATAATAGTTATTCAATTTTCACATAACATAGGTAAACAGCAAATAGCATTTTTTGACCAATCGTACCTTAATCTCAGAAACAGGTATTTTTTAGCTAAGCCAATCAGTAATAGTGTTCACAGCTCAATGTTGAAATTTGAGTCTTCAAATCCATGTAGGTCCAGAATTACCGCGACTTCCATATAGAAAATCCATGTATAGAAATCGGAAAAAAAATTCCTAGTCTGGGATATTTTCTAAGGAATTATTAAGACTATTTACTTGTATTCAATACTCAAATCAATGCCCCAAAATGGTGCCTTTGTCCTTCCCCTTTTAAGCAATAATAATACCTTCAAGAATCCTTTTTTCTCTGAGATTACCAATTCATCTAGACCTTCAGAACCAGATTCTTCCATACCTTCTAATACAAACTGTTGAATGAAATGAAAATACATATATTAATAAGTTTGTTCAAATTTTGCTCTCTTAACAAGCAGGAAATCAATGCTTTTTCAAAAAACAAGGACAGTAGGCGACATCTTTGTTTCAAATTTTTTTCATTTTTGATAAGCTTCCTTCTTGATCCAAGTTTCATTTAAATCAGGAAATAATTGTTCATTCTACAATGTTTGTTGTATTTGGTAAAGGGAAAGAAACCAAAACCCTGCAATTCAAACGTACTGAAAGAGATTGCAACCTTTTTGGCATATTGGGGACAATTATAGTAGATTTGCACTTTTCAAATTTACAGTCAAATATCTGTGGTTCTTGAAAAATATGTT
The DNA here is from genome assembly GCF_000327385.1 of Lottia gigantea. Lineage (NCBI taxonomy): Eukaryota > Metazoa > Mollusca > Gastropoda > Lottiidae > Lottia > Lottia gigantea. The sequence goes on along the minus strand of NW_008706978.1, from coordinate 408,677 downwards.
GTAAACATTGTAATAATTCAAATGTATGCTATCAGTCTCCCTATTAATCATTAATGTTTGAAAACCTTTTTACAATACCTTTAAGGTTGCACTCTTACAAATAAAACTTAAAGAGTAAGCCTGTCTTTCTTCTTACCTTGACATTTATAGGTACTTCCATTCCAATTTCTTGCATTGCCTCAATACAGTTGATCCAATCTAAAACTGGACCCTACAATTTTTAACAGATATTTTGTCAGACATGATATATAACGGCCAGCATGAACCAAATTAATCCACAATAAGAAGAATAAATTTTTGGTCACTAAGACATATTTCTTCACTGTTGTATATAGTAAAGATATGTTCTAGTTTGACATCTGAGGGCATGGCCAAAAAAACTACCACCTAAATAGTCACTGCTGTCTCTATAAGTAGGAATAACACAGTTAATGTCATAAAGTTCATCTGAAGCATTGGACACAGACAGTTTTTGTTGGCGATCCAAATAGTACAGTGCGAAAGATAATATTCATGTTTTTTACAATGGTGATATCATTGCAAATTTTTTTTTTTTTTTGGTGGTATGTGGCGGATGGAGACAACTCCAAGTCACACCCATCTCTCTATACAATTATAAAGCAAAACATGCAATAACTGTGATTTAAACTAATTATTCTACAGTGCAGCATCTCCCTTATGTATTTATACCACAAAAAGATTAAAGGGGATTTATCAAGACCAGAAAATTTTGTTGAGGGCCAATCAAATTAGTATTTTATGTTCAGAGAATAAGAGTGAGTTATATATTGATATATAATATAAATATGAATATATATAATGAAATATACATAAAACTTCATAATCCAAATGAAGTATGTGCTATACAATAAATGAGTGAGAGCGGAAACCTGTTACCATTGATTCTAATTAAAGGTTGTCTAATCAGTCACAATTAAATGGGCATTCTAATTTTTTTATTATACAATTACAAACTACATCTACCAATAGTTACAAAAATTTTGTACAAAAAAAAAAATCATTCAGTGTTTGTCTCTCACAATGTAGCCAAAAGTAATATTACTGTCAACCATTCAATTTAAAGGAACATTCCGCTTTTTTTGTGGGTCAAAACTTTTTTGCTCAAATTTATAAAAACAATACACCAAAACCTTTCATCCTCTATTACCAAAATCTGGAGAAATATGTTTTTTAACTTTCCTGAAAGTTTTAACTAAATATATCCTGCCGTTAAGTTTTTAAAAACTTTTTAAAAAGCTTACACAAAGTTTGTTATATTTTTTTGGAAGGTGTTAGAAAAGACTGTACGGATTTAACAAAAATAAATGCCAAATTGTAGAGAAAAATGTCTCTTATGTATTCTAAATGTTTCCAATGAAAATATCGAGTTCTTCTGAGGCCCAACATCAAGCTGCTTACTTGACAATTAGTACAATTTTACAATCTTTTTAAGATCAATTTTGGAGACCAAGTAGATACATAGATGTAAATAGTATGTTTAAGAAATCTTTTCGGGTATAGTTAAAGATTTTTTTGATAATGCAAATTTTGCATACTGCTCCTATAATAACAGATTTTTCTGAATTTTTTTTCATATTATCAATAACTTACTTTATCATCAGTTGAACCACGACCATATAATTTACCATCTTTCTCAGTTAATACAAATGGTTCAGTATCCCACCCATCTTCCTAAAATAGCAGATTTCTCAAGTGACATTCTCATAGAGGTTAGTTCATGTATTATGTATTAAATCATTATTATTATTACAATATCATTTCATTATTTTTTCGGTCCCAATTGTAATCTAACAAGGTTGCATAGTGGTGACGCTACAAAGTATTTATAGCAAACAATCACGTCCCACTCTCTGCCAATCAGAATCACTTTTTACAGCGAGCATCTGCAGTCACTCTATTTTGGGTTTTGCTATCCCACAATGTATCAGGAAAGCTGGTTGAACAAATATTTGCACAAGCTCAAGATCGGGACAGATGGCAAGAAAGCGTATGAGCAAGGCAAGCAACAAATAATCTGACAATGTACAGACCTTAGCAGCAGGTTGAACATCTAAATGTCCATACACTAAAAGTGTTTTTTTCTTGGGATCTTCACCAAGTTGAGCAAATATAACAGGTGGTAAAGGGATTTCATTTCCATCAGGTAACTTCTGATTTCCTAATTCTTTTAATTGACAACTTGCTCCTATAGCCTCCAACCTCTGTGAAATACAAAATGTATCTACAAGTTATCTTTTGAACAATAAACTGTTGGATTTAAGTACCTAAGCATACCCTAACACAAAATCAAATGGAAAAGAGCACATCCTATCCAAATTGTGTCTGCAAACTCAAAATCAACAGCAAGCAATGTGTCAAAGTGGCGGAATCTCCTTAATATCATCATTACAGTAGGCAAAGATTGCCCAGTAGGGGTACAGCCATCTTTATTTTCAACAGATGTGATTTTTATATGTTTTTGTCCAAAGATATGTGTCAAAACACACCAAATCAATTCAATTTTCTGAAAATTTTGTTGGGATAACCCTCTCAGACGCTCCACAAGAAGTTTGTGATGCTTTCACAGAGTTGTTTCATTTTGAATTCAGCCTGGACATTTGTCCCCTAGTGGGTCAATATACTCCCTATATGTACCCCCTGTCCCAGGAGGCTTGCGCTGTTTCCTGACCAAATACCACACAGTTTCCCTTTTACGTTGACTGTTTTGCAGAATCATCTCACGGACACATGTGAACATTTTTTGAGTTTGGGATGTGCTTATGGATAGATGTAATTGCAGCTTGTGACTTCACTAATTCACCTAACTATGTAACTATGAAATATTAGGTAAATTTGAGGGAAATTAAGATTTTTTTTCGTGTTTGTGATGTAAACAGATGTAAAAAAATATGAAAGATAGCTTGCCAGGCAAGGTAACATATGCCCACTAACAGCTGTCAGAAATTATAACAGAGTCTGTAGTGGTTTAATATGTGAAACTAATCATCCTATTTTTACTAATTTCAAGCTTTACAGAGATCTCATACCAACTTTCATGAAGATCGTATAAAAAATGTAGTCTCTATCAGGCCTACGAGCCAAATTAGACGCATTGAATTAATTCAAGGGCAATAACTCCAAACCGCCTACCCATTTGTTACCAATTTCAACTTGACTCGATATCTTGTCCATATTTACTTGCATACCAAGTTTCATTGAGATCAGATAAAAACTGCACCCTGTATTATGACTACAAGCCAAATTTTTAGGGTTTTTACAAAATCAAGGGCAATAACTCCAAAACCATTCATCTGAATATGACAAAATTCAAACTTGACTGATATCTCATCAATATAAACATGCATACTAAGTTTCATCAATATCGGATAAAAACTGTAGTCTATAGCCTGCCTAAAAGCCAAATTTTACTAAATCAAGGGCAATAACCCTGAAATCGTTCATCTAATTATGACAAAATTCAAACATGACTGATATCTCATCAATATAAACATGCATACCAAGTTTCATCAAGATGGTAGCAAAATTGTAGTGTTCATTGGGCATACAAGGCAATTTTAATGCAACTTTACTATGTCAAGGGCAATAACTCTGAGACCGATTATCTGATATTACCAATTTTGAACTTTACTGAAATCTTATCAATATATACATGCATACTAAGTTTTATTAAGATCAGATAAAATTTGCAGCCTCTATTGTGCATACAAGACAAATTTAACACTTTTTTTACTAAGTCAAGGGCAATAACTCTGAAACCGTTCATCTGATTATTACCAATTTCGAACTTGACCGAGGTCTTTTCAATATATACATGCAAACCAAGTTTCATCAAGATCAGATAAAAACTGTACGTCCACATTTCGATGTGGGCGTATAAAAATGGGTTGTAATGTGAATTAAAATTCAACCTAATGCAGGAAACATCCCAAAATTCATTGATCATTACTTTTCCTTACAATGCTTTTGATTGGTTGAATATATCAAGTGACTTGGAACTCATGGTGCATAGCAATTTACTCTGACCATTGCAAGGTTCACCTATAAAACAAATATTCAAGGATCTTTTCACTTCTTTTTTGAGGGCAAAAATAATTCACCAAGCAAAATAAAAACCTTCCATATTTCATTCCACAATTGGTCAAGATATGAAAACAAAATTTCACCTTAACTGTCCAATTAATCATATTCCTGACTTCACCTCTATTTTCTGGCCATCCTGATACACTAGGTATGGAAACACTTTCAGCAAGTCGAACAATATACTTCTTTTCATTTTTATCTATATGCCTGAAAAGAACATAATAAATTATACTTGATGAAATAAACCAATTTTAACTTGATAACTGATTTCTAACAACAAAATAGCAACTGGTTTCTTTTCTTTTAATAACCCTGTGCAAGTGCCTTCTGTTGAATAGTGACTAGTTGCTTATCACTTAGTAATGGCATACGAAACTATGTATGGTTTGAACATGGAAATGACACACAACTTCTCAATCTCTTCTTCAACTTCCTAAAAAAGGCTACAATATTTCAACTGTGAAATTGAAGGTTTTGTTGAAATATTCCAGTCTTTTTAAAAATTTGACTTATTAACTCGAGGTAGAGAATCAAAATAATGCGATATGTATGGTATCCTGACTCTTGTTTAGCGATACGTATTGTATCGTGGCATGATTGACGATACCCAGCACTAGTAGATGCTGCTATGGCTCTGTCAGTTTGATGCGTGTTTGCTAATTTGAAGGTCCAAGGTTCAACTGGTAGAGGTTAATGGTACCATCAGATTTTTAACCCTTTTCCCCTTACACAGTGATGCAGGTGTGAGGTGCTGATATAAAAAAAGCGGCCAGTTGTTGGATGGGACAATAAACCATGGTAACATGTGCAGGGCCCAATTAAGGTTGAAAAATTCGCAACAAATTTTAGTTTTGGTTAATCAAGTTAAATTTTGATTTGCAATTCATGAAAATTAAAAATTAGTAACAATTCAAAATGTTCCAGTGTTGACTTCAGATTTGACTTCCAAATGATTTTTTTTTAGATTAAATTTACTATCAAGAGTTATTTCTAGCTTTAGCATGGCAATTCACAAAAACTATGCATTTTGATTTAATTGGTATTTGCCAATAGTCATAATAAATTTTAATTGGCTAATAATAGGAAATATTTGATTGCAAAAGGAGTCATTTTGACTCACAAACTGCTTTGCAATACAGCATTAAAGACAGGTTTCCTTATTTTTTTAGAGTCAAATTAAGCAAACTATTTGACAAATTGATGTTTTTAATGAATTCTCATGTGTTCTTAATCATATCTTTATGTTCTTATTGCATATAATTAAGAGTTTTGACCAATCATACATGCTCATGTATGTACAGTCTGGATAAAAAAGATTTTTTGACCTTTCGTGATCGGTCACTCATTGGAATTCTGCTGATAATTCTCTTCTAATTTAGCGTATTATGAATTAATTATGGACATGTGAGACCAACTGGCATTTTTCCAAGTCATTAGAACATCTCTACTTTCTATTCATGTAAGTATTAGCATTTTCACTTTTATAAATGAAAATAAGGGTACCCATCTTTAATTGAACCTTATGCTACAGTCTGTGGTGTTTTATTCTTCCACAGTTGGAAATCAGTCGAGAAGAGTAAAACATAAGCTCCATCCATTTAGTTTCATTCATGAAACAGATGGTGGCAATAAAACATAACTTATATGAACAGGTCAAAACAAGTTAAACTATGAAATTAAAATGATTGCTACTTTAAATCATGATTTATCATTTGACACTTGAACTACTTTCTTATATCACATGATTAATACCATGTAGACCAAATTCCTATCACCATCTTAAAGAGATTGTAAATAGGTTTTTCTAAATTTTGAATGTGCATCGGAGAACTGATGGCATTGATTTGCACTATTTCAAATTTCAATCAGGCAATTCCACTAAAACTAAGTGTTTGATGCTATCAGTGTCCTCAGTACACATGAAAAATGTTGAAAACTACTTTACAATCCCTTTAATACAAAATATTTCAACTGTATGTTATTTACTAATATCTTTCAGGCTGATAATAAGATTTGAAATAATATGGTACATCTAACATTTTAATCATTAAACTTCAAGACTTGTCTTAAGTAAAAACAAGAAACATATGCCTTCTCCCAACAAAAAACACTACCTCTGACAAAAAATATTTTGCATTGTATAAGTTTTAGACATACTATGAATAACAAATAGCTTATTATTTACCATTCAATATAAAATGCACATTTGACATTCCCGGAGATTGTATAATATTTGGAAATTTTATAACTTGTTTGTACTGAGTCAATACAAGAATTGCTCGAAAATTCTATGTGTCAGGTCAACCTGACTTTATTACCTTCATTTTGAAGATCTTGGAGAACCGGTCCTCCAAAATAACATGGTTTATTTACTTCAGTAATTAATATTATAATTTCAAGGCCAAACAACCTGTTCAAATAGTGATTATAATTTGAAATCAAGTTTTGTGAGATAAGTTTATTGTTTGGTTTACCACTCTTCTGGAACACCTGATGTCACTCTGAGTATTCCAAATTGGCATCCCCTTATACATATATATGAAGCGATTTTATAATCAGAAGGGTGAAATGAATATTTTGTAAATTTGATGCAAACCTGTGCCTTGCATTGGTTTCTATGATCACTGTGTTATCCAAATTTAAAAAAAAAAACAATATTTACTGATTCTTCAGTTAGATTAAAAAAGTGTTGAAAACATTTCTAAAATTCTATTTATATCTATCTGTGTATTGACTTGATCATGAAACTAAATTTGTTTTAAAAGGGTTAATTAAAAACGGACCACATTAATATATTATAGGGTTTATCATGATAAATACTGGTAAAGGAGTTTATATCATTAGTTATATGCCTGATTAATAAATACTGAAATATCGCCTGATGTATACTATATCTTTTTCAAATTTTTGTCCAGATAAGATTATCTACTCAATTTGAACATGTAACTTAATATTTGAAACAGATGTGTTTTTTATAATATTCAAGCCTGGCATGTTTTTGGAGATATTTATTGCTTTTCTCTTTCATCTAAAATTAGTAGATAGAAAAACAACAACAGTTTGCATCAAAAACCAGCAAAAACTATACCTAAGAAATATCACAAAATTGTGATACCCATATGGTGATATACTAATGCTTAATATCATGATATCAACTTGAACCAATACCACCCAGCCCTACCCTAGGTTTTTATAACCATGGCTCATTGAAAAAGTAGGCCTTGTTTTATCAGGATTTTCTACAGCGGCGGTCTAGGAAACATTAGGTAACGGGGTCAAGCAGGGGACATAAAATTTACCAGGGAGCCACAAGCAAAATGATAAAAAATTTGAAAACATAGCTATCGGAGGCTGGAATAGAGGCAGATCTAATGTAGATATTAGGCCTAACATAGCATACTAGACCATTCCAGCTGCCATCTGTTTCCTTTCTGATTAGGGCCTAAAACATCATGGATATCTATAGATATATATAGTTTAAAGGGACATGTAGGCCGTTTTCCAATCATACTTTAGTGTCAGAAAATGGAATTTTTTTAGCTGAGCTAATCAGTAATAGTGTTCACAGTTCACCGTGGAAATTTGATCCTTCAAATCGATGTGTGTTCAGATTTATCTGAGTTTGAATGTTAAAATATTCTCTTAATTGAATTTTGGCAATAATTTAAACATGAATTGAAATATCATTTACAAAATACTACTCAGAGTCTTAGATTGTCTTTGGATTGCTGAAAATGTCAACCACTGGAAAAGTTATTATTTGTAAACATAATTTTACTGAGGGGATTTATCACTTGAATATCTTTAGACGGGAAGTGAGTCTATTTCAAATGTAAAATCAATGAACCTTTCTATGGACCCAAAGACATTCTAAGACAAATGGCATAAAGTTGAAAATTTTGTTTTGAATATTTATGAAATTAGACAAAAATTTCAAAAAAAGATCACCAAAAACAATTAAAATAATTTTACCTGAATAACTCTTCCATCTTGCAAGACTGTACTTCGAGCAAATGATATAATACTGGTTGCCAAGTGTCTTTTATTCGAAGAAAGATCAATAGAATTTCTGATTCCCCTTGAATTCTGTATTCCTTGAAGTCGTAAACTAAACAAACTGAAAGTAGTGTTTACCTCGCCCACTCGAGGTCGATATCAAGGTAGCAGACAATAAGAATTTAGTCAAAGTTTGAAGATCAAGTAAGCAGACGTTCGTATGGGCTATATAGAGGGAGTATAACCATAGAGTTATATGTTTCTTTATATAACTAATATTTTCTGATTCCCCTTGAATTCTGTATTCCTTGAAGTCGTTGACTAAACAAACTGAAAGTAATGTTTACCTCTCCCACCCGAGGTCCATATCAAGGTAGCAGACAATACAAATTCAGTCAAAGTTCATGTAGATCATGTAGGCTATATAATTATAAAGGGAGTAATACCATAGAGTTATATTATGTTTCTATTTATAACTCTATGATAAGTACAGTGGTGTAATCTATATTCGTGCATATAAGGATTCAATACAGAATCAAAATTCGTCAAATAAATCTTAGATGTTTCTTCAGATATTCTATAGAACTCTGGTCGAAACCTCGCTCAAATAAAGTTAGTAATTGTAATCCATAAGAATTTTTTCATTATATCCAACACCTTTACTAAATGCCATTCAAAGATCAAGGTAATATACACCCACTGGCACCTTTTTCTAATAAAAATATTTGGCATTACAGTATGAAATATTTAACCTTCAGTCATAAACTTCTTTTGAACTTTTTGATACTGAATAATATTACCAAGTTTCATCAAAATCTGACAAGAATTTGGGCCTTCTTGAGTGTTTACAGGCTAAAACTTGGACCCGTTTTTAAGAACAAGGGAAATAACTCATACTAAATATTTTCTAATTTTTTTTTATTTTCGATAGGGTTTATCCTTGGGTGATAACAAACACTCAAAGATTCGTCAAAATCCATCAAGAATTGTGTCTTCTAGAGTGTTTACGTGCTAAAAATTGAACGCATTTCAAGAACAAGGGCAATAACTCATACTAATTATTTTTCGATTTTTCTGATTTTTGATAGGGTTCAATCTTAGGTGATAACAAACACACACACCAAGTTCCGTCAAAATCCATCAAGAATTGTGCCTTTTAGAATGTTTACGAGGGTTTCAAGAACAAGGGCAATAACTCATACTAAATATTTTTCGATTTTTCTTATTATTACTAGGGTTCTATACAAAGTTTCGTCGAAATCAGTCAAGAATTGTGTGTAGAGTGTTTACGAGCAATTGTGGACGGGCGGCCGGACGGACATGGGTGACGGCAATATACGCCTCCCATTTCATGTGTATAAAAATCTTTCGATTTTCTTACTGAATCGCTCACCTTGACCCATGTTTCATGAGTAACCAACTCGACAAAGGCTGCAAAATGCGTCACCTATTTTCGTGTGCAATGTTTGAGTTATAAATTAGTCGAGAAAACACGTTGTATGGATACCCAGTGGTATAATAATCATTTTTTAGTTCATTCCTTCAAAGACCAATGATTTAAAAAAATTAGTAACTTATTGCTACAAATTCATTGAAACAAAATATGGCCTATATTATGTTCCATATAATTTTTCTGCTGACATGGAATCCGCTTGTTCGTCACGTGACCTTGTTCACTGGAATATATTCAATATTAACATCTGTCTCTATTCCAGCCTCTGATAGCTATTTGGACAGATGTCAACTGGTGTCTACTCCAGCTGACAACTGTCAAAATATCCATTAGAGACTGAAGAGAGGGATAAGACCAGAATAAACGCTCATGGTTGAGTACAGTTCACTATGCCTTGATCAATCTCACACATTTCCAAATTATTCATTGTCTAAAACTATCAACATCGACCACTGTCTGTTACCCTGTACCATATCAAACCCTATTCCTGTCAATTACCCCATTAACAAACAGAATGTTGGCTTAATGAAATTTATCTGGAATTCTAACTGTGCCCTTTTATTTTCGGACGACTTACAACATCAACATATCCGTAAAAACCTTAACACTTTCTCAAAATCTACTTATTCCAACCAGTGGCGGATTTTGGACTTGTTGGGCCGTAGTCAAACGAATGGTAGAGGGCCTAATTTCTCATTTTTAGAGAGGGGGCATGGTGTGATTACAATTTTATAGCAGGAAGTTTGCGATCTTTTTTTTCAAGAACAGAACAATCAGCTTCAATCGGCATTCATCACCATTAGGCTCAAACAATTTAGTCGATTCTCACACATCACGCTCCTAGTAGACAATTTTCGATGGGCTTGCGGAAATTTATTAACTGTTTGATAATTATTACTGTTACAAAATTTGTCATGGGCCGAAAGGCAGCTACCTAGTTTGCCCATCGCTCTAAAGACGATATCGAGACAGCGACAAGTTTTCTTTCCGATATATTATTTGAGGTTTCCAATTCATGTAAAAAAAATAATAAGAAAAACAGGTGTTTCGAGAAAGCCTGCATCGCCTAAAGAGGGATTTATTGAAAGCACTATATCGATACAATCAGAAACAAAATGATAATAATTTAAAGTTAATGCACCTAAAACGCAAATGAGAATACAAAAAAGTCAATAAATTTCAGAAAAAGAAATCAAAGTATAAACACTGTGGTAAGTACAATAACGGGTCTTTCAAATACGCAGGCCTACTCTATTTAGAAATTAGGATTAAGGGTCTTGATATTGGGTTTTCTTCTGTTCTTATTCTGATCTGAAATTAGAAAACTGATTATGCACTGATTGTTTTAGTTTATTATGAAGAATATTATCATTTAAGTTCGTATTTTTTTAAATATGCAACTATCATTTTCTGCTTATAGACATGGGGGGATTTCTGTAAGCATTAATCATTTTTCTTGCTCGATTGCTGGTTGTATTACAACAAAGGGTTCTATGCTACATTATGGTGAATATTTAGTCCTATAGGTCTTGCTGTATCAATGTCTCAATCCAATGGGCTTCCCTAGATTGACGGAATTTGATAGTTTCATCTTCGGGCAAGTCAATTTCTATGCGCTCAATTGGGATTAGGGAGAGATCGTCTATTGAATGGTCGTCGAGGTTGAAATGATTAGAAACAGGCTTGTCTTTCTTTAATTTGATATCCGACCTGTGAGCATTAAAGCGAGTTCGTAAATTATTCTTAGTTTCTCCTACATATTGTTTGGAGCATTTCTTACATGAAATGAAATATATTACATTCGAATGTTCACATGTTCGATGTTCCTGGATCGGGTACCTTTTATTCGTAGAGTTGCTTACAAAATAATGTGTTTCTGATATAAAGGGACATGTTTTGCATCTACTGGACAAACATGGAGCACTTCTTAAACCTGGAGGTACTTCGGCATAAAGCCTGTTTTTTAGCTGCTATCTATCTAAAGTGGAATTTTTTATGTTTCGTAAAAATCGTTTAGAGTACCCACGCTCTTTCAGTTTTGAGAAAACAATCGTACAGGCTTAGTTGAAATCAGAAGATCTTGTGCAAATTCGGTGAAATCGTAAAACTTGTGACTTAATTATACCAGAAAAGGTATGTTTTGGGTGCAAGAGTTGACTAGTATCAGTTTCTTTGAAATACACTTTAATATCCAGTTTATTTGTTTCTGCTATGGAATCTCCCTTACAGACAGTGGTATCGAGAAAGTCTATGATTTTGTTTGCGGTTAGTTTGATAGAAGGATGGTGGTTGTTGAGAATTTCAAAGAATTCCCAAAACTGTTCGATAGAATAAGTCCAAACCATAAAAATGTCATCCAAAAAGCGTCCGTAAAAAAGTGGGTCAAATGGACAGAGGGGCAACACCTCACGTTCCCACTTTGTCATGAAAAGGGGCGAATCGTTTGCTCATAGCTGTCCCTGAAGTTTGTAAATATGTTTTACCATTAAATGTGAAATCGTTCCGACTGAGACAAATCTCTAAAAGCTGTAGAATTACATCGTCTATTAAAAACTTTACGAATTGCCGTTAAACCAGCAGTGTTATCGATAGTGGTATACATAGAAGAAACGTCCATAGAAATTAAAATAGCATTAGAGGGAACTCAAAGATTTTTTATTTTATTGACAAAATCGGTTGTGTCTTTAAGGTAGGCGCGATGTTGACATGCTAGAGGTAGTAAGAAATGATCAATGTATTCTGACACTGCATATGACTCACTACCACAGTCAGATATAATCGGGCGGCCTTTAGGGATTTTATTCGAGATAAGCCACTCCTTGGTTGGAATCTTGTGGATCTTAGGCAAAGTGTACAGATGTCTCTCACGACAATCAGGTTTGGCAAGCAAGTAGTCATATTGTTTCTGTTTGAGATAGTTTTGAATCGGCAAGAATATTGTTAATCACATATTAGCTTTGAAAATTGGTTTCAGTAAATTGGCAGTTTGTTTAGGATTATTCAGTCGATTCTCTGCTTCTGAAACGTAATCCTCCCTATTCAGAATGACACAACATGAACCTTTGTCACTCATTTTAATAACAATGCTATCGTCTTTCTTAAGTAAGTTGAACGCTTCACGTTCCACTCGTGTGAGATTAGGCTTTTCGTGTGTTAAACGCCCTTATTGGTGAAGTTAAAAAAAAACCAAGAGGTTAAATAGAAGTGAAAAGTCCAAAAATGTGTTATCAAAGATAGTGTGTGGAAAAATTGTAAAAAAGTACAGATATATGTCCATGAGCCAGAGAAACGAAAATAAGTGGTAAAGTTCAAAGAAAAGCTACAGATGAAATTTTACTATTGGTTCCCAGGAAACGAATGGAAAAGTTGAAGTGTGGCGTAAAAGCAAGAGTTATTGAATATTTAGAAAGGGGTGATGTCAGTAGAGTGATGCCAGGTAAAGATGATGTGACTAAATCTGGGAAAGAGAAAGTTCAGAAGAGAATATTGAGTGATTATCAAATTATATTCACATCACGTCTGTTATTTCACGAAATATATGCCGTTGTAGTCGACATCAGAGAATCTGGAATTAAAATCTCACCCAATCTAGAGAGCGTTGTTAAGAATATAAGCGAAGAAGATCTAAGGCTGGGATACAGAAAGATGCAGTAGAGTATGAAGAATGGCAGAAGGTTGAAGAAGGTGATAGGAAACGATTGAGAGTGTTGAAGATTTCGAAGACTAAGAGTGAGTTTCAAGAAATCATGATGGTACAGTATGCAGATTTTGTAAGGCACACTGATAGAGTAAAACAACAATTCAAAGCCCTAAGAGATTTGAAAGCAAACTTGCCCGTCGGTCATGTTATTATTCAGATGGATTTCGCAGAGAACTCTGCAAATAATATAATATGTCAACACTGTGATCTTAATCAGGTTGAAGATGAACATTTCTGCTTATAGACATGGGGGAATTTCTCTTGAAGGCTCTTATAGTGGGCATGAACTATCTTGCTTGCTCGATTGCTGGTTGTATTAAACGGGACAACAAAGGGTGCTATGCCTACATTATGATGGATATTTAGTCCTATAGGTCTTGCTGTATTCAATGTCTCAATCCAATGGGCTTCCCCAGATTGACGGAATTTGGTAGTTTCATCTTCGGACAAGTCAATTTCTATTCGCTCAATTGGGATTAGGGCGAGATCGTCTATTGAATGGTTGTCGAGGTTGAAATGATTAGAAACAGGCTTGTTTTTCTTTAATTTGATGTCTGACCTATGAGCATTAAAGCGAGTTCGTAAATTATTCTTAGTTTCTCCTACATATTGTTTGGTGCATTTCTTGCATGAAATTAAATATTACATTCGAATGTTCACATGTTAAATGTTCCTGGATCGGGTACCTTTTATTCGTAGAGTTGCTTACAAAATAATGAGTTTCTGATATAAAGCGACATGTTTTGCACCTACTGGACAAACATGGAGCACTTCTTAAACCTGGAGGTACTTCGGCATAAAGTCTGTTTTTAGCTGCTATCTGTGCTAAGGTGGAATATTTTATGTTTCGTAAAAATCGTTTAGAGTACCCACGCTCTTTCAGTTTTGAGAAAACAATCGTACAGGCTTGGTTGAAATCAGAAGATCTTGTACAAATTCGATGAAATCGTAAAACTTGTGACTTAATTATACCAGAAAAGGTATGTC
>NW_008706978.1:392522-394390 GCF_000327385.1 Lottia gigantea | reverse complement strand
CGCGAGTGTCAAAAGTATTTAGCAAATACACATGGTGAGAAATGGTATAGGTCCATTAGCAGCTTCGATTGCAAATACAAATCATTAACACGATATTTTGGTGAAAAATTATCAGATCATCACGAAAATCGAAAGGGATCATTTTCAGAATAACATTGACCCACAAAATAAAAATCAAAAGAATCCATAAAGAATTGTAGCCTGTAGAGTGAGCACCAGCCAAATGTGTATGGACGGACCGACGAACATCCTGGGCGATTACTGTAAACGACCACATAATGTGTGGTAATAGGATCGAAATCAAATAGGCTAAATTTAATACAATCAAAAGATTAGAACTGTGAACAGCTCCAAGTGTGGCAACGAAACCATATCCCATGGATTTGGACCTTTTGAAACTTCTAGCCTGTTAGCTTATAACACCCGTATTTTTAAGTCTACAATTTGTGAACACGAAATCAAAACTATCGGGTATCTGGTAAATAAATGGAGTTTATGATTACTCTCCAGATAGAACTATTAGTAATTATTTACATTCTTACTATCACTCCCTTCAATGAACCAGTTACACATTTTTTGATAACTGTAGCTCGTCACGTGATACTATGCCATCAAGGGACAACAATGATGCAATGTAAGATGTGTGGCAAGTAACCGAACTGTTAAACAATGAAAATTGTATTAATAAAAGTATCTATATAAAATATAAGAATAAAACGTTGGTATGACAACCCGAGTAAATAACAAAGTCATTTAATCTTTATGTTTGTAGTGTGATCAATTATATTTTCACACCAATAGCACAACAATGATGCAATGTAAGATATACAACTCACAGTTGTGTCATGTTATTAAACAAATGATTATATTTGCGTTCAAGTTGTGTTCATCAAACAGGCATTACATATACAAAACAAAGTGTGGTTTTAATCAAAATTGTTTTCTTTCCCAAAATTTAATATGAAAAAGTCTGGTCGGACTAGTGGGAGAAAAAATGACTAGCCCTGAAATAAAACAATTTAACTGTAAGTTAACTACAATCTGGAATATTCAAACAATTAATGTTTCCGAAAATATTTTGAATTTAGTCTGTTCTACTTTACTATCTGAAATAACATTAGCTTCATCAAATTCTGCCCGCCTTCTCGTCTGCGAACCCCACCACCATGCCTGCCTGAAATGTATCATAATCTGTCCCCTAAAGTGCAATGCAGATAGTTAATTTGTCATTTCTGGTGTTAACTGAAATCTCCAGTCTGATTTGATGCGTTATATGGCTGAAAAGCCACGTTCACAGACTGCAGTGGAAACTGGTATGACAAAGATGATCTCAACTAGTAATATATTTAATATTATGTAATCGGAGCCTGATTATCATTGCGAAACAATCTGGCATATTTCTCTTCGTCGTAGACTTGTCATCCCATGCCATTTACTATATAACCTTTAGAGCCTGCCATTCTGTCATTAAGAACTTGAAAGTTGCATCCCATTCTCTGAAGCAATAGTCTTAAATGGTCAGACAGTTTCATTTTCCCCTTATATGGCAAAGGCCGCAGGATCTTGGAAAGAAAACGTTTATCTTTTTGAGTAAAGGACCTGTATCAATATCATTTGCATCTTGAATTTACATGATCCATAATGGCTTCTATTAGGCTTTGAAGTTGTCGTTTTGCTGAATAATTAACTGTCTTTGCAGGATCTTAACATCTCTATATAGTCCATTTGCTAATTGCGCTATGTCAATAAACTTCTTAAACGTGGGGGCCAGGTAGAGTTTAATCATAAAGTTGAGCCCAAAAGGTTTGCAGTCTCCAAAGTGAAGATATTAATATAAGACTTTAAAATCAAGAATTCTAAACGTCGTC
>NW_008706978.1:391319-392472 GCF_000327385.1 Lottia gigantea | reverse complement strand
TATGCCCCAGCCCCAAAATGTAAACAAATAGTAATTTAACCCGGATGTGCCACGCCCACATAAGTTTTTTTGTCATAGGTGAATTCATATTCAAAGTGTCTAGTTATATTCCAAATATCAAGGTTCTACATCAAATAGATCATAACATATACATACACTAAGCTCAAAAAGTCGCAAATATTGTAAAAAAAAAAAAAACTCAAATTTGAAAAAATCACGAATTTCAATTTTGCTTTAAAAAAACGATTGTTATATATCTATGTAAAGTACACGAGAAGCACATTAGGAAACCGAAAAAATTTACTCTCTAGGTTAATTAGGTCACGTGCTAGAGCAGTCCAAATTTGCGAATTTGGATGTTTTTGGACAGCTATAAAAGCTAAAGTAGACGTCAGAGGTCAAATATGAGAGCATAAACTAATAGACAACGTCAATGACCTTTGACTCAATAAAGGTCAAGGTAATCAAAGGTCAAGGTCAAAAATTGAAAATTTTGAATTTCCAAAACCTGTCCCTTTTTTTGAACTAAGAAGCGGAAACAACCGAAATTCTAAGACAAAGTGGCTTACAATATGAGGTAATTGTATGCAAAGTTCCATTTTGAACAAACGTATACTTTGCGAGTTATGATCCTGGCCAAAAATATCAATAATGAGTAATATTACCCGGATGTGCCACGCCCACCTTAATTTTTTTGCATAGGGTAATTGATATTCCAATTGTTATGTTGTGTTTTAAATTTCAAGCTTCTACATTATTCAGGTCAAAAGATATAGGTCAACAAATGTCAACAAAGGTCAAAATCGAAAAATGAAAATATCCAAATGTTAAAACCCGTTCCTTTTTTGGAACTATAAAGCTGAAACAACTGAGCTGTTAACACAAACTGGCCAAAAGGATGAGGTTATTGTGTGCAAAGGCCCTTTTTTAACAAACGTATCCTATGCGAGTTATGCCCCAGCCCCAAAATGTAAACAATTAGTAATTCAACCCGGATGTGCCACGCCCACCCCAATTTTTTTGCCATAGGTGAATTCATATTCAAAGTGTCTAGTTGTATTCCAAATATCAAGGTTCTCCATAAAATAGGTCATAAGATATACATACACCAAGATCAAAAAGACACAAATATGGAAAACAAAACTCAAATTGA
>NW_008706978.1:388904-391269 GCF_000327385.1 Lottia gigantea | reverse complement strand
CAGTTTCTTTGAAATACACTTTAATATCCAGTTTATTTGTTTCTGCAATGGAATCTCCCTTAAAGACAGTGGTATCGGTCCGTCCGTACACATTTGGCTGGTGCTCACTCTACAGGCTACAATTCTTTATGGATTCTTTTGATTTTTATTTTGTGGGTCAATGTTATTCTGAAAATGATCCCTTATCGATTTTCGTGATGATCCCATAATTTTTGACTAAAATATCGTTTTAATGATTTGTATTTGCAATCGAAGCTACTATTGGACCTATACCATTTTTCACCATGTGTATTTGCTAATTCCTTTTGACACTCACGTAAATCTAAAAAATATGTCACCGTAAATAATGCACAGCCCGCCCGGGCGAAAAAAGTTGTCAAACCGCAGACACCATAATATTGAGCGGCAATATGGCGTTTCCCACAACATTGATTCTACGTCACTTAGGCCCACAACATTGATTCTACGTCACTTAGGCCTACATGTTCACTTTCCGTGACATTGACTACAGTGGTCCACCATAAAAAAAAAACAGTGACTATTATTGGACCAGTCTTTTCCTGTATTGGACCACCGGCAATAATTCAATTCTAACGTGAACGCAATGAAAAGACGTTTATGTCCACTCTACACCAAATCGGCAGATGCAAGTTCTTTTCTTCTGTGCATCGTGGGAAATTTTGACGAGGCAGCGGCGTTCTGGTTCACTGTTAATCGAATTCCAACTGTCCCGGTATCTTTAACAAGCGGTGCCAATATGCTCGCCGGGACTTGGTTTATCGTATGATACGTAAGATGTCTGTCACTGGCACAGTTGAACCCCATCAAGTCAGTCTGTCCCCTACTTTTACCCTCAGTTTCAGGAGTCTGGCGCTTTCATTGTATCATTGGCGTTCCAGGCATCCAAGCGAAATTAAAGGGTTGGTTGACTCGAGGCAATGAAGATTATTGGGGAAAATATATGAAGCAAGATTCAATTAAAAGACAAATTTAGCGGTCATATAGACTAATAAATGTGTACAAGGTGTTTTGTTTGGTCAAGGTACACCATCTAGCACGACAATTATATCATTCCAATGGAGCCTATACTGTTGTTGTTGCGTCAAGGTTCATTGTTGTCGTGTCGGGACTTGTTGTTGTGAGAGGGATCTCTGTAAAAAAAGAAGAAACATTACAGATTACAGAATTGAAAATGATAAGAAGAAGAACCTTATTAGGCATCCCTGATATTAGGCATTTAGCAACAATAAAAAAATAGGCCGCTAATGCCTACGTATGCCTACAGAGCGATACTGAATCAAAATTAAAGAAATTATGAAAAAATACAAAATGATGACTCTAAACCACAATTCACACTTTATAACAACAAAATTTCCTTTCAGCGAGTTTTTAGATAGCAAATTTAAAGCACTGTAGCAAAGTTATGCCTTAAAATGGACTAAGGTATGAAATGAAGCAAAACTTAGACAACAATGCATCAGTACATTTGGCTGTAAAGAAAAAGTTAACATAAATCCTTTATTTATTCATTTACCTGTACATTCAGTCTGACCACCTTCCCATTCTCCACATTCATTACATACTACACTTCCCATTCCGGTAAATCCCATATTGCAGGTAAAACTATATATATCACCAATACGTCTAGACACGATAACAGAGTTCAGTTGACCATTGACTATTACTGGATTACCTTCACATAATATTTCTGCAAAATAAAATGGAAATATATTGTACAAATAACAAGTGTCCCAAAACATGATATAAAGGTTTATGTCAAACTTTTCTGGTCCAGTTTGAGTTACTGTGTTCAATGGATGAGTGTGGACCCGTAAACTTCAGTGTGTTTGGGCCTCCTCTCCTAGGATTTTTTTTAGAATCGACTTGTCTAGCTTCAATATGTAAATTATATTGTTGTGTTTCAAACATAGGCCTACCAAATAAACATTACTATGGAGAATTTTGTAAACTGCCAAGTTGACGAATCCAGTTAAAATTGATTTAAAATTTTACCTTCACATGTGATAACTGGTAGTAGGGCATTACGCACCCAGATAATTCCCGCCCGGACACTTCCCGCCCAGCCAATTGCCATCAGGACATTTCGCACCAGGACTATTCACATCAGGACAACTTCCACCCGAGACATTTCGCACCCGGGCACTTTGCACCCAGGACAAATTCCAGCTAGGTCAATTTCCCACCGCGACATTTCGCACCCGGGCACTTTGCACCCAGGACAACTTCCACCCGAGACACTGAACACATCCGGATACTTCACACCAGGACGATTCACATCTAGGAAAACTGCCATCCGGAAATTTCGCACCCGGGGGCAGTTCGCACCCAATTTTTGCTCCCATTA
>NW_008706978.1:385857-388854 GCF_000327385.1 Lottia gigantea | reverse complement strand
AAGTTATGCCTTAAAATGGACTAAGGTATGAAATACAGCAAAACTCAGACAACAATGCATCAGTACATTTAACTGTAAAGAAACAAAAAGTTACAGAAATCCTTTATTTATTTATTTACCTGTACATTCAGTCTGACCACCTTCCCATTCTCCACATTCATTACATACTACACTTCCCATTCCTGTAAATCCCATATTGCAGGTAAAACTATACATAACACCAATGCGTCTAGACGCGATAACAGAGTTCAGTTGACCATTGACTATTACTGGATTACCTTCACATAATATTTCTGCAAAATGGAAATAGATTGTACAAATAACAAGTGTCCCAAAACATGAAATAAAGGTTTATGTCAAACTTTTATGGTCCAGTTTGAGTTAATGCTTTCAATGGATGAGTGTGGACCCGTAAACCTCAGTGTGTTTGGGCCCCCTCTCCTAGGAATTTTTTTAGAATCGACTTGTTTAGCTTCAATATGTAAATTATATTGTTGTGTTTCAAACATTACTATGGGGAATTTTGTAAACTGCCAAGTTGACGAATCCAGTTAAAGTTGATTTAAAATTTTACCTTCACATGTGACAACTGGATTCTTTAGTTTACGACCACTGCACTTAGCCGTTACTGCTAATTTGAACCCAGTGTTGCATTTATAGTCTATGTTATTCTTTCCAATTATGGTTACTTGTCCATTCGTCAGATTAGGTAATCTTCGACATCGTTCTGAACATAGATATAATATTTTATTAAAAACATAGTTTGTAAAGCCTGTATCAAGTTTTTTTTAAAGCCATTCATAGCATTTAAAAGGATTGTAAAAAATTTATTCTGAAAAAAATTATAGGGGACAGAAGCACCAATTTGAACCATTGCAATTTTCAATCAGACGATCAAGTTGTGGTTTCTGCAATCCCATTGGAGCGTTTAATGACGCAACTAATCGCGAATAATGTGAAAAAGCATATTAAGCAATTAATGACGTCATCTAACACTTATTTTTTATGTGGAATTGCAGGAGCCACAGTCTGACTGAAAATTGGAATGGTGAAAATTGATGCTATCAGTGTCCCAACAAAACCTCTTTACAATTCCTTCAAGTAAGAGCAGTGTATGAGATCAATGAGATAATTATCGTTTCTTAACTTTTCAGTATCTAAAATACCATAATAAAAATATTAAAAGGTGAAAAAATGCAGAAAAATTCAAGGTGCATAGAGATAAGGTAGGCTAACGGTGTTCGGTGTGAGATTATCGATACAGTAAAAATAATAAATACACGAAGTATGGGATCGGAAACGATGCGGACACAATTCCCTTTTTATACGGCATCGATAATTCCACACATTATTTTAAAACTTACTGTTGGAACTGGAACTGCTAGCCAATATTTCAGTAATAGCTAGGAAAGCTAGAACAATCAGTAAAATATGTCGTGGTACCATCGTAATTGTTAACTTGTCTATTGATCTATAGAATCAGTCAAGTTGGTGAATGATTCTGATAAAAATTGGACCAGTTTATATACATTCTAAAATATTTTAATCAAAAATACAAATACTTAAATTAACAATAAAAATAAATTGCCAATAAGGAAATTATTTTTTTTATTTCGATGAAATTCGGTTAACGAATGCCCAGGTCGTCACACGACACGTAGGCCAACTTAGGAACATATGCCATCTCATTTTATGATTTAATTTAAACAATATTAATTTCAGTTAACCTTCCAGAGGCCTTGTGAGGCCCCTATTAAGCGCATAGTAATTGACCCACCAGAAGATGAAACTACCAAATTTCGACAAGCTAGGGAAGCCCATTGGATTTAGACGCTAAATACAGCTAGACCGATAGGATTGAATATTCTTTACAATACTGGCATAGCACCCTTTGAGGGTATTTTGTTTACCCCAGGGCATATATTTGAGAATTTTACAAAAAGGTTTTATGTTTTCTCACACAAATTTCATAAGATCCTTAAGTGACCATTTTGTCATAATAATTCACTATGGTACAAACTGATAGGTTTTAAATAAGGCTCTTGAATACGAATAAATAAATTTTTGAGGTTATTTTGTTGGATAATTTGAGGTCTGACTTCAAAGGCTGAGGTCGAATACATATTACTTAATGATAAGAGTTTATTTCGTTGAATATATCAAAGACTAAATAATTCGAATATAAACAAAATTTTCGAGGTTTTTTTGTTGAATATTTTGAGGTCCATGGTCTGTACATACTCGATATAGCAGTTATGGGAATTCTGTGAAATTCTCAACAATCACCAACCAACCATTTAACTTACTGCCAACGTATTATATACTTTAGAGTAGATTTTTTTTGAGACTCCATGGCAGAAACAAAAAAACTTGATATTAAGATATATTTTATGGAAACTGATGCTCACCAACTCCTGCACAAGAGCTCATTTCACCCAAAACATACCTTTTCTGGTATGATTAAGTCGCAGGGTTTTACGATTTCAACGAATTTGTACTGGATCAAACGATTTTAACCAAACGATTGTTTTCTCGAAACTAAGATAGCGTGGATAGTCTGATAGACTTTATGTCGAAATACCTCCAGGCTTAAGGTGTACCCCTTGTCAGTCAAATAAATGCTAAACGTGTCCCTTTATATCCGAAATTCACTTCTTCATGAGTAATTCCACTAAGAGAAGGTATCCTATCCAAGAGCATCTACCTGTGAAGCCTTGAATTTGGTTTACTTATTTTCATGTAAGAAATGTCCCAAACAGTATGTAAGAGAATCTAAGAAATAATTTACGTACTCGGTTTACAGCCCATAGATCAGATATTAAATTAAGAGACGGGTCCGTTTCCAAGCATTTGAGCGCATAGTAATTAACCCGCCAGAAGATGAAACTACTAAATTTTACCAAGCTAGGGAAGCTCATTGGATTAAGACGCTAAATACAGTTAGATCAATAGGATTGAATACGTATTACAATACAGGCATAGCACCCTTTGTAATCC
>NW_008706978.1:384207-385807 GCF_000327385.1 Lottia gigantea | reverse complement strand
TAAAGCGCATCAGTATGTAACAATTGAACGTTATTTATCTAATTTCAGATCAAAACAGAGGAAAAATACCCAGCAGTTCCAGACACCCCCCTTTTTCGATTTTCTTAATGAAGTATTTGTTCCACCCTGAACCTGCACATTTGCGAGAATCAAACCTCCTCTTCCCCGAAATCCAATGGCAGAGTACGTATTAATAAATTATTTGTGCAGAGGTTATTTTGGTGAATATTTTGTGGTCAGATTCCCAAGGCTGAGGATGAATACGTATTACTAAATGTTAAAGGTTATTTTGGTGAATTTTTTGTGGTCTGATTCCCAAGGCTGATGATGAAATTCGAATGATATCCCGATCCCCCATTCCTTTACTACTGTTTATCAACGATAGTTCCTTTCGTCTACCATCCATGATTGGAATTCATTTAAAAGACTTCCCCCTCAACAAATTCTTTCAAACGCAATCTTAAAAGCCGGTTTTTTTTTCTCTATCAAATTCAGCCCCAGTTTACTTTGGTGCCGGAGATGAGAAAGAGAACATTTTATAAACTCCAATTCGTCTTAATTGCAGCGGTTTAAATGCTGATCTTTTTAAAATTAATTTAATTTCCAATCCTTTTTGCAGATGTGGCTACCATAATGAAAACTCATTTTTCAATAAAATATTTTTAAACTAAATTTGATGTTAATAATTATAATGATGAGATCTTGGACAAGTTCGAATTTGCCTATCTTTCGATGAATGTTTTTTTGAGTTATTGCCCTTGCTTTATGAAAAACGCGTCAAAATGCGTTTGTGAACACATTAGAGATTACAGTTTTCATCAGATTTAAATTAAATTTGGTATGATCATTTATAATGATGAGATCTTCGTCAAGATTGAATTTGAAAATTTTTCGATCAAAGGAAATTGATTTCGGGGAAGGGACGATATGATTCTCCCAAATGCATAGGCCTAGGGTGGAGCAGACACTTTATTTAGAAATTAGGATTAAGGGTCTTGATATTGGGTTTTCTTCTGTTCTTATTCTGATCCGAAATTAGAAAAAATAACTCGCCCGATGGGCGAGAAGTATAGTATCTGTTATGTACTGATTGTTTTTAGTTTACTATGAACAATATTATCATTTAAGTTCTTATTTTTTGAATATGCAACTATCATTTTCTGCTTATAGACATGGGGGAATTTCTCTTGAAGGCTCTTATAGTGGGCATGAACTATCTTGCTTGCTCGATTGCTGGTTGTATTAAACGGGACAACAAAGGGTGCTATGCCTACATTATGATGAATATTTAGTCCTATAGGTCTTGCTGTATTCAATGTCTCAATCCAATGGGCCTCCCTAGATTGACGGAATTTGGTAGTTTCATCTTCGGGCAAGTCAATTTCTATACGCTCAATTGGGATTAGGGTGAGATCGTCTATTGAATGGTCGTCGAGGTTGAAATGATTAGAAACAGGCTTGTCTTTCTTTAATTTGATGTCTGACCTATGAGCATTAAAGCGAGTTCGTAAATTATTCTTAGTTTCTCCTACATATTGTTTGGGGCATTTCTTGCATGAAATTAAATATATTACATTCGAATGTTCACATGTTAGATGTT
>NW_008706978.1:369892-384157 GCF_000327385.1 Lottia gigantea | reverse complement strand
TCTTAAAAACAATATTTGTATATTCAGTGTCCCATGCACATTCAGCATCAATTTTATTAACAAGTGTTTTCCATTTTTCTTCTAACACATTCATTTCATAGTCAATATCAGCAAATTCATCTCCTTTGGATACCAGGTGAGTAATTTCATCACACAATCTAGACACTGTGGTGTACAGCACAGGAATTTCAGGCGAGGACATGGTAACAGTCACAGTAAGTATCAACAGTAATGTCACTAAAAATCCAAATTTCAGCTTTACACTCATTCACAGGTAAGAATGTACATTTTCTTAACTTAATGTCAAACGTTTGGGCATTGGTATATATAGAAATAAAAGTTTCAAAATTCACAGTTTTATTATTTCGATAGCACAGCAGTTTCACATTCACAAAATAAAAGTCAGCATTAAACTAATATCTACAGTTACATTCGATATTAAACAATGTATTCTGCTGTTAACTAATGTTTGCTGCCGGTTAAGAAAATGTTTGCTCCTTCCTGCTTGTAATAATTAGCTCTCAAACGAACTTTTAGCTATTTTCAGCATCCATGTGCTTTTAGAGGAAAATAGACAAAACTAAACAGGAAGTAGCCTTTCTTAACCAATTATAAAAGTTACATCGGAATCAGACCACAACTCCTTTTTAGACCAAAGGAGAAGTAGGCCTACAATAGGCTTAGCCTAATAATATTAATGATGACTACACTGAAATGGTAGCCACAAAGACGGATCTCATTGATCATGTCATAAGCAATCTCAAGTAGTTGTTAAAACGCCTATCAAAATAAATCATTTAATAGTACATGTACATGCATGCATGCATCAATAATAATTTGAAACTCTGAATCACAGTAGGCCTAATTCGTCTAAAATGCCACTGTCAATTACGTCGTCGAACAGTTCTTCGTCAACAGTTTCTCTTGAGTCCAGATGGATTTCCTCATCGAGTTCCACTAAAAGGTCCGATAACTCATCTGGATATGGTGTCTTCAACCATTTAATCATTAAATCCTTCGTCCAACCATTAGTTGTCGCGGGGGGGTAGAGACGTAATAGGCTGATCAGACAGCCGCCACATTCTAGCAATATAGTTAGCACGCTGTATATGCAGTACTGGTCCAAGACATACAGCACATTCAGACTCTTCTACATTCCCATCCATTTTGAATTTGAATGCTGAACAATTCAATAATCTTTATGGTAGGTTATGATATAATCGAATCTCTTATGTCATGTTTTTATCGACCCGAAAACTAAACAACGTAATAAATATAATCCGAAGACCAGTTAACAATCCACCATAGTTTCCCTTGACAACTAAAAACAGTTTGTAGTTTAAAGTTTAAAGATCTCCAATCCTATGGTAATAGTCATATAAAGTGTCTCCAGCATTGCCGGGATTGGACATAAGAGTGAAGGATGTTTCTAGGCTGAGTTAAAAAGAGTGTATCATAGTTGACTACCGAATAATATTGTGACCATTATGATGGATTTGATTTATTTTCCTCCATTCTTACTTTCGTGGGTGAAAAGTTATCGGTAGCTTTAGAATAGTTTCCATAGTGTCGTTTCTGTATAAATGGGGTTCTTTGAAGACTAGTTCACTTGGTAAAACAATAACTTTGTGAGCTCCATTGATAATTTTCTTACAAGGTACAGCTGACTTGAGTCCAGTTGAATTCTATAGAAATTAATTTGTTGAAAAACATAACATCATAGAATTTCTTTTTCTCAAAAAACACATTGATTTTGTACAATCTGAGTGAGAGAGGGCTTGCAAAATTGCTACGTAGATAGGCCAAATTCATAAATTCATTTTTAGTTTATTGTTTTAAATTAAAATCTAATGCTAAAAAGGAATAAGGTACAGGTATTTAATAATCATCTGTAGAGACTTTTAAGGTTTTTTTTTTTTATCTCAATTACCCCTAACAGTGACGAAAATACTCTCTCAGCTGCTTTATTTTAAGTTCTTGGTTGGTGGGCAAGTGATAACATTTGAAGATTGTGTCTTGATATCTAGAGAAAAGAGTTTTGTAACAAAATGAAAAATAAAAATTCTGTATTCTTAATATATGCTTTACTAGCCAACAGATCTTAATATAAGCTCATATCCCTTTCCAATTGTATATCTGTTATCCAGTATAAAACGATTATCAGCTTTAAATCGTACTCGAAATGTCAATTTTCAGTTTCCAGGAGGTAAATAATTCTCAATTATGGTGATATTATTATACGTTTCTTATTAAAATATTTCATTATTTTTTTACATCTAATAATTTCAATTTTAACACCGAATGACCAATTCTTTATCTTTTGTTTGATAAAAATCTTCACCAAGACTTATTTATCAAGTTATCATCTTCCTGACATCAGAATACTTCGGATTGCCATGCTTATAATAAATTTGCCTCATGACATGACAATCACCAATATTTTCACAATCATTAGTCACATCTTTCGCCGCAACTTTTTCGATCAACCAACCATAATCACCATGTGGTCTCGTCCCCCCATCTCTTTGTTTAAAGATTCTATATTTGGACACTGATTTTTCCAAGTACT
Organism: Lottia gigantea; assembly: GCF_000327385.1. Lineage (NCBI taxonomy): Eukaryota > Metazoa > Mollusca > Gastropoda > Lottiidae > Lottia > Lottia gigantea. The sequence continues at coordinate 381,588 of NW_008706978.1, read as the reverse complement.
TGTTTTGTCATATATTTTTGTTTATAAACTTAGTCAATTAAACTGAATCTTTTCTGGCTTCGATGTCTAAAGGAGAACCTAGTATCCTGTATCCGAACCTTGGAACTTCTGCATAGATTGGGAAACTGGATGTTAGTTGCATAATTATTGGGGAATTTTGGGACCTTAGAGCATAAATTCGCCCTTCAGACGTTATGGGAATCCAGGAATTGGTAGATACAATCCTAGAACTGGTTATTAGGCCAGAATACTCATATATTACCACTTTGGTTACAACTTGAAACGACTGGCCAATAAGGCATTCCCTGATTTCCCCCCACAAAGCCTAGAAGTCCACATTGTGGATCAGTATATCCATGGGCTTGGGAATCATGACCTTACAAACATGTTCAATTTAGTCATCCTCAAAACTGTGGAACAAGCTATTTCTCTTGACAGAGTTCAAAGGCCCCATGACCGGCACTTACAACTCTCCTGATTTGAAACATATACATAATAATGAGGGTTATTTTAGACGTGACAGACCGGACTATGTTCCTGTTAGATTTCGGGGAAGGGAGTGTTTGATTCTCCCAAATGTACAGGCCTAGGGTGGAGCAGACACTTTATTTAGAAATTAGGATTAAGGGTCTTGATATTGGGTTTTCTTCTGTTCTTATTCTTCTGGGCGAGAAGTATAGTATCTGTTATGTACTGATTGTTTTTAGTTTGCTATGAACAATATTATCATTTAAGTTCTTATCCAATTATCATTTTCTGCTTATAGACATGGGGATTTCTCTTGAAGGCTCTTATAGTGGGCATGAACTATCTTGCTTGCTCGATTGGTGGTTGTATTGGACAAGACAACAAAGGGTGCTATGCCTACATTATGATGAATATTTAGTTCTATAGGTCTTGCTGTATTCAATGTGTTAATCCAATGGGCTTCCCTAGATTTACAGAATTTAGTACTTTCATCTTCGGGCAAGTCAATTTCTATGCGCTCAATTGGGATTAGGGTGAGATCATTGAATGGTCGTCGAGGTTGAAATGATCTGATCTGAAATTAGAAAAAAATGACTCGTCCAGGGGCAACACCTCACGTTCGCACTCTGCCATGAAAAGGTTTGCGTACGAAGGGGCGAATCGTTTGCCCATTGCTGTCCCTGAAGTTTGTAAATATGTTTTACCATTAAATGTTAAATCGTTTCGACTAAGACAAATGTCTAAAAGCTGTAGAATTGCATCGTCGAGTCTGTTTGGATCTGGGTTTCTATTAAAAGCTTTACGAACTGCCGTTAAACCAGTACTATTATCGATATTGGTATACATAGAAGAAACGTCGATAGAAATTAAAATAGCATCAGAGGGAACTGAAAAGATTTTTTATTTTATTGACAAAATCGGTTGTGTCTTTAAGGTAGGCGCGATGTTGACATGCTAGAGGTAGTAAGAAATGGTCAATGTATTCTGACACTGCATACGACTCACTACCACAGTCAGATATAATCGGGCGGCCTTTAGTGATTTTATTCGAGATAAACCACTGCTTGGTTGGATTTTTATGGCAAAGTGTACAAATGTCTCTCGTGACAATCAGGTTTGGCAGACAGATAGTTATATTGTTTCTGTTTGAGATAACTAGTTTTGACTAAATCGGCAAGAATATTGTTAATCATGTTAGCAGTTTCTTTCAAACCTGGTTCCGGTAAAATGGCATAATGTTTATGATTATTCAGTTGATTCTCTGCTTCTGAAACGTAATCCTCCCTATTCAGAATGACACAACATAAACCTTTGTCACTCTTTTTAATAACAATGCTATCGTCTTTCTTAAGTAAGTTTAACGCTTCACGTTCCACTCGTGTGAGATTAGGCTTTTCGTGTGTTATGGAAAGGTTCACTGTTTGACTATTCATACTCGCAAATGCTTTCAATATTTCAGGATGGATGGCGGCCTAAGGGGGTGTCCACGTGGATTTAGGAATAAACATCGTTCTAGCACCACTTGGAGTGGTTACGAAAAAAATATGTGCAGCTAAGATTTCGTTGAAATCGTTCAATGGATGGTCGGAGATAATTCAAGTTGGCTATCTCTGGTGTTGGTCCACGGTCTAAGATTGAATGCTGAAGGGATGTGAGAATTTTGCGGCTCAAGTTAACTACAGTTTGGTCTAGCGGTGGCCTCTCAGTATTTTTATCGCCAGTAATTAGTTTAAAGACTCCATCATCATATTGTTGAGGGTTCTGTTGTGCTTTCTTCGAAATTTTATTTGAGATGGGTATACATGTGAAGAGGATCTTGGAGTTTGGGAAGGTTTTGTTGTCTGTAGCGATTAATTTCTGGGCTTGATTAAAGGATGTCTTTGGAAGCTGATCACGGTTGTTGAGGCCTACATGAAGAATAACGGTAGTAGGTTTGGGATCATGCCCGTATGATTCCACGATTAGAAGGGGTAAGAATGTATTTCAGTGTCTGAACTGGTTTTGGTAATTCGATTCAGGTTAGATGATCCAATAATTAAGGTAGATTTCTTTAGAGCAGGTAGCTTCCATAATGATTTGTCCTTGGTTTGGTGATAACAGGGTTTGGTAGCGGATATAATGGTTTTCGACCGGGTGATTGTTACTGGTTTGGTATTGTAGCATTGGGAACGGACTGGGATCTGGTTCGAGGGGGAAAGGTCTGGATACACGTCTCGACCTGGATGGAGACTGGGGGGTGGTTTGCTAGTCCAAAAACGCACAGTGAAGATTCAGATGGCGTGGAAGGGGAAGACGAGTCTGAAAGTGAAAAGGGATTTAAACCAATAAGAAAATTAGAAAACATGAGAATGTTATTGGATCACTACAACTTCAAACACTATATACGCCAGAAGAAATTTTTACAAAATTAAACTTCATATTCTTTAATTTTCTTTGGAACGGCCCAGACAAAATAAAAAGAGAACAAATCTATCAAAACAAATTCAAAGGTGGCTTAAATGTGCTTAATATACGAGAACACCATGCTTGTAAATCTCTGTTATGGATTTAAAAAATGTTTCTTATAACTAGAAATCAAAATTTGATGTCGACCATACTAACATGTTTAGAACCTCATAATCCTTTTGTTTTGGCATCGAGTAATTTCCGAAAAGACAAAATATTAATTAAATCCCCATTTTATAAACAAATGTATCTAAATTGGTACGAGATATATAACAAAAATATAGATAATCATATTGGAATAGAAAATCAAATTGCCTATTTAAATAAACATATAAATATCAATTCTTCATCTAGCATTATATCAACTTTAATTAAACATAACTTTCTTTACACATCAGATTTCTTAACAAATTCACAAAATAATCTTACTGAATCTGAAAAGCTTATAGTACAAAAAAGCAATTCAGAAATCAGGTTTCGTATCAAAAACCTCTAACGAAAATAGACCTCTTGAATCTGTCCCTACAAATTACGCAACACAACTAAAGGAGGATATAGCATATAATTTGACGACCTTCTATCACTTTAGCTCTAATACAATTAAACCAAGAGACATCTACAAAAAATGCATCAATGCTAAGTTTATAAAACCGAAATCAATTATTAAATGGGAAGATGATTTAAAAATCACATTAAATGAAACCGATATCAATTCAATTTTTCGGAATTTATACAATTATTGTTCGGATAAAAAAACTCGAAATTTTCAGCACAAATATATCAATAGAATCATTTATACTAATTATAAACTTTTCAAATTCAAAATAGCTGAAACAATGCTTTGTAATTTTTGTAATTCTACCATAGAAACAATAGACCATCTATATATTCAATGCGTACATACACAAATCATCTGGAGTAAGCTACATGAAATCATAGACGAAAATGATATATCAATAAAAATAACTAATGAAATTATACATTTAGGATTGTACACAAATAATTTTGATTGTGTCCTAGACAAGAATGAAATTAACTTTATCAATCATTGCTTAACTCTCACAAATACTTTATCTACCAAAATAAAATTAGAGGCGAAATACCAAATGAAACTAAATATATTCAATTTCTGATAGCAAAAGCCAACATTGAAATTACCAAAAAAGAAAATGAAATATCAAAATGGAAATATCTATACGCTTTTATCAATACATAAGACTTTAAAGTGATTATCACCAAGACACACAATCACCAACGAACCCACTTTTGTAATGTTGTATATTGTGTATTGTTTGTATGAATATGTATATTGTATAGCTGTAGAATGTTATTGGATACCGGTGCATCTTTTTCTTTGTTTTCTTATAAAGAATATTTAAAATTGGGCCCAGAAAATGAACCATTGGTTCCCACGGGTCTGGTACAATTAAATATCGAGCTCGGTGGCCGGAAGTACGTCCAAGACTTCCTGGTCACGGAGAATCGATTTCAATGGAATAATTGGAATGGATGTTATTTTAAATCATAATTGTAAATTGGATTTTAAAAATGTGACAATCTTGACGAGTGTTAGTCATAGGATATCTTTTGTCAAAAAAGTCACATTTCCATCATGTGCAAAAGGTAAGCTTTTTGAGTCTGTGGTAATCCCAGGAAATTCGGAAAAAATAATTAATGGTTTTTTGGTTGAAACCTTGGGTAATCGACCCTTATTGATAGAAACTGATGTCTCTTTTTGAAAAGAAAATATTGTTAGCTAAATCTCTTTTGCAAGGCTAAAACGGCAACATAACCTTGTGTATTTCAAATACAAACAATAGAGATATTGAATTGGAAAGGGTAACTCATATAGGTCAAGCTGAACCGGTAACAGAAATAAAATTTATTAGACAGAGAAACAGCCAGAAACAGTACCTGCACATTTGCAAGATTTGTTTGAGAAATCCTCAGAAAGCTTAACAAATTTTGAAATTAAAAAATTGAAACATCTCATCATTGACTTTCAAGACATTTTTATGGCATCTGACGGTAAATTAGGTAAAACATCGGTAACAAATCATACAATCGAAACGGGAAATGTTTGTCCAATAAAGTTACCCCCTCGAAAGGTACCCCCATATCTCAGAAAAGTAATTGAGATGTTGTCAGTCAAAGTAGCGGGCCTTGGTCAAGTCCTATATGTTTAGTAAAGAAAAAAGATGGTACGCACAGATTTTGTGTAGATTTTCGCAAGATCAATGATGTCACCAGGAAAGACTCTTACTCGTTACCTCAAATTAGACAAACCATGGAAAGACTAAATATTTTAGTACCCTAGATTTAGCCAGTGGTTATTGACATTTAGAATTGGATGCTAAATCAAAAACTGGCCCTTTCAACATATTGTGGGTTGTACGAATTTAATGTGATGCCTTTTGGCTTGACCAATGCCCCCGCTACTTTCCAAAGATTAATGGAATTGATATTAAAGAGTCTTCATTGGAAACAATGTCTTGTTTATATTGGTGACATTATAATCTTTTGATGCGGTGCTAGGAAACTTGAAACTTTTTTTCCTCCGCTGTGGGAAGCTAAGTTGAAGCCAAGTAAATTTTTTCTGTTTCAAACTCATGTCACTTTTTTGGGACACTTGGTTTCATCAACAGGAATCGAATGTGATCCCGGGAAGGTGGAAGCAATTAAAAATTGGCCTGTGTCTACAAATGTAAAAGAAATTCGGAGTTTTCTTGGCATTTCGGGCTATTACAGGAAATTTATTCCAAATTTTGTATCAATAGCACATCCATTGACCTATCTGACTCGTAAAAAAGTAAAATTTAAATGCGATGAAAATTGTAGTCAAGCTTTTGAACTTCTTAAAGAGAAATCAATCACATCTCCAATACTGACTTTTCCTAATGAAGTTTTATATTGGACACTGATGCCAGTGGTTCGGCTTTATGACCTGTCCTGTCTCAGATCCAAAATTGACAAGAAAGGGTCCTTTCTTAAGCAAGTCACACTTTGAACCGCTCCCAGAGTAATTACTGTGTGACCAAACGTGAGCTTTTGGCAATTGCTGTGTTCATTAAACATTTTCATTATTACTTATATGGTCGGCACTGGTGGTAATCCGCACCGACCATTCCTCTTTGAAATGGCTGCAAAATTTTAAAGAGCCCGAAGGCATGCTGGCCAGATGGCTTACACTTTTGCAAACCTATGATTTAAAAGTTAAAAGTGTGGCCAGCAAGGCAAAAGTAGTATTGGAACATTAAAACATTAAAAATTCCGGAAATGTACAGGCTTTTGAGTCATATATGAAATCATATTTTCATTTACCATCTTCATCCAATAAAAGAAAATGCAATGAACAAATAAATCTAACTAGCCCCCAAAAAAGTAAATCAGAAATTTCTCATTCTCGGATAATCACAAATCAAAGAATTGAAATCATTGCATTACAAGTGTCGCATTCAGATCTTTATATCTTCATTTGTATTAACCTTTAAGTTAGTATTAGGTACTAATATTGGATTTACCTCCCTTTAGTATGTAACATCTATGATGTCACTTCCTAGAGAATAAAAATCATGGCTGAATCTTGAATATTGCTTTCACTGTGGAAAGGAACTAAGGACAGATTATCCTGGACCCAAAACCCCTACAGTCCAACATAATATGGTGGAGATGGCCGTTTTCTTTCCTGTGTAAACAATTAGAAGACCAATTTTGATTGATGACCTAGAATTCAGGTGATATTCAACGATTTAATGACCTACTCTTCACACGGTCTGTGATAGAAAATCAGCCAGAGAATCATTCCTAACAATTTTTCAACTCATTAATTTTGCTGTTGATTTGAAGTTTAATATAATAAAAAAACTTTGGAGGCTACTGATTAAGCCAACTAAGAATTTGTTTCATCGTATTGTGTAGCCCACGTGCAGAATTAGTAGAACTAAATAAAAGAGTCTAGATTAACCCTGGCTTCACCACGTGTTTCCTGTACATACGTATGCAAGCTGCAGAATTTCATCTGTTCCAAGAACTTACATTAGATCTTGGCTACGGCTGACTATTATTCATTACACATTTTACAGAAGATTATTTTACTTCCCTCAAATGTTTGCTACAATTTCAACTTATATTTCCACTTGTCATCGATGTCAGCAATTTAAGCAAAAGACTGACACTGAACGTCTTTATCATCCTAGAATTCCAGTTGATTATCGTACTTTTAACCGCATGTGTTTGAATTTTAAGACAATGCCTCAATCACCAACTGGTTTTCGTCACCTTTTAATTGCTTGTGATGAAGTTACTAGATTTTTGATATGTGTTCCTTTGAAAAGTTTGGACGCTGTAACCACACGAGATAAAATTAAAAATCATCAAATATCATACAAAAATCAAACGCCTCAAACAGAATATACAGGATCTTAGAAAGAAAGTAACATAATTAAAAAGAAAATCTAAAACAACAAAAAAAGGTACCAAGTGCAATACAATTCATAAAATTATATAGAATCTGGAACAAGAAATAGACATTTTGAACACTACTGCTATTGAAAATACAGATACAGATAATAACATACATGAGAAATTTTTTAATACACAAGATAACACCAAAGGGAGAACATACAAAAACAAAATAAGAACAATATACTATGAGTTTCGTAATAGGGGGGTGGGTGTAAAACATATTCAACCATTAATTAAATGCATATTAGATACACTGAACATACATAATTCCAAACTACCATCCGCATCAACAGCAGCTTAACTATCAACAGAAATGGGACTCATTTCAAAAGAACAACTAAAACATCTTTCATCTGAACCAAACCTTACATAATTCAGAGATGCTACAACAAAAAAAGGACGCCATTAGTATTCATTACAGTTATCAACACACAATAAATTATACACAGCTGGCGTCAAAGAAATCAAAAATGAATCTGTAGAAACTTATTTTACAACTACAAAAGACATTTTACAAAACATAGAATTCGCATCATTTCAAAACATCTCCTCATTCATGACAGATCGCAGTGCCACAGAGAGCAAAACAAACAAATTAATAAACAATGAAACATCATCATTCATCTATCCATTTAAATGTGTAGTACATTCATTAGGCCTACTTCAATTTTGAGACACATGTTTGAAAGAAATCACATGCATAGAACAAGAATTCATCGCAACATCATCAACATCCACATTAGCAACCTCTGCATTATCAACATCCTTATAAGCAACCTCTTCGTCATCAACATCTGACAGGACCATTTTATCATTCATTTCAAAACTTTTTTTTAAAAGATGGATCTGGATATCCCAGGTTGGCATTTTTTTGAAGGAAAATGGAATCTCCAGAATTCCTATTATTCGAAGTAAAGGAAATCGTTTTAACGTGGAATTTTACAATGCTGCTGGTCTCTTTTTTTCATATCTCCATTATTATTGCAATATTTTTCAACCACAAAATCATCTTTAAATTTCACCCAACGTTTTTTATACACCAGACTTCAACAAGACATCTTTCAATCCATTCTCAGATCATTAGGAATCATCTCCATATCCATCACAGAATTATACTGGGCATCATCTACATCAACACCATCTGCATTAGAAATGGGAAACATTAACATCCAATTAATCAACTTTTTAACAAAAATAACAAAATAACAAAAATTTATAAAGTGACCTTTGATAGTCATTCACTATGAATGATTATGTAACAAAGAGGAGGATGTACGATCCCTATTCTCGCAAAAAACCAGACATATCAGACTTGATCATGTCACTGAAGATATCGGCTCCTACGCTGTTATGCCTGTAGAGGCCAACCAACAATCAATAAAAGTGCTGATGACAACCATGTACCACGGAGCGCACTACAGAGAAAAATATTAAAAAAACAAATGAAAATTCCAGGAGGCCAACTTTTCGTGGACACTGAAATTAAAAAAGGCACTCTGTGATACATCCAGGGATGTGAGATTTCCGCGGATACATGATTTTTAAAAGTCCGGATTGTCCGTGTTTTATCCAAAGACATGCTTATCTGCTATGTTTATTGTTTTAACGTCAACAGGACACAGTTTGTACGCATGCTCCACTCAATTGTTTCATTCGATACCTCTCGTGATTATCTTAATTACAGGGTAAATGTTGTGAAATCCAATCGACAAATTTTCGCAAATTCTCCGACCTTTACCGCGAACGTGTTTTAAAATATCAAATATTGCGAGGACCGTTTTTAACTTGTCGAGACGACTTTCGACCAAACATGTCAGTTTGCAAAAAAGGTGTAAACACCATTTCACGGAAGGTATCGAACGAAGCATTACATGATTAAATGGCGGCAAGTTCAGCACTTCGTGATTCCTCGAAAGTTGATTTTTATATTTGGAGTGAAAAATCCGTGGCGCACTGTTTATTTGAATTAAAATTTAAGTTGGAAAATTATGCATGCTTACGAATCGAGTCTGATATTGATAACAAAACAACTGTCTAGTAGGCATGTAGAAAAAACTTAAAGAGAGAGAGACAGTCTAAGGTCTCTGTTTGTCTTAGGTCTCTGTTTGTTTCTCGTGCATATAACAAACTTTCTTCAACAAAATTTGCATTAATCTTTTAACCTTACCAAGTAAATTTAATTGTCATTATTTATGTTTTTCTTTCATGTAAATTATACTCCGAGATAACCCATCCATTTAAATTACTACTCGGGTATAATCAAAATTCAAAGTTAGTTCTAATCAATTTACAATTCACTAATCCCGCTTATTTTATCAAATATTTCTCATGTTTATTTATTTTATATTTTTGTATTCTTGATTTCTGATTATTTATGTTTTTCTGTTATGTAAATTGTACTCTGAGATAATCTAATCCTCCTGAATTATTACTCAGATATAATCAAAATCTAATCCAATATTTCTATAATCCTCAATTGATCAAAGATATGACTCAACTAATTAAGAAATCAAAAATAATCCTAATCCTCAACTGATCAAAGATATGACATGATTCACTCAATAATTTTTAGAAAATCAAAAACCTGTATTAACTGACTACTATATAAATCGCAAATTCAATCTCATTTCATAACCATTCCTCGACACTTGAAAAAGGATAATATTTCGAAAACCGGTTCGTGTCAATTGAGTAAGTTTTTGTTTTACTTGTTATAATTTTTCACATCATTGTTAGCGTTATTTATCACCTAAATATATATTTTTTTGCATTTTTCATCTTGCTTTATATATCCCCAAACCCAGTTTGACTTATTTGCATAATTTGATCCCAACATTTTCACGCTAGCATATATAGTTTCCTCCTGTTACATCCGCTGTACATTCCCTTCTAACCCCAAGTTATTTTCATTATGCTCCCCAACTACAACAACCACTGGCAAGAAGCCAGAAATAGAAACACTAATCGTCAACCAAACCAATATCACGTACCCTACAACGGCCCTGTCTTCCATCGACCTCTACCACCTACCAATCGCCGACCACCAACCAACCCATCCAGCTATATCCCACCCCATCGCCGACCTACCTACAACACAGCCTACCAATCAAGAGGTAACCGTCGACCTGACCAACAACAGAAACGACTACCAGCCCACCGACGCCAACCAGTCCCCACTCATAAGGAGGAAGAACCCTTTGTGAAGGTGTTCTTCCAAGTTTTGCAGTGCCTCCATCATTTGGCAATCCTTACCCTTCAACAACAAGGCCAACCAGCGTTTACCTTCAAACGCAAAGTCTCTGAGTTGGATAGTTTTATCCGTCCAGCAATGAAAACATCAGCTGTCGACGCGAATATTAGATCCCTCAATCGCTCTGTAAGGTTACGCAGGTCCTGATCGACCATTACCAAACCACACTTCAAGAGAAGCTGACCACCATTCGTACCAAGTCTTTATCATCACCTGCCGTCGACCGCATCGTTTCTCATGCCCTGTCCTGGGCCCGTCGCTCCTATGGGAAACGTCTCACTCAAGCTGTAATCTCCAAATTCTACCAAACAATCAACGAAACAAAAACCATAACTCTACCAACTGAAATGGACACTACACCTGCACCATCTAGAGCCACCACGCTGCCGAACCAAACCCCTAAACGAGCCCGAAGTTCACCTACTCCTAGTCCAGCAGACATAGGTAAACGCTCTCGTAGAGAGGGCACACCCCTTCTCTTTTCACTTTCAGACTCGTCTTCCCCTTCCACACCAGCTGAATCTTCACCACGTGATCCAGGATCCGCCAACCTTTCTTCCTTCTGTGCGTTTTTGGACCAGCAAACCAACCCTCAGTCTCCATCCAAGTCGAGACGTGTATCCAGACCTTCCCCTCCTCGAACCAGATTCCAGTCCGTTCCCAATGCTACAATTCTAACAACTACCAAACCAGTACCAATCACACCGTCGACGACCATTATATCCGCTACCAAACCGTATTATCACCAAACCAAGGACAAATCATTATGGAAACTACCTGCTCTAAAGAAATCTACCCTAATAATTGGATCATCTAACCTGAATCGAATTACCAAAACCAGTTCAGACACCGAAATACATTCTTACCCCGGTGCCCAAATCCATCACATACAGTCAATCCTGGAATCATACGACCATGATCCCAAACCTACTACCATTATTCTTCATGTAGGCCTCAACAACCGTGATCAGATACCAAAGACCTCCTTTAACCAAGCCAAGAAATTAATCGCCACAGCCAACAAAACCTTCCCAAACTCCAAGATCCTCTTCACATGTATACCCATTCA
>NW_008706978.1:363553-369488 GCF_000327385.1 Lottia gigantea | reverse complement strand
TAAACATATTTACAAACTTCAGGGACGGCAATGGGCAAACGATTCGCCCCTTCGTACGCAAACCTTTTCATGGCAGAGTGGGAACGTGAGGTGTTGCCCCTCTGTCCATTTGACCCACTTTTTTACGGACGCTTTTTGGATGACATTTTTATGGTTTGGACTTATTCTATCGAACAGTTTTGGGAATTCTTTGAAATTCTCAACAACCACCATCCTTCTATCAAACTAACCGCAAACGTGAGTGACAAAAGCATAGACTTTCTCGATACCACAGTCTTTAAGGGAGATTCCATAGCAGAAACAAATAAACTGGATATTAAAGTGTATTTCAAAGAAACTGATACTCATCAACTCTTGCACAAGAGCTCCTTTCACCCAAAACATACCTTTTCTGGTATAATTAAGTCACAAGTTTTACGATTTCATCGAATTTGTACAAGATCGTCTGATTTCAACCAAGCCTGTAAGATTGTTTTCTCAAAACGTGGGTACTCTAAACGATTTTTACGAAACATAAAAAATTCCTCCTTAGCACAGATAGCAGCTAAAAACAGACTTTATGCCGAAGTACCTCCAGGTTTAAGAAGTGCTCCATGTTTGTCCAGTAGATGCAAAACATGTCCCTTTATATCAGAAACTCATTATTTTGTAAGCAACTCTACGAATAAAAGGTACCCGATCCAGGAACATCTAACATGTGAACATTCGAATGTAATATATTTAATTTCATGCAAGAAATGCCCCAAACAATATGTAGGAGAAACTAAGAATAATTTACGAACTCGCTCATAGGTCAGACATCAAATTAAAGAAAGATAAGCCTGTTTCTAATCATTTCATCCTCGGCGACCATTCAATAGACGATCTCACCCTAATCCCAATTGAGCGTATAGAAATTGACTTGCCCGAAGATGAAACTACCAAATTCCGTCAATCTAGGGAGGCCCATTGGATTGAGACATTGAATACAGCAAGACCTATAGGACTTAATATTCATCATAATGTAGGCATAGCACCCTTTGTTGTCCCGTTTAATACAACCAGCAATCAAGATAGTTCATGCCCACTATAAGAGCCTTCAAGAGAAATTCCCCCATGTCTATAAGCAGAAAATGATAGTTGCATATTCAAAAAATAAGAACTTAAATGATAATATTGTTCATAGTAAACTAAAAACAATCAGTACATAACAGATACTATACTATATATACTATTTTTTTTCTAATTTCAGATCAGAATAAGAACCCTAGGCCTGTACATTTGGGAGAATCAAACCCTCCCTTCCCCGAAAACCAATAAGTCAATGACTCTGCAGCTGGACAGGATTGTCCTATATCTTTATATTGTTCATTTGGTATGTTTATTACACACCAATAAGTCAATGACTCTGCTGGTGGTCATAATTTTTTCTAATTTCAGATCAGAATAAGAACAGAAGAAAACCCAATATCAAGACCCTTAATCCTAATTTCTAAATAAAGTGTCTGCTCCACCCTAGGCCTGTACATTTGGGAGAATCAAACCCTCCCTTCCCCGAAATCTATCAAAGAGGGAATACAAAGAACATGTTGAAAATGAAACAAGCAGAGAAGCAATGAGACAAAAATTTGATTTTTAAAGTGAGAGATGATAAAAATTGTATGATTTTGACTTGATTTTTCGAAAATTTTCTTGGGGGAGGCCCCAAGTTTGTCGGCTCACATCTCTGTACATCTAACTTGCAGAAAATGGGGCTATCCTTTAGATTTGATAGACATCACATGTTTTGTTAACTTTTACTTTGACAGAAAGGGTCGAAAAGCAGGTTCAATGAAATTTTACCTGGTTATTAATGGGCCAAACTATTTCTTAAGCGACACAAAGATTTGACTACGGAAAGAGCGATACAAAACATCAAGAGGTCACGTGCTAAAGTTACAAGTAAAACAATCTCAGAGTATTTTGCTCATTTGAAGACTGAAATAGCAGGTGTTCCACGCAGTAACATCATTAATTACCGAGTTGTGACGAAGGACGGACAATCTTATTCAACTCTCAACTGAGGTGAAACTCTATTGATATATTGTAAGTGAATTAAACAATAATACAATATGGCTAACTGCCAGATAACAGGAAGTGAACGTCAGGGAGGTAATTAAAACTGATGAGTCAGTTCGTTTAGCTCTCGATAGATAAGTACTACGAGTGATATCTATTGCGTGTTTCCAATATAACCAATGCAATACTCTGGCGCAACTTCTTTATTCTCTCTCTCCCCGACGATCTCTTAAAATGAAACCGAATAAATAAAAATTGAAAGAAAACATTCCTCAATATGTCAAAAGTTCAGTTCATAATCGTCTTTTGGTAAGTTTTCGATTTCGTACAGGTCCAGCACTCTTTGCAAGGGAAAGGGTTTTCGGTTATGAAAATCTACATCGGTTTCAGAGTCGGCTAGTGGAATATTTTCGTAGTGGCCGCTTCAATATTGTTTTTTTGGTTTTTTTTTAGAGCTTTTATACAGTTTATTTATGAAATCTACAACATAAGCACATACAATATTACATAATTAGTTGTAAACAAACAATAATAGTAGTAATAATAAAAGTGTACATATGCATACTAAGTAATCAGTAGTAAGATATTTTTTAAAACGAAATATGTTACTAATATTCAATATTTATAAATATATGTGAGGAAATACATACTTTTATATAAACTAAAATTTATTTATTTTACATTCAATTTCTATACCATGTTTCAAAAAATTAATATATTCGTTACAATTGGGTTGTGTCTCTCTTAGTTTACATTTATACAGAAAATATTTTGTTAATATTATTGTCAAATTTATCACAGTATTTTCATTTTTAAAAATGTCTTTATATGCCCCTAGATGAATATCCGCGTTTTTAGGGTTAAAATCAATGGTTCAAAGTTTTAAGATGAGATATAGCCAAACTCCAAATTTTTTGGGTGTAAAAATATAAATAGATGATTAAGGCTTTCAACATGAGAGGAGCAGAACGTACATAAGGAGCTTTCCTTCTTAGATATTTTTAGTAGTTTTGTGTTAGTAAATATAATATCATAAACATATTTATACTGAAAACATTGATATCTGATATTGTTAATAGACATCTTTAAAAGTTTGAAGTATTTTTAATATCTTCGTCATCAAAATGACACTCGAGGTAATTCTCCCATTTCTTAAAAACTTTTGGTTTGATATATTTTGATTCTATCTGTATATTATAAATGTCCCTTGGTTTTATAGCAGCTATATCTTTTGAATAAATACTCTTCAAAATTATATTAAGTTGATTAAATATTGTTGGTTGACACAACGATTGGCATAGATCGTAGGTGCATTCTGGGAGTCTTTGTGAGGAATAGGTTCACCTTCGTCAGATGAGGAATAATCAACTATTGCGTGAAGTTCGGGTGACGGCTTTATCTTATGACATCCCTGGATGTATCACAGGGTGCCTTTTCAATTTCAGTGTCCACGAAAAGTTGGCCTCCTGGATGTTTCATTTTTTTTAAATATTTTTCTCTGTAGTGCGCTCCTTGGTACATGGTTGTCATCAGCACTTTTATTGATTGTTGGTTGACCTCTACAGACATAACAGCGTAGGAGCCAATATCTTCAGTGACATGACCAACGAATCTTTGAACAAATCTTCTGTAGTATTTGGTTAATCCTTTTCACTTGTTTAGCGGACACTGCTTCCCATTGTAGACCCCTCAAAACTTTTAGACTAGACATTTGATAAGTTAATAAAAATAGATATCATTAGTAATAATTATTAATTATATGTAGTATTTCTTGTGATGAAATGGCTGAAATTATAAAAAACAAACATCCTCCTGATAATTGTTAAAGGTAAATCCTGTAAAACAAAACGGTTTGACAATTTATTAGGTACTCGCATGAAATCAACAAAAATCAATAGAAAAAATATAATAGAACAAAATTTATATGATTAAAATCTTAATTTTGTCTTTCATATGATTATTGAGGGTCAAGTCATGGACTAATATTATCTATAAGCTGTCTTTTGCTGTAAACATAAGGATATTGGTCTTGAAGATTTTGGTAGAATCGTTGATGATATGGAAGGTACTAGCAGCAGCATGTCATAGAGAGAATATAATCATGCTGGATGTTTAGGCCATTTGAATATACAGGTCCATCCAACAACTCTTTCACTGATTTTAGAGGAATCATTGACATACTTCCATGGAATATTTGTGCAGAATATAGCCTACTAATTACGTTCATAATTCAAATCAAGATTTTATGAACTATGAAAGAGGCTGTTTTTATTTCGCAAGGGATCTTTGCAGATAGATAACCAGTTCTCAGTATCATAGATTTATTGAGAAGAAAACGAGGTAAAAAGCTGAAACAAACATAAAACACAATGTTACACATACTGACAATACAAAGGCTAAACAGTTCTCATATTGACTCAATATAACGGTAAGTTATGCAATGAAAACACTCAAAATATAGCGATGTTTACATAAAATACTTGCTCAGACTGTCACTCCAAAAACCATCAAAGTGCACTTTATCGCAGAAATATCAATGCATAATACAAATATAATCATTATAGAACACAATCCTACTCACACTTTGGTTTACCAACGATGGATAACATAGAAAAAAGGTGGATTGAATCCAAAACAATAAAAGCAACAACAGTCTGATTTCTACCGAAAATAGAAAGTGAAAATGAAAGTAGACTAAATATTGATCTTTTATCCGAAACGAAATTTACCAAAATAATTAACTATAACAACGTTACAGAAATATATTGAAAGTTGATAAGCATGTGATAATAATATATAATGACAGAAACATAAATAAGGAGACGGCACACTCCCCGTCTGATTTCGCAAAAATCACTATAACTTCCAAATCCAAATTTAACTTAATGAAAAGATGCATACGTTTTCAATTGAATTATGACATAAAAACACTACCTGAGTTATTGGTCTAACATAGTCATGTGGTTTACCATCTTTAATTACTCTAAGTTTAACTTTTCTCACAAGATCGTCTTTTCCCGGGTAAACGCATTCAATTAATCCGACAGGCCACTGATTTCTATGTAAATCGTTCTCCTTTACGATCACTAAATCTCCAACCCGAATATTCTCTTGAGGCTGTTGCCACTTTCGACGACACTGCAACGATTGTATATATTCATGCCTCCATTGATGCCAGAATTTCTCAGCGAGCACTTGAACGAATTTCCATTGTGAAGAATACGCATCTCGAATGGTTAAACCACTGAAGTCTTCAGTTGAATCACCAACTTTTTGAGTTAAAAGTGAGTTCGGCGACATCATATTCGGAGCTTCATGATCAGGAGAAATAGGAGCGAGCGGACGTGAGTTTACAATCACCATAACTTCAAACATAAATGTACATAATAGCTCGTGAGTAAGTTTCTGATGTCTAGCTTCATACAAAATTGAGTCCAACGCCCGACGAACAGTTCCTATAAGGCGTTCCCATGAGCCTCCATGATGTGAAGAGTAAGGCGTATTGAACTTCCATACTGCATTTTGATCATTTAGAAATGTTTTTATTTCAACATCTTCGACACATATAGCTGGTATCCCGAGTTCCCGTACAGCTCCCACGAAGTTCGAACCGCGATCAGAAAAGAATTCTTTAACTTTTCCACGGACAGATATAAATCTTCGTAAGGCGTTTACGAAAGACGAAGTAGTCATTTCCTCTATGATCTCGATGTGGATACCTCTGGACGAAAGACATACAAATATGACTGCCCAACGTTTAGAGGATGCACTGCCTCCTCTGGTGCGTCTTGTCACAATTTCCCATGGACCGAAACAGTCAACTGCGACGTAAGTAAACGGAGGACACGCACGTAATCTCTCCTCTGGGAGATCAGACATCTTTTGGATCATAGTTTTA
>NW_008706978.1:356081-357201 GCF_000327385.1 Lottia gigantea | reverse complement strand
ATTGGATGCTTTTGAGCATGTTAAGCAATTTTGAATTGACATCTTTTGACTGATCAATTGCCTCACTGCCTTGGACACTCGTGAGCAATATTAAATGATGTTTCTAAGCCATCTTTCATCAAAACTTTTAATAAATGTTGGCATGGTCAATACAATCACAAAGATTCAAACTATTCTCAAGATTAACAGTATGGTGGTGGCCTGACTCTACACTTCAAATCCCCTTGTGGTCGGTGTAAGAAAATAGTCAACAGTTCTCTCTGGTCTAGAATACAGTGATTGATAAATGCCTTTGGTTTGTCTTTTAAAAAAAGGTATGGATTTAGAGTACATCTTGTACTCACTAAAGCTTTCAATTATACATTTTATACCTGAAATAAAAAATAATTATAATAAATAAATGCTGAAATCGCATCACTCTGACAATGTTAAATTGATATCCATCATATTCTTCCATACAAAGTCTTAGAGAAAATTATGACCACCAGCAGAGACATTGACTTATTGGTGTGTAATAAACATACCAAATGAACAATATAAAGATATAGGACAATCCTGTCCACCTGCAGAGTCATTGACTTATTGGTTTTCGGGGAAGGGAGGGTTTGATTCTCCCAAATGTACAGGCCTAGGGTTCTTATTCTGATCTGAAATTAGAAAAAAATAACTCGCCCGATGGGCGAGAAGTATAGTATCTGTTATGTACTAATTGTTTTAGTTTACTATGAACAATATTATCATTTAAGTTCTTATTTTTTGAATATGCAACTATCATTTTCTGCTTATAGACATGGGGGAATTTCTCTTGAAGGCTCTTATAGTGGGCATGAACTATCTTGCTTGCTCGATTGCTGGTTGTATTGAACGGGACAACAAAGGGTGCTATGCCTACATTATGGTGAATATTTAGTCCTATAGGTCTTGCTGTATTCAATGTCTCAATCCAATGGGATTCCCAAGATTGGCGGAATTTGGTAGTTTCATCTTCGGGCAAGTAAATTTATATGTGCTCAATTGGGATTAGGGTGAGATCGTCTATTGAATGGTCGTCGAGGTTGAAATGATTAGAAACAGGCTTGTCTTTCTGTAATTTGATGTCCGACCTATGAGCATTAAAACG
>NW_008706978.1:354283-356031 GCF_000327385.1 Lottia gigantea | reverse complement strand
GAGAATTTTTCTAAGTAACGTAGATCAAGTCCAGGTTTCACTTTAGTTAAGCGAGTTACGATCTCAGGACGGATTATCATTGTTCGGATCAACAAGTACATGAGAAGTATTGATACTAGTAGTATTGCTAATCTGAGTCGACACAAGCCACTCTGGTCCTTTAATCCAAGAGTCGATCACAGTAACGTAGGAAACGGTGAGAAATCTAGTTCCCAGAATCTTTTCCACACGATTGGTGACGTAGGTATAGAAACGACGACTAATATTACTAATATACCCTAACACCACTTTACTATCGGTATGATAAAAACAGAGATCAGGTGAAAGTCCAAGATGAGTACATACTAATTCTGCCACTTCAATCGCTAAAACTGCCCCACACAATTCTTATCTGGGTATAGTGTGGCCTTTGAGGGGCGCAAGCTTAGACTTGCCCATAACGAAGCCTACTGACGCATCTCCATTGCTGTCAATCACTTTCATCTACGCAGCTGCTGATACGGCTTGCTCAGATGCGTCGCAAAACATGTGGATTTCAACACTGTCTGCTAATGAAAACGACGACTCGACAAACATTCGAGGAATTTTAAAACTGTCAATAGATTTCAAAGATTCTATCCAATTATGCCACTTTATGGAATGTTCCTCGGATAACAGTTCATCCCAGTCTGTTCCTGGGGGTATCAGTTCTCGCAAAAGCATCTTTCCACTAATAGTTAACGGAGATAAAAATCCCATCGGATCAAAGATGCTATTGACGGACGAAAGAAGACCGCGGCGAGTGCAAGGTTTATCGGCATTATCTACTGAGAAGACGAACATGTCGGATTCAAGATTCCAAGACAAACCAAGGCTATGTTGAATTGGAAGTGTATCGCACGACAGATTCAAGTCTTTAAGGTCCTTTCCTAAATCACTACTGTCAAAAGCTTTCATCACTTCTACATTGTTCGAAACTATCTTGTGCAAACGAATTTTACCGTTGTCCATAAGGTGTTTCTGAGTTCGTTTAAGTAAGTCGATAGCCTGATCTTTATCTGCGAATGACGATAGTGCATCATCCACGTAAAAGTCATTATTTACGAATGAACGCACATCGTCGTCGCTGTTCTCCACAGCTTTACGAATGCCATACGTCGCTATGGCTGGAGATGGCGTATTACTGAACACGTGTGATTTCATACGATATTCAATGAGCGGTTGTTTAAAGTCATTGTTACGATACCAATAAAATCGCAAATAGTCCCTGTGGCTTTCGTGGACATGGAAAACATAAAACATCTGTTCTATGTCACCAGTTACAGCTATAGCATCTTTACGAAAACGCAGCAAAACTTCAACTAAACTGTTGAGTAAATCGGGACCGCTCATGAATACACTCTTTAAAGACTTCCCTTCAAATACTGCTGAACTGTCAAAAACCCCACGAATCTGATGACGCTTCCTAGGGTGGTATACCCCGAAAAGTTGGAGGTACCAGCACTCACCTGTTGCCCCTGTGGGTGCTTCCTCTGCTGCTCCACTACTAATTACTTTGTCCATGAATGTCATGAAATGTTCTTGTTTCGTGGCGTTCTTACGAAGACTCGCATCTAGGATTTGTGCTCGCTTCCAAGCTTGACTATGGTTATTAGACAACTGTTCTTTCGTTTCCTTAAATGGTAGAGGAGCACTCCAATGTCCTGAATCATCTAAATGGAACTCTGAATCCATAATACGAAGAAACTGCTTGTCTTCGACTGATTGTC
>NW_008706978.1:345432-348533 GCF_000327385.1 Lottia gigantea | reverse complement strand
ACAAGAAATAAGGTATATTATGATGTTTTGATCTCCATAAGAATTTAGCTCATTTATAGCAAATTATTTTCGTTCTTTTTATTTCTTTAAATACATGTTTGTGTTCGCATGTACGACAGTAGAACCTCCGTAGGGAATGAACCGAATCCAACAAAAGGTGGAGGAATTCTTTTCTTTATCTCAAAATATCCGAAAGCATGTCGTTTTTAATTTTCCGTTGAAATCTTTTGAAATAACTTCCCTCTCTTGATTTACCAATAACTAATTTACAGGCGGATTCAAAATTAGCCCTTTGGGTGCAATTTCTATGAAATCTTAGAATTTGAGATTTAATTATACTATAAAAGTATGGTTCGCGTGAAACGAGATTTTGTATGACGGTTGGTGAGTATCGGTTTCATTAAAAAACTAAAGAAGGAAAGTTGTTGCCTTTGAACCGTAGTGTCCCATAAAATCCATGCAGTTTTTGTTAATATTTGCTCTCAATTGCACAGAAAGGGTGGGGGTTATTTTAAATTGAGACATATTCCCAAAAATTTTCAAAAGTATTCGACAAAATGATATAAACACATAAAGAAACCTTCCATAAATTAAATGTTAAGGCTGTGAGGTATTGTTTATGGGCCATTAATATATTCACTTAACGTGGGGCAAAGTAGTTCTAGATGTTTGTAAATATATTTTTCCTTTAAAACTGAAGTCATTTCGTGTTAAACATACTATAAGTAAATCTTAAATCTCTTTATCGAGTATCGAACAATTGCCTTTCTGACGGCGCCAAGAACTTTTATGTACCGGTTTTCCTGTACAAAAAAAGATTTTGTTAATGATACAAAGCTAGTCATTCCATGTAGTCTTTCATGTATTATCCTAGTCATGTTTATGTCTTATGCAAAACAATTTCCTTTTGACTATTGCTAACCTATAACTTGAGAATAAAAGAATCAAAAACAAACTATCACTATGCATTTTGACTGAATATCCTAGCAACAACCATTCATTAAATTGATCCACAGTGAACCTTGTGTTTTGAAAAAACACTTCAATAAAATCAGATATAAAATCACGACATGTTTGAATTGAGGAGCAAAATAAAAATATATGCTGAATACCTTCAGGAGTTGTATGACAAAGGATCCGAGATAATCCCAATTAGGAACAGTTTTTCATTGGTCCATAAAATATTGTGTACAATCTGATAATCATTATGCACCATTTCAGAACAAAGAATGGAAAACCGATGTCCACACAGGTTTAAAGTTTATATCAAAACCAACATCTCTCCAGAAAGCTTCGCAAGTTGGCACCTTAAATGATCTATACCATAAAACATTATAAATAGTTTTCGTTGTCATACTTGAGAGCTGAATAGATTTGTCGTCTATAATCAAATTTGACTGAATTTCATCTTCGACCTTGCTTCTATGATTAGTTACTGTATCAACCCATTCTGGAGACAAATCTTTCAAGATCGTTTGATACTGTTTCTGGACCGATTGAAATCTACAGTGTGGATAAAAACAACTACCATTTCAAAAACATCACTCGATGAAAGAAGATTATGGCTTGAAAAATCATAAAAATCAGATAGCTTTATGAACCCTGCTATGTTCGGATTATCAAAGATAGGTTGGTTTAAAATATCACTTAAAGACTCTACATGCAAATTATTGCCATATTGCCACGGAAGTCTTGCCATGCTCTCAACATAGAACCATAGAATATTGGGCTAAAAGCCGTATCATCGGCGTGTTGAAAAATTATAGGTCTGTTAATAGAATCATGTTTCGAATATTTGAGAAAAAGTAACTCAAAGGAGCATAACATATTTTTGTATCTCTGAAGGAAGTAAGTCATTCAGTGCTTTCAAACATGGTCAACAGAACACTTTTTATATTATGATAACCAATACAATCTAAATGCATCTTGCTTGACACTGTTATCTACAAGATTTAGACCACCATCAGAATAGTTGGTAATCAAAGTAGAAAATTTGATGCGAGGTGGTTTATTGTACCATATGAATGATCTAATAATTTTGTTCAATTTATCACGGGCCCATGAAGAGAGATTTATCTCCCTCAAAGGATACCATAGCATCGAAAGACACAGCGTGTTTATAACAATAACCCTACCCTTCAATTGCAAATCACGCTTTTGCCACAGACTAACAATTTTCTGAATTTTGGCAATTTTAGGTTCCCATGTTAAACCTTCACACATCTTTTTATCAGGTCCTAGATATACACCCAAAATCTTGGTAGCACCACTAATAACATTAACAGGCATCTTCGGAACATCTTCTGCAGATGCAGAGCCACATAAAAGCAATTCAGATTTCGATTTATTTATCTTTGCTCCAGAAGCCGAACAATAAATTTCAAGAGAATTAAATGCCTCCAATGTTGACTGTGCATCAGAAAAGGGTGTCGTATCATCGGCGTGTTGAAAAATTATAGGTCTGTTAATAGAACCAGGAATGTGTATACCTTTCAGTCTTTTATTAGATTTTATCAAAAGATTAAGTGGCTCTGCAGTAAGCACATATAAAAGGGCTGATATCGGACAACCTTGACGAACTGATCTATGGATCTTAAAGGGGAGAGAAACTTGACCATTAATCTTAATGCTGCTGCGGATATTATTATATAAAATGGCAACATTTTTGCGGAAAAACTCTCCGAACCCAAACACATTGAGTAAATCAAGCATATATTGATGACAGACTCTGTCAAAAGCTTTCTCTGCATCAAGCTTCATAGAGGTATACTGTAATTACAGAATGGTGCATTTATCCTTTTCTGCTAGTAGCTCTTTTCTAGTACGTTCTAATTCTAGGTTAGCTTCTAATATATACTTTGCCATTTCCTCTCTTTGTTTTTGTTTTTTGTGAATATCATCTTTCAATCTATGTAGTTCGCTCACAATTGTTTCTAACTGTGATTTGCTAACTGATTGTGATTTCATACTTTCATATTCTTCATCTTTTAGTTTTTGAATTTTTATCAGATTTTCCACCTCGTTCTGCAGTAAATCCCTTTGTTTAATCGCAGATGCTATCTGGTCGTTTGCTTTTTTAACTGCTTTTTCGCCTTCTTTAC
>NW_008706978.1:334571-345382 GCF_000327385.1 Lottia gigantea | reverse complement strand
TTAGCATTTTGATTGACATCTTTTGACTGATCAATTGCCTCACTGCCTTGGACACTCGTGAGCAATATTAAATGATGTTTCTAAGCCATCTTTCATCAAAACTTTTAATAAATGTTGGCATGGTCAATACAATCACAAAGATTCAAACTATTCTCAAGATTAACAGTATGGTGGTGGCCTGACTCTACACTTCAAATCCCCTTGTGGTCGGTGTAAGAAAATAGTCAACAGTTCTCTCTGGTCTAGAATACAGTGATTGATAAATGCCTTTGGTTTGTCTTTTAAAAAAAGGTATGGATTTAGAGTACATCTTGTACTCACTAAAGCTTTCAATTATACATTTTATACCTGAAATAAAAAATAATTATAATAAATAAATGCTGAAATCGCATCACTCTGACAATGTTAAATTGATATCCATCATATTCTTCCATACAAAGTCTTAGAGAAAATTATGACCACCAGCAGAGACATTGACTTATTGGTGTGTAATAAACATACCAAATGAACAATATAAAGATATAGGACAATCCTGTCCACCTGCAGAGTCATTGACTTATTGGTTTTCGGGGAAGGGAGGGTTTGATTCTCCCAAATGTACAGGCCTAGGGTTCTTATTCTGATCTGAAATTAGAAAAAAATAACTCGCCCGATGGGCGAGAAGTATAGTATCTGTTATGTACTAATTGTTTTAGTTTACTATGAACAATATTATCATTTAAGTTCTTATTTTTTGAATATGCAACTATCATTTTCTGCTTATAGACATGGGGGAATTTCTCTTGAAGGCTCTTATAGTGGGCATGAACTATCTTGCTTGCTCGATTGCTGGTTGTATTGAACGGGACAACAAAGGGTGCTATGCCTACATTATGGTGAATATTTAGTCCTATAGGTCTTGCTGTATTCAATGTCTCAATCCAATGGGATTCCCAAGATTGGCGGAATTTGGTAGTTTCATCTTCGGGCAAGTAAATTTATATGTGCTCAATTGGGATTAGGGTGAGATCGTCTATTGAATGGTCGTCGAGGTTGAAATGATTAGAAACAGGCTTGTCTTTCTGTAATTTGATGTCCGACCTATGAGCATTAAAACGAGTTCGTAATTTATTCTTAGTTTCTCCTACATATTGTTTGGGGCATTTCTTGCATGAAGTTAAATATATTACATTCGAGTGTTCACATTTTAGATGTTCCTGGATCGGGTACCTTTTTCGTAGAGTTGCTTACAAAATAATGAGTTTCTGATATAAAGGGACATGTGTTCGGTTGAAAATCCACAATTCGATGACACCAAATTCCAATTTCAAAATATGAAATAAAGACAATGTCACACTACAATTATCAAAATAAAAGTTTTAATAATGTACCTGAAGAGTGGATCTCCTTAGTATTTATTACAAAAATATATTATATACAGTGGTGTAACCTATTTTCGTTCATTTAAGGATTCAACACCGAATTTCGTCAAAGTTAAGCGGAGACTGGAGTGCTCCAATTCTTAACAGCAGGTATCTTGTCAGGATCAGTTTTTAAGCATCACCCAGTGGCTGAAATACGTGCTCTAATCGCAGCATAGTTTCTTCAAACAAACTTCCAGGTACAATGATATCGTCCGTGTACAAGAACATTATTCCCATTGTAGACCTCTCAAAACATTTAGACTACACATTTGATAACAAAGTACCTAAGTTAATAAAAATAGACATCATTAGTAATAATTATCGATTATATGTAGTATTTCTTGTGATGAAATAGCTGAAATTATAAAAAACAAACATCCTTCTGATAATTGTCAAAGGTAAATCCTGTAAAACAAAACGGTTTGACAATTTATTAGGTACTCGCAAGAAATCAACAAAAATCAATAGAAATATAATAGAACAAAATTTATATGATTAAAACCTTATTTTGTCTTTCATATGATTATTGAGGGTCAAGTCATGGACTGATATTATCTACAAGCTGTCTTTTGCTGTAAACATAAGGATATTGGTCTTGAAGATTTTGGTAGAATCGTTGATGATATGGAAGGCACTAGCAGCAGCATGTCATAGAGAGAATATAATCATGTTGTCATGGTGGATATTTAGGCCATTTGAATATACAGGTCCATCCAACAACTCTTTCACTGATTTTAGAGGAATCATTGACATACTTCCATGGAATATTTGTGCAGAATATAGCCAACTAATTATGTTCATAATTCAAATCAAGCTTTTATGAACTATGAAAGAGGATGTTTTAGATGAAACAATATATTGAATAAAAGTGTGCATGTTCTTCTTTGAGTGCTTTGGAATAGGATACAGAAAGAAATTGTGTTTTTGGGGAAAAGATGTAAAAATTTCAGAAATATATTAAGCGAATCACTGTGAATTGTTTTAGAACTTGTCTAAAAAATTGGATAATATAAAAAAGATTTTATCTAACTGTATGTGCTGAAACAAATAACCATTTGTCGTTTTTTCCCCCCTTCTTTTGTAGTTGGTTTTTAACAGCCACAGGGAGTCCATTTTTTGTACATTGGTACTTTTTAACCATTCTTTCCACGTCAAGGAGAACATTGAGAACACTCGTGAGCAATATTAAATGATGTTTCTAAGCCATCTTTCGTCAAAACTTTTAATAAATGTTGGCATGGTCAATACAATCACAAAGATTCAAACTATTCTCAAGATTAACAGTATGGTGGTGGCCTGACTCTACACTTCAAATCCCCTTGTGGTCGGTGTAAGAAAATAGTCAACAGTTCTCTCTGGTCTAGAATACAGTGATTGATAAATGCCTCTGGTTTGTCTTTTAAAAAAAAGGTATGGATTTAGAGTACATCTTGTACTCACTAAAGCTTTCAATTATACATTTTATACCTGAAATAAAAAATAATTATAATAAATTAATGCTGAAATCACTTCACTCTGACAATGTTAAATTGATATCTATCATATTCTTCCATACAAAGTCTTGTGATTTTGTGGATAAAATCATGACCACCAGCAGAGTTATTGACTTATTGATGTGTATTAAACATACCAAATAAACAATGTAAAGATACAGGACAGTCTCGCCAAACAGTAGAGCCATCAGTCTATTTGTGTGTAATAAACATACCAAATAAACAATATAAAGATATAGGACAGTCATGTCCATCATTAGTCATCGGTTATTGGTGTGTAATAATCATACAAAATAAACAATGTAAAGATATAGGACAGTCTCGCCGAACAGTAGAGCCATCAGTCTATTGGTGTGTAATAAACATACCAAATGAACAAGATAAAGATAAAAGACAATCCTGTCCACCTGCAGAGTCATTGACTTATTGGTGTTAAGCTACCTTTGTTGGCAGTCTGGAAGATAGTCATCAATGATAGCTTCTACCATACCAACCAATGCCCTACCCAAAGCATTTTTTTTCAAATAGTTTTCTTTGATTTTACGATGTTTTTTCTCCAATCCATTTGTGGTGTTCAGCTTCACATTAAACATATTTGACCGAAAGGCAAACACCCGATCTCTAAAATTAATAAAAAATGTTTTCATTTATTTCTTATCATAGAACCCTTCCAGGCTTAGAAAAGAAATTTTATTTAGCCAATCCAAAAATGTTATTTATAGTAGAAACGACGTCATCAGAACGAGGATAATGGTGACTAGTTATTTTTTCATTTTTGGAAACAGTAGAATTGCATCAGTGGGACTTCTTTAGTGGACATTCCCTATTAAAACAATAATAATAATAATAATGTGTATTCGGTAATCAGACCATATGACCAATAGATACAAATAAATATATAATATACATATACATGTAAATAAAATATTGAATAAATATAAACGGAATCTTGAATAAATATAAACGGAATCTTGAATAAATATAAACGAAATCTTGAAATAGATATAAACGAAATCGTGAATAAGTATAAATGGAATCTTATATACACGTAAATGAAATCTTCTATTAGGGAATAAAATAATGAAACATATTATATTAGATAATCTATATTTACAATAAGCTTAGCCTAATTAATCACAGTAATGACTTTCTAAGTGCCATACATTTGTCCATATAAATCGAAATTGAGATTAGTGTCGACATTTCATGAGTACTACACAGTTTAAGAAATTTTCTACAACATGGATATGATAGTTAAAATTTTTCGGGGATATATTCAGATCTTAAATCTTCATATAAATAACATTCATAAAATACATGAAAAATATCTGCATTTAGCATATGAGAAAAATAACAGTTTGGTTTAATATTGGGATTCCTTCTATTCAAATTTGCAAACCCGGAAGTAGGTTTAATCTTAACAGTGTTATATGTCTTTTAACATGTTCATGCAGGTTATCCGACAAATAGGATTCTTGATTTAAGTTAAATTTAAACAAACAATACTCCTTAAGGCTCTCGCTTTTATGAATCTGTTTGGACCATTTCTGAATGTTGATATCAATGAGGCGTAATTTAACAGTGTTAAGAAAATGTGCAGAATTGCCAACTTCCTGAAAATGCTAAGCATATCCAAAGCCAACGGAGCTTAATAATAATCTAACTTTGGTGACCCAGGTTATCTCATCTACAGAATCGAGCCTCTTTAACAGACATAACACTTGACTTGGTAATCTATTATAATCTAAGTTTATGAGTCGTATCCAATATTTGATATCTTTAGCATATAACATACTGCCAGTTCGTAATGATCGCACTCTCCAGTTGCACCAGCTGAGGAACTGCTCTTGTGAATTTGAAGGGAACGTTTGCAAAACTGTGACTGAACGATTATATGTCTTTTCTATATTCATATCCCCATACTTCAGCACCGTATAATAAAACCGGTTTAACAATACAATCAAGAATCTTAAAACTAATAGATATTGGGTTCAATCCAGTTTTCTCAACCATTCCTCGACACTTGAAAAAGGATAATACTTCGAAAACCGGTTCGTGTCAATTGCGTAAGTTTTTGTTTTACTTATAATTTTTCACATCATTATTAGCGTTATTTATCACCTAAATATATATTTTTGCATTTTTCATCACAACTTTCATCTTACTTTATATATACCTAAACCCAGTTTGACTTATTTGCAAAATTTGATCCCGACATTTTCACGCTAGCATATACTGTTACATTCGCTGTACATTCCCTTCTAACCTCAAGTTATTTTCATTATGCTCCCCAACTACAACAACCACTGAGACTGACTGGAATGTAGGACTTCATGTTGTGTATTTTAAATAACTTCATTACAGTGATTTACATAGAGGAAAAGATGGTTACAACCTCATGCCACGTTGTTGACTGTATGACGACATGCTAGCAAGTGTCTTTGGTACAAGTTCGTTTATTGTAGTCTGCGTTGGGGACACCTTCGTGTTGTTGTTAATACATTATATTAGTCCTAGACACCGAACTTTAATTGTCACTTTCTGAAGATTCCACAAATTTGGGGCGGGGGCGAATGGCACGTCTCGTGCTACGTTTCGAGGGAACAGTCTCTACTTGTGGAATATAAGAGATGGTGTCCGTAAAGAATTCCTTTGGTTCCGAAACTTCTAAAGGATAAAGTAGGTGAATAATGCGATTGGTAACACCATGTTTAGTCTGGATTGACGCAGCACGAACAAAACCACCAGTTCCACGGATTAAGTCCTTCACAAGAGCAAGTTTCCATAAACTTCGGGGTCAATCTTTAACATGCACCAATACCACATCCCCAATCTTTATGAGATTTGTTCTGGCTTCAGTCTTCTTTAACTGGTAGGCGTGCCTCTCTCGTAAAGTCGACAGATACTCAGATTTAAAGCGATTGACAAAATGGTGAAACACTGCTGCTCGATGTCGCATCGCCTTGTTCAAACCATCATGAAGTCGGTAATCTTCGTCTACTTCAACATCAGGATCAATACCCGGATGAGGTAATGCGGTAATATAACCGTATAACAGTTTTGATGGAGTAATTGGTTCAGGATCTTCAACACTCGTTAATACGTATGTGAGTGGCCTGTCGTTCACAACAGAGTGTACCTCTTTAACAAGTGTCTGCATTTCATTCAGATCTATGAGCGCTCTTCGTATCACATTCTTGATTACCATTTTCACCACACCAATCAACCGTTCATACATTCCACCCAGTGAGGAGATTTTGCAGAATGTGCTTCATGTAG
The DNA here is from genome assembly GCF_000327385.1 of Lottia gigantea. Lineage (NCBI taxonomy): Eukaryota > Metazoa > Mollusca > Gastropoda > Lottiidae > Lottia > Lottia gigantea. The sequence continues at coordinate 339,207 of NW_008706978.1, read as the reverse complement.
ATAACTTTGTTGTTAGTTAGATGATTCTGTACAACTGGTTTATTCAAACAATTAAAAAACTTTGTTATTTCTTCATCTGCTTTCAGGAACGTTGCAGCGTTGTCACAGAGTATCGAACTGGGAATACCATATATAGCGGTGTGTCTGCGAAATGCCTGAAAAAACTGATCTGTAGACATGTCAGATACAACTTCTAGGTTTACGTTTCGTGTTGTGCTACATGTAAATAGACAAATGTAACACTTCTGGACTTTCTTTCCACCATTATTTACCATCAGATGACCCGTAAAGTCGATACCAACCGTTGAAAATGGTTTAAGGGGGTTGAGACAAAAATCTGGTAAGGCTGGAGATGGAGGAGTCTGGAGGGCTTGCCAACATGGTAACGACAAATAACTCATCGCCGTAGAACACTGGATACTTCACTACGTGCTGCTGGTAACCATAAACGTCTTCGTAAAGCTGTGACAGTTGAGCTTACTCCTGCATGTAGTTGAGAAGAATGTACAGATTTAACCAATAGTTTCGTTAAATGGGTCTTCCTGGATATTAGAATCAGTAATTTTGCATCTTTGTCGAGCTGGGCATGCTCGAGTCTGCCGGGGGCGACAATCAGGTTACCCAAGTTGAGTCTCAAACACAGTTGACGAACTAGTTGAGGCCTGGTCTTCCCAGAATTTGACTTCTTGAGTAAGTATGCGAGTTCAACTGGAAAACATTCTTTTTGGTGAGCTTCAAGAATGCTGAATTCAGCTCGTTGAATTTCTTCTGTTGAAGGAACTGGAATAACTCTTAGCGTGATATCACGATGTTGACTGGTAACCAGATGACGCTGTTTTAAGTTCTGTATGAATCGTTGAACATATACCAATATTCGAAGCAGTTTTTCATAAGAACTGTATCTGGAGACATCAAGAAGCTTGCTAAGTGTACCAATGAACCACTTTCATTTGAAGCACCAGTAGATAAACATATTATGTTACCATTCGAATTTGGTTCGTCAGGATCAGTAATAACAGGTTCAGGCCATTTTTCAGGATAAGGCCACCAGTCGGGTCCAGAAAACCATAATCTTGATTCGATGAATTGATCTGCCGTACCACCTCTTGATAGTAAGCCAGCTGGATTATCTTCTGACCTGACATGATTCCATTTCCTGACATCTGACAAACGTTGAATCTCATCAAGACGATTTCTTACAAAAATGTCCAGTTTCTTGGTTGATGACAACCATGAGAGACATATGCTAGAGTCTGTCCAGTAGAACTATTCAACTACTTTGTAATCCTTGGAAATAATATCCATCAACGATCGAGATAATCTACAACCAATCACAATAGCAACCAGTTCCCATCTTGATACGGTGTATTGACGTTTCGAAGAAGCGGTTTTGAACTTTGAGGCAATCAAGCAGACCTTATCTTTTTACGGAGATACAGTACACTCGCAGCTGCAACATTTGGACTTGCATCACAGAACGTGTGTAGCTGTATGGGTTTTATCTTTATCGAAGTCGACGAATCTTTGAATTTGTATTGTTGATGCTGCTTCGATGTTCAACGCAATATCATGGTACTCAAGATGGAGATGGGCAGGGAGAGGTGTATCCCACTCATAATTCTGCTTCCAAAGTTCTGAGATGATATTCTTCGCTCTGACAGTAACTGGAGACAGGAGTCCCAATTGATCAAACGTTGAGGAGGCCGAACTTAAAGCTGAACGTTTGGTAAACTTATCTTGTGAAAATGGAACGATTGTTTTCTTCAGGAATGAAATAGTATCCTCGTGATGATTCCATACCATACCAAGTAAAATAGTATACTCTTTCGTAGATCCAGTACCATCTTGCTTAATTATTTTGAAGCGACTCTAGATTAGTTGACCATTGGCGTAGGTTCATATCTGCTTCGCTCATAATCTGACGTGCTGAATGATAATACTGGATGGCTGTATCTTCATCATCTTGACCACTTGAACGTTGTCGCAGTATAGTTTGCTTTTGAGATCTGCTGCAACGTGTGATTTGAAATTGTCTGGATCCGCTACATACTTAGACAAGAGCTAGATAACTGTTGAGTTCAATATAAAGGGTGAGCTTTTACCACCGAAGAAAACAGAGGTATATCTGTAGACTTTAATTGGTTTTAAAAAAAGCATTTTCTATGTCAGCAACCAGAGCGTATCTGTTCAGTCGAAATCTTTGTAACAGTTTAAATAATGGTTGAAGTAAACAAGGTCCTGTATGGAGACAGTCGTTGAGAGACGTTCTTCCAGCATTGGCAGCATAGACGACTCTTAAAGGAGTTGCTTCACTCTCTGGACGAAGAACAAAAAAGTGGCTTAAGTAATGAGCACCCGCTTCCTTCCAAGGCACTTCATCTGGAACTGGTTCAACTAATTCTTTTCGAATTGATCTTGAATAATTTTGGAGTATGGTTCCCAAAGTTGAAGTTTCAGGAGTCTGTTCTTGACCTGTTCCAATCTGCTGAGAGCAATCGACAGATTGGACTGTAGTGTTGGTTGATTGTCTAACCATGGTAGTGGAGCGTAATACGTTCCGTTACGATACTCTATCTGGTTGATGAATCTCTCTAAAAATTCAGAGTCCGTCTGGTCGTCGAACAGTTCAATACCCAAAGATTCAATCTGTAGTGACTTGTTTACCTTGTCGTGTAATTCAAAGTCTGTATGATATGTGGATATCCATTCAACGTCATCATGTCCAGAAGATTTTACCACCAAACATTGCGTCGCAGTTCCATCAGCTGAAGATACTTGGTCGTTGACTGGACCATAAACAAGATAACCCAAACTGGATGCTTGTACCATTGGAAACCCGAGAATGATTTCCGGTTTAAGGAATATCCAGACGGAGTCCAAACCAATCAATATATGGACATCAAAATGGAGTTGATCGAATTGGTTCGCCAAGCGTAGTTGTTTCAGATGATCTTTATGTAGACATTCTGACCATGCACTGCAGCTAATGGGTTGAACAATCTGATCTTTGAATACAACTTCTAAACTAACAACACCATCATCTGTTATTACATCGATGGAACCAACAGGGAATTCGTACAGACTGGAACGTCCACCAAAAGAGTCGATGAGAATACGCCTTTTACCATATGGAACCAATTTGAGATTTCTGGCATGTGACTTGATCTAGGTCAATGTTGAACCTTCATCAAAGAAGAAGTTAGTTTCTAACGTAGTTGGACAATTCTTTACCGGAGCAACAACAGTCTTCAGTAATACGCAAGACTGCAGTTCTGGTAACTTGTAAGAATAGGTCTGTGATTGTGGAGAATTAACATCTGACAATGTATCAGCTAAACTTTCTGTACCCGTAAAAGCTGCGTTCGTTGTACCAGTCCGTGCAGAAGGTGCAGATCTTTGTGAATTCCATGATGTAGACGCATACTGTAGTATATTCGAACCATGAATGCTGTATGATGAGATTCCTTACATATTGAGCACCTCCAATGTGAAGGACAGTTTTCAATTGAATGAGAATCTTTAAGACAGTTCATACACCGATTATGTGACTTGGCAGCTTTGACACGATCATCGACAGAAAGTGTACACTGGAATGTGTTGTGTTGACCATCAACAAATTGACAAAATTGAAAAGTTTGGTTTTGAAAGATCTTGAAGACTGAGGGGATGACGTAGCTGGCATGGCTGTGGCACTACCTGACGGAAGAGTTTCTGGTTTGACAGTTGTTGTCGGCTTGCTTGAAATAGTCTTGACTTTCTGTTGACTTATGGTGGTGATCTGCTCCAATTTCTTGACCTCGACATGTATAATGTCCATCAGCTCCAGAAGAAGTGGATTATCATCGGTATGTCTCGAGAATTGTTGTTAGAACATCAGCTGGAAGCCTTTCCATTAGAATTGGAACATAGAATTCCCCATAATGGTCAGGTAACAACTGTAACGTCTCCAGAGATTGGATATCACTAATGACTGCATCATAAAATGCTCTTAAAGATGAAGCATTATACTGTGGTTTCAAGATGTTAACCAAAGCAAGACAATAAGAATTTTTGATGAGAGTACGATTACCACAAATGTCTTGAAGTGTCTGTACCAAGAAAGCATAGTTGTCGTTACTGGCTTGGATACCCTCAATACGTTTCTTGACAGATGAACTCAGCTGACCTTTCAGATAGTTGAACCTTGTGACATCAGATATATCCTTACAGCTATGAATTTCACTTTCGAATACATCCCAAAAGCTGTACCATTTGCGTTGATCACCATCAAATGTAGGAAGTACTATCTGTGGTAGTTTGACAGATGAGTGCTTCGCTGACTTGGTAGCGGCTAATGAAGAAAGTTGACTTTTCAAGAGACTGTAGGAAATCATCAACGTGGGCTAACAACAATGAGTGATTATCTGATATTATATCACAATCTTCAAAATCATATTCAGAGCTCTGATCATCTTTCATTTGAATAAGGAGATCTTGAATTTTGTCATCATATTCTTGAAGTCTGTGTTTGGCATTCACAAGTTTGTCTTTGACAACGTATAAATCAGGCTCTTCACTGTCGATTATGGCATTCACTTGTCGATCTTCTTTCGTAAACAAACTTCTCAAAGTAGCTCGTTNTCGTACGAATCGTTGT
>NW_008706978.1:326370-334406 GCF_000327385.1 Lottia gigantea | reverse complement strand
CTTCATGTTGTGTATTTTAAATAACTTTATTACAGTGGTTTACATAGAGGAAAAGGTGGTTACAACCTCATGCCACGTTGTTGACTGTATGACGGCGTGCTAGCAAATGTCGAAGATTCCACACACTAATCGTCAAGCAAACCAACATCAGGTACCCTACAACGGCCCTGTCTTCCATCGCCCTCTACCATCTACCAATCGCCGACCACCAACCAACCCATCCAGTTATATCCCACCCCATCGCCGACCTACCTACAACACAGCCTACCAATCCAGAGGTAACCATCGACCTGACCAACAACAGAAACTCATAAGGAGGAAGAACCCTTTGTGAAGGAGTTCTTCCAAGTTTTGCAGTGCCTCCATCATTTGGCAATCCTTATCGCATCGTTTCTCATGCCCTGTCCTGGGCCCGTCGGTCCTATGGGAAACGCCTCACTCAAGCTGTAATCACCAAATTCTACCAGACAATCAACGAAACCAAAACCAGAGTAACCTTATCTCTACCAACTGAAATGGACACTATACCTGCACCATCTAGAGCCACCACACTGCTGAACCAAACCCCTAAACGAGCCCGAAGTTCACCTACTCCTAGTCCAGCAGACATAGGTAAACGCTCTCGTAGAGAGGGCACACCCCTTCTCTTTTCACTTTCAGACTCGTCTTCCCCTTCCACACCATCTGAATCTTCACCACGTGATCCAGGATCCGCCAACCTTTCTTCCTTCTGTGCGTTTTTGGACCAGCAAACCACCCCTCAGTCTCCATCCAAGTCGGGACGTGTATCCAGACTTTCCCCCCCTCGAACCAGATCCCAGTCCGTTCCCAATGCTACAATTCTAACATCTACCAAACCAGTACCACTCACACCGTCGACGACCATTGTTTGGGGCATTTCTTGCATGAAATTAAGTATTTTAAGAATGTTCACATGTTCGATGTTCCTGGATCGGGTACCTTTTATTCGTAGAGTTGCTTACAAAGTAATGAGTTTCTGATATAAAGGGACATGTTTTGCATCTACTGGGCAAACATGGAGCACTCCTTAAACCTGGAGGTACTTCAGCATAAAGCCTGTTTTTAGCTGCTATCTGTGCTAAGGTGGAATTTTTTATGTTTCGTATAAATCGTTTAGAGTACCCATGCTCTTTCAGTTTTGAGAAAACAATCGTACAGGCTTGGTTGAAATGAGAAGATCTTGTGCAATTTCGATGAAATCGTAAAACTTGTGACTTAATTATACCAAAAAAAGTATGGATGGATGGCGGCCTGAGGGGGTGTCCACGTGGATTTAGGAATAAACATTGTTCTAGCACCACGTAGGGGGTGGTTTCGAAAAAAATATGTGCAGCTTAGATTTCGTTGAAATTGTTCAATGGATGGTCGGAGATAATTTAAGTTGGCTATCTTCGGTGTCGGAATAAACTTAAGTCCACGGTCTAAGATTGAATATTGAAGGGGTGTGAGAATTTTACGGCTCAATTTAACTACAGTTTGGCCTAGCGGTGGCCTCTCGGTATTTTTATCCACAGTAATTAGTTTAAAGACGTACTCAATGCTTGAAGCTGGTGTATCGAAAACAAATAAATACTGTTTGCTGTTTCTGGAGACCAATGAAGATTATCAACTTGTTCGAATTCTTCTTCGTAGGGTGGTAAGATCGTTGCGCTGTTGATATTGGACTCCTTCATCATGTTGTTGAGGGTTCTGTTGTGCTTTCTTCGAAATTTTATTTGAGATGGGTATACATGTGAAGAGGATCTTGGAGTTTTGGTGTAGCGATTACTTTCTGGTCTTGGTTAAAGGAGGTCTTTGGTAGCTGATCACGGTTGTTGAGGCCTACATGTAGAATAACGGTAGTAGGTTTGGGATCATGGTCGTATGATTCCAGGATTGACTGTATGTGATGGATTTGGGCACCAGGGTAAGAATGTATTTCAGTGTCTGAACTGGTTTTGGTAATTCGATTCAGGTTAGATGATGAATAATTAAGGTTAATTTCTTCAGAGCAGGTAGATTCCATAATGAATTGTCCTTGGTTTGGTGATAAATAGGTCTGGATACACGTCTCGATTTGGATGGAGACTGAGGGGTGGTTTGCTGGTCCAAAAACGCACAGAAGGAAGAAAGGTTGGCGGATGTAGTCATGTATTCTTCTCACCTGTTATTAATCTATTTCAAGTTCTTTATATAGATATATTGTTTTATTTCAGGCATATGACAAGCATAATTGTTGTCCACCATTAACCCATTTAAAATGATTAAAATAACTTTTTTCATTTTTGTGCTTAAATAAAGCATTAGACCATTATTGCTGGTGTGATCAGTTAAAAGGGTATGCAGATTTTTTCTAAGCAATTATCTTGTCTGTCCCTAGAGTCTTGAAGGAAGGTTTCATGACATATAATTTTACTATGATGTATATTTCAGGTTAGGATCCACTTGCAACCATGTAGCTGTCATTCTGTTTACGTTGGATTTCTATTGGAGAGAAGGAACTATTAATAGATCCTGTACGGAAAGACCATGCATATGAAATAAATATGGGGCTGAAAAAACTAATACCAAATCTATAATGGTTAAGGACTTGCTGTTTCGAAAACCAGTAGTTCGTAAGAAGGTGAAAACGAACTGAACAGGTATTTTCAGCATTTCATACTTTTTTAACGTTAAGCTGCCGGTTTTGATTCTGTATCTCCGGAAATAGTACCTAAATACATGTATATAGATATTTACATTTATTAATTAATTGTATATAGCATGAAGCAAAATTTGTATACCTTTATATTTTAGTTTTGTTTGCTACATGTATATATTTTTAACTTTGTATGTAATGTATTTTAAGGAGAGGGTACTATAGGCGAAAGTAAATAAATATTGTTTATTCAAAAAAAGAAGGTGAAATCTTCAAAAGATGTGTCTGAATAAAATAGTTTTCCAATATCTAATCCTCGATTAACTCCATTTACTTTAGATACTTTAGTTAGCGTCTTACGCGAATGTTGTAATAATGCTACTGTATATAAAAGTCTTGGACCAGTGTCCCCTCATGATATTGTATTTGAGGAAACTGTTACATCTTCTGCTTCCCTCCAAGAGTTATATATCAATTGTAAGACTTCTGATGATATTTTAGATATTCTTAAATCTTTGACACAAGATGATAATATTTTCGAAGTTGCTACACGAGGTCAATCTAATAATAATGTTTGACATGAGCAGAGAATATACAGAATAATTGCTTCAATTGCTCATGAAGTGTTTACCAAAGTTCAGGCAATAAAAACCAAGAAAAGGAGTCAGAACCCATACCCTTTGCTAAAGAAAATTTTGGGGTCAACCTCCCAACTATTCAAATGGCCCCTGTTTTTCTGGTCAATGCCATGGCAGAAGAAAAATTCTAGCCTTGAAGGAGATACATAATTATGAGTTATTTTTCCTGTGTTCTTTCAAAATATCTATTCTCTAAGAATTATCTATGATGATTTTATACCAATTCTTTCGAAAATGTGTTTTCCAGAAGCGTTTCACTTTTAAACATTCCCATATCGATCCATTCCAGTCCTTAAATATGGCAATGAAATGGAATCTGAAGCAAGAGAAAGTTGTAAAGCTTTGATTTCATTAGATCATAGATATGTTTCAGTCATGATTATTTCTCATGAAAACCCAGAATTTGGAGCATCCCAAGATGGCTTAATTACATGTTGTTGTTTTCAAGGAAATCAAATGCCCAGTTAGTGTAGCCCATACTGAACATAATGAAAACAATCAAGAGTGTTTAGTAAAAACTGAGACATCTGTTAAATTCAAAAGGGGCAGTAAATATTTTGCTCAAATTCAGAGGCAAATGGGTGAATGTGTTATGTCTTGGTGCGACTTTTGTATCTTCTCTATATGGACATTTTTTGGAACGGGTGTTGTTTGACAAGTCACATTTTGTAGAATTGAAGTCTCGTGCAAGTTACTTTTCTATGAACTACGTAATTCCATTTGTTTTGGAAAATTTTGCAAAATTATGAAAAAGATAAAATAGTTGATTTGACTGTTGATGATATTGCTAATGAGAATGTATGTACATCTGCAGATCATCCGCCATTGATAAATGTCATGACACCTTCAAGTACAAAAATAAGATTGCCTGTTAAAAGTTTGTCTCAAAACAAAAAGCATAAGTTGTCTTTGCCAACCTACACCTGTGGATCTTGTAGGAAAGTGTGTTTTGAGCCAAACCAAATTTTATCTCAAGGGGATAATAGTGTTGAGTGTGACTCTTGCAATACTTTCATTTTGTTTGTGTCAAGTATACTGATGATTCATCCAACAGCTGGATATGTCAAGACTGTACACTTGCTATGCTCGATTGAAAACAGTATTGTCTACCTATACACAATAAACCAGTTCTTATGACTTTGAAATATATCATATTTATTGCAGGTCTTTGCTTTATGTTCGTTATATAATATATAAAACTTTGCATTGCAAAAAAAAATAATTCTTTCAATTTATTTTATTTTTAAAATATACAATGTTATAGGTAATGACACATGAATACATATTACAAAGATTCCTTTAATGTACAAATACATACTGTAAATACAGAACAGCTAGAAAAATACATTTTATGGAATTATAAAGAGCTTTTCTATATTGATCATGTGTCCTGAGGACATTGACAGCATCAATTTGCATTATTCCAAATTTATATCAGACTTCTGTGACTCCTATAATTCCACTAAAACTAATTGTTCTATGATATTACTGTTTATATTAATATGTATACAATATTTTGAGCATATTTTGACTATCAGAAATGTTGTATTTCTTGTTCACATTTTATAACAAAATTTAATAAACATACATGACATAAATACAATAAAGGTAATTATGTCATTAATTAATACTAATACAAATTCATTTTTTAGAGTTTATGATTTCAAATAAAATCTATTATCACTTGTGTCACACTAAAAAAAGTTTACTGTAAGCCTTAAAGAACACGTAAAAGCAGTTATCAGTGTTTTTATTTTTTACTTGCACTACTTCACCAGGGGAGGAAACAAATTAGATGCAGCAGCACACTCAATAAGAATGTCATCCATAAGAGGCACAAGAGTATTTGGAATTGTGGTGGAAAGAATTCAAAACCATTTAAGTCTGTTGATAGCCCTCTCTACGTGAATGCGTAGATTTGCTATAGTTTTCAACACTTTTTCACACCCCTAGCACCAGGTGGAATATATAAATGTCTTAAAAGCAATTCTTCTGCAAATGGAAATCCTCTATCAGCTATCCTCTGTCATAAGGTATCCCGCCATCCACTATTCAAAACTATGCTTTGATCACTAGTCCTACCTGCCCAAGATTGAGATATATATATTGAATAGATCCAGTAGGGGTAATATCAACAAGATATTTAACCGTATTATGTTGCTTATAATCAGACCATGTAGCAGCTTGAACATCCAGGCTATTTGGGGTCTCAATAAGAAATTCGGAACAGTCAATAATGGATCTTGCTGTTGGTACTAATTCTTGAAATGATTTTGGAAGACAAGCTTTGGTTTGTTGTTTGGATGGACGGAAAATCAAATTACGTAATAGCTTTGATAATACTTTCAGCCATGTTGTAATTATTTGAGAACATAATGTCTGACTTATTCCAAATATATCACTGAAAAAAAACTTTGTTAGATTTAGGCGTAACTTTAAAAACACAATGGTTAATTCATGTGAAAGAGTAAGTTTTCTTCCAGGACCCCTTTTTTGAAGTGAACTGCTTTTCCTGTTTGAAATCTTGGTACATACTACTCTTTTGAATCCTTTCCAATATCTCAAACGTCTTACTCCCTACAATTTTGTAGAATGTATTCCTATTAGGAAGTCCAAGGTAATGTCTTTCATTATTATCAGACTTAATAAAAGTGTTTAGTGAAAAAGATTTAGAAATCCCAAGGTTTTCTTGTTCTAAGCAATGTATCTTTTCTTGCAACAAATTAATATGTGTGGTTAGTCTCTTTATTTCAAGCTGTTTTTTTCACACAACCACAGCGAGCACAATTTTGGGAGCAGTCACATGTATAGTTGTAATTATAACACTTAGGGTTTTTGGGACAATCAAGGTTGTAAGGACAAATGTCACTCTGGACGAAAAAGTATAAGAGATATCGGGTTTTTGAGACGATGAATCGATAGAGAATTCTCTCAGCTTCTCTGAGTACAAATTTCAGCTTTCCCATAGTAGGGAAAGCTATTAAATTTTTTTATGTCCCGATAACTATGTTTATGTGAGTTTTTTCGAAGTTAGCCCTAGAGAGCCTACAGACCGGTTTCCAGGGTATTATGAATGATTCGGGATGCACCGGTAAAACCCTAAAAGTCTTCAAAAACCCTTATTACCCCTCATATTTTTCAAAGTCGATTAGAACCAGGTTCTAATGGTCTGAGGTTTTCGGGACCTGCGGGATTCGAGAGGCAATACGCATGCGCATCTGTTTGACCCAAATTAACTCTTGTTTGGGACAACTGTGCATCGAACTTTCAAGTTGAATAACTCTTGAACCGAGTGTTTGCCAAGACAGACATTTTAGTTGTCTTTGACCCCACAAAGTTTCGAAACTAACCATACCTAACTAAGGAAGCGGCTCGCCGCTAAAGTCGAGCAAAAACGTCTTCGGAATTTTTTCATTTCGATCCATTTTTCAAAGTAACCAAGTCCTTAAACTCGGTTCAGAATCATTTCTGGAATCTGATTTTCTGGCCCTGAACGTAACTTTACCTAGCCTAACGGCATGCAGAAAAACAAAGACAAGTAGAAATGGGTGTTTGTTCGTAAGATGGTCTACTTTGCACTGCTCAAGACTCGGTTTAGAATCCTTTCCGGAATCTGCTTTTCTGGCACTGAACGTAACTTTGTGATGCCAAATCTCCAAGTCATGTAGAAATGGGTGTTTGTTCTAAAAAGAGAGTTGGACTTGGTCATTAAATCACATAGTTCTAACGACTGGGGAAGGTTAATTGGACACTCATAGTTCTAATAACTGGGGGAGGGTTTTTGAACACTTAATTACATGGCAAACCATGTCCTGAAAACCTTTTTGGCCAATATACCTTTGTTTCATGAAAAAAAACTTTACAAGTTGATTTTTCCGTCATTTTACAAGTTTTTCAACTGAATTTATAACAGCTGCCTCGTTTCGATGGTGTCTAACTGCAACTAAAAAATCAGCAGGTTTCTATGTAAAACCTAGCAGCCCTAGTGCTTTGAAAGTGTTAGAACTCTCCAAATTTACTCAATAAATCAATCTTCCAAATTCCAGAGAAAACTTGTTATTAGATGATGGGGCTCGTGAAAATGCAAGTGTGGGTGCAATTGTCGCATTTCTAAGTTGATTTTTGGCTGAGAAATAAATTCTCCCAAATGTACAGGCCTAGGGCGGAACCAGACACTTTATTTAGAAATTAGGATTAAGGGTCTTGATATTGGGTTTTCTTCTGTTCTTATTCTGATCTGAAATTAGAAAAAATAAGTAGAGAAGTAGAGTATCTGTTATGTGCTGATTGTTTTTAGTTTACTATGAACAATATTATCATTTAAGTTCTTATTTTTTGAATATGCAACTATCATTTTCTGCTTATAGACATAGGGGAATTTCTCTTGAAGGCTCTTATAGTGGGCATGAACTATCTTGCTTGCTCGATTGCTGGTTGTATTAAACGGGACAACAAAGGGTGCTATGCCTACATTATGATGAATATTTAGTCCTATAGGTCTTGCTGTATTCAATGTCTCAATCCAATGGGCTTCCCTAGATTGACGGAATTTGGTAGTTTCATCTTCGGGCATACAAATAACATCTATTGATTAGGTGTGGGGAAAGAAATACGCTGGTACATCGGGCGTTGTTATTACACCGTTGATCACATTCACTCTGGTCCAGGCCCATGACTGAACGTTCAAAGGCCAAAGGATTTACATATTTATCATTTGTATATGTGTAATTGCATTCTGAAATATAAATGAAAATAAATAT
>NW_008706978.1:324269-326320 GCF_000327385.1 Lottia gigantea | reverse complement strand
CAAGTCATGTAGAAATGGGTGTTTGTTCTAAAAAGAGAGTTGGACTTGGTCATTAAATCACATAGTTCTAACGACTGGGGAAGGTTAATTGGACACTCATAGTTCTAATAACTGGGGGAGGTTTTTTGAACACTTAATTACATGGCAAACCATGTCCTGAAAACCTTTTTGGCCAATATACCTTTGTTTCATGAAAAAAAACTTTACAAGTTGATTTTTCCGTCATTTTAAGTTTTTCAACTGAATTTATAACAGCTGCCTCGTTTCGATGGTGTCTAACTGCACCTAAAAAATCAGCAGGTTTCTATGTAAAACCTAGCAGCCCTAGTGCTTTGAAAGTGTTAGAACTCTCCAAATTTACTCAATAAATCAATCTTCCAAATTCCAGAGAAAACTTGTTATTAGATGATGGGGCTCGTGAAAATGCAAGTGTGAGTGCAATTGTCGCATTACTAAGTTGATTTTTGGCTGAGAAATAAATTCTCCCAAATGTACAGGCCTAGGGCGGAACCAGACACTTTATTTAGAAATTAGGATTAAGGGTCTTGATATTGGGTTTTCTTCTGTTCTTATTCTGATCTGAAATTAGAAAAAATAACTCGCCCTATGGGCGAGAAGTATAGTATCTGTTATGTACTGATTGTTTTTAGTTTACTATGAACAATATTATCATTTAAGTTCTTATTTTTTGAATATGCAACTATCATTTTCGGCTTATAGACATGGGGGAATTTTCTCTTGAAGGCTCTTATAGTGGGCATGAACTATCTTGCTTGCTCGATTGCTGGTTGTATTAAACGGGACAACAAAGGGTGCTATGCCTACATTATGATGAATATTTAGTCCTATAGGTCTTGCTGTATTCAATGTCTCAATCCAATGGGCCTCCCTAGATTGACGGAATTTGGTAGTTTCATCTTCGGGCAAGTCAATTTCTATACGCTCAATTGGGATTAGGGTGAGATCGTCTATTGAATGGTCGTCGAGGTTGAAATGATTAGAAACAGGCTTGTCTTTCTTTAATTTGATGTCTGACCTATGAGCATTAAAGCGAGTTCGTAAATTATTCTTAGTTTCTCCTACATATTGTTTGGGGCATTTCTTGCATGAAATTAAATATATTACATTCGAATGTTCACATGTTAGATGTTCCTGGATCGGGTACCTTTTATTCGTAGAGTTGCTTACAAAATAATGAGTTTCTGATATAAAGGGACATGTTTTGCATCTACTGGACAGACATGGAGCACTTCTTAAACCTATCTGCTATCTGTGCTAAGGTGGAATTTTTTATGTTTCGTAAAAATCGTTTAGAGTACCCACGCTCTTTCAGTTTTGAGAAAACAATCGTACAGGCTTGGTTGAAATCAGAAGATCTAGTACAAATTCGATGAAATCGTAAAACTTGTGACTTAATTATACCAGAAAAGGTATGTTTTGGGTGAAAGGAGCTCTTGTGCAAGAGTTGATGAGTATCAGTTTCTTTGAAATACACTTTAATATCCAGTTTATTTGTTTCTGCTATGGAATCTCCCTTAAAGACAGTGGTATCGAGAAAGTCTATGCTTTTGTCACTCACGTTTGCGGTTAGTTTGATAGAAGGATGGTGGTTGTTGAGAATTTCAAAGAATTCCCAAAACTGTTCGATAGAATAAGTCCAAACCATAAAAATGTCATCCAAAAAGCGTCCGTAAAAAAGTGGGTCAAATGGACAGAGGGGCAACACCTCACGTTCCCACTCTGCCATGAAAAGGTTTGCGTACGAAGGGGCGAATCGTTTGCCCATTGCTGTCCCTGAAGTTTGTAAATATGTTTTACCATTAAATGTGAAATCGTTTCGACTAAGACAAATCTCTAAAAGCTGTAGAATTGCATCGTCGGGTCTGTTTGGATCTGGGTTTCTATTAAAAGCTTTACGAACTGCCGTTAAACCAGTAGTGTTATCGATATTGGTATACATAGAAGAAACGTCGATAGAAATTAAAATAGCATTAGAGGGAACTCGAAGATTTTTTATTTTATTGACAAAACTCGGTTGTGTCTTAAGGTGG
>NW_008706978.1:321445-324219 GCF_000327385.1 Lottia gigantea | reverse complement strand
CAACTTTTTTCGTATGGTTACCATCATGTTCCTTTAGAAACGGTACGATGTTTATTCTCATCTAACCGTTGCTTGAACAATCCCATATTCTCGTCATTAGAAAAATTTTATGTTTGATTTTGCCATGTTTTGAACGAGATTTTGATCAATGGAATGGTCTACGGAAGTGTTTATATTATTCGATGAACTGTAATTTGAAAATAAAGATAAAGAGGTAATTGGAAAATAGAATGGCTTGTAGACAAAACGTAAACTGAGGAATCCGTTTCTTTTGGATGTTTACCAGGTCGGATGTTGGATAAACATTCCGCAACACAGACAATATTATAATGAGCAGCTAATAAATAGTTTGACAGGAATAAATAAAAATATTTGCTGCTCTAGCTAAGCTGAGCAGTAAGAACTCTTATTAATTAAATTTAATTATTGTATATATTATAGATGATATGGTAAACAACTTCATGCATCGTTAGTCACATATTTGAACGAAATATTTTGTTGAGCCAACCCTGTATGATGTAAGCTGTATACAATGTAACGTATTCATAATGTAAAGTATACACCAAAATCTAGAGAAATGTGTCCCTGAACATATCTGAAAGTCCAGACGTCAATTTTTTAACGTCAAAACTATTCAAAAAGCTTACATAACTTTACGTTAAATTTTAAAATGTGTTATGCTTTTTGGAAGCAGTAAGAAACATACTGTACGGATTTAAACACCAAACTGCTTAATTAACAATTAGTACTGCCCGTTTTTTGATCAACCCTTTTAAAACAAATTCAATGTTTTGATGCACGAAACAGATTAATATCTCCTTCACATATCAAATCCTCTGTTTTATTATTTAGTACTGACTGTCCTGACACCTCTACTGCAATTTTCCAAACTGTTCATAATGTTATTGAATTTCAAAAAAATTCGGATAAAATCACCACTTTTCATCAAATTATTTTGCAATTGAGTTTTTAACAACATATTTCAAACGTTTGGAATTGTGTCTTCAGTAGGTTGTATATAATGTACATATTCTAATTGAGTTGCCATCTTTTCAGTGTATGTATTTGTAATAGTTACATTAAAGGGGCAGCTGCGCCATTTTGGGGGGTTGATTTTATATTTAAATAGTCTTCAGAAGTACTATTACTGATTGGTTTGGCGAAAAATTCCCATTTCTGAGACTAAAGTATGATTGGTCAAAAATGGCCGATCTATCCCGTTAAATAATTGTTGGAGAGTGGTGATATTGTCTAAGCCTGGAATCCTTGGAATATATTTGTGAATATAATATTGTTTTTATCGGTTCGAATCGTTAGTACATGGTTTTACTTTACACCATAGAGGTTATGAGGAATAGAGAAGCTATTACTTCGAGCATTGTAGAATTGGGAGTAGGCTATTAACCGAACGTCTGAATGATGCACTGTAGTTTCTAACTAATCCCAACTCCCGTAATTATAACCTCCACCCTCTTTAACAAAAATGTCGATTGTTCTGTTAAAACTTCATTTTGAAGGAGTCAATGGGTGCGGGAGATAATTGAGCATGAGTGAGTTAACAACAGGAAAGAGGCTCGCGTAGAGGTTCACCAGCCAGCTGCTCTAACATCAGCGATCATATTGTAAGCAGGCAATCAAATTGACAGTATATATTGGCCTACTTAATATATTGGACTAAGACTATCATCCTGTTATCTGTATAATAATATCGAGCCATTATAAATCCAAAAACCAATACTGGTCAAACTGCTTAATTAACAATAAGTACTCTCTGTTTTTAATTAACCATTTTAAAACAAATTCAGTTTGATCAAGAAGATACATAGATATAAATAACACACGTTAGAAATATTTTCAGGTATAATTAACGACGTTTTTATGAAAACTTTTTATTTTTTGCGGTTTTTTTAACATTTACAATTTTATTGTGATTGAATTACAGGTTGACAGACATTTTTGCAAAATTTCGATATCGCTCCGGTTTTGACGCGATTCGCTTGCAAACTTCAACTTCCGGAAGAAGATATTTGAAAAAAAAATCTTTTGGAATATCTTAAGGGATACTCCGATGTGTTTAATTTTGATGTTTATGGAATCCACTATCGATTACTAAAAAATATTTAAAAAGCCGATTTTTGAATTTTTATTTTTTCTGGTTGAAACTATGAATAGTATATCGTATATCGTGACCTGAACAAATTTTATAGCTCTCGATGAGATCTATCCAATGGTATATTCAGTTTTGTTGTGCGACGTTTTATCGCCATTTGAAAACCGAGTAAGAGTCCCTTTAATCGTAAGTCTTTTGTGGTCCAAACGATAATGATTATTTGCTGGAGTTAGTTCCCTTCAACTTGTTGAAAACTGTAGGTTAATGAATATTTGTATATGACGTCATAGTTAGGCAAATGTTTTCAAGACCAGATGTTTAACCTGTATAGAGAAAACGGTTGTTTCTAGAAAGCGGCGGATATCTGTAATTTTTGGTTAGGAAAGGTATTCCGAGCGCCCAGCTCTTTGTCTGTAAACTCTGTAGGTGGTTAGCAATTTTTAGTTAGAAATGCCGCCATTCTGTTAAGGGAGATAACATATATTATTACCTTATTGTTGCCTGTGTTGGTTGGTTATGAATTCTCTTTAGGGATCTGCGTCATTTCCGGTTAAATCTTTCTGGAATTGCAGGAACCACAGAAATCGGATAAAGAATTGGAATGTCCCAAATAAAAGTCAAAGGTGTCCCCGATACACATACAAAGGCTAATTATGATATGAAA
>NW_008706978.1:318540-320452 GCF_000327385.1 Lottia gigantea | reverse complement strand
AATACTGAGCATAATAGGTTGTTCATGGTTATAACGTTAGCAAATTCAAGACTTGCTGATACACTGTCGAATGCTAGATTTGGTCGCAGATTTATAGTAAATACAAAGCCTCCTACTGGACAGATGTTGCCTCAAATACTGCAAACAATTTTTTATACCAGCAGATATCAAACTATTTTTTTATTTCAATATTTTACAAAAATGTTCAACACGTGAAATTTAAAGAAAAAGTACTAATTGCAAATATGGCACATTAATATTTTATTTTTATTTGTAAATTCTCAAATATACAGTCAAATATTCATTCGATTTTGCAAACTGAAAATCTGTTGAAGGGATATTAGCACTTTTTCTTAGGTCGAATTTCCTTCTGCTTACATTTGTGAAAACTGTACGCTAAAATCTTGAAAATGTGTCCCTTAACCTTACATCCTGCCGTTAGGGGTTGAGTTTTGACATTGATATTGCTTAACATGATAGATTAACGCCTTGATACCTCTATGAGAGTTTGGAAAGGCAATATAATTCGTCATTCTTATTTTGGAAAGAAAGATAATTGGACAAACAAGTGTTTTCTTTGTCCTGTTAAGGTAAGGTAAGGAGTCGAATGTAAAAGCATTAAAGCAAGCGTCCCATGTACTTTTCACATCTTCTTAAATATATCTGGTGGCTCAGAAAAACGATAACACTTTTCATTTCAGGATTCTTCATATATATTTTGACCCATTACCTTAGAAATAATGATATCTTTTATCTCTTTAATTGTACCAATGCATAACGTGACTATCAATAATAATGATAATAACAATAGCTGCTAAAATGTGACGTAAGGGTACGTTAAGCCAGTGACATTTCATCACAAAACGTATTAAACGTCTCTTATTTAAGAAATTTATGATGTAACGAAATCATATTGTAACATAATGGAAAGTTTTCATCATGTAACGTGGGCAGAATGTAACGTATTCCTAATGTACAACATTTCTAATGTAACACATTGATGGTGCAAATTATTCAAACATTCAAAATGTAAAGCATTCATAATGCAACTTGTTCAAAATGTAAAGCATCCATAATGCAACTTGTTCAAAATGTAAAGCATTCATAATGCAACTTGTTCAAAATGTAAATCATTCATAATGCAACTTGTTCAAAATGTAAAGCATCTATAATGCAACTTGTTCAAAATGTAAATCATTCATAATGCAACTTGTTCAAAATGTAAAGTATTCATAATGCAACTTGTTAAAAATGTAAAGTATTCATAATGCAACTTGTTCAAAATGTAAATCATTCATAATGCAACTTGTTCAAAATGTAAAGTATTCATAATGCAACTTGTTCAAAATGTAAAGCATCCATAATGCAACTTGTTCAAAATGTAAAGCATTCATAATGTAACTTGTTCGAAATGTAAAGCATCCATAATGCAACCTGTTCAAAATGTAAAGTATCCATAATGCAACTTATTCAAATGTAAAGCATTCATAATGCAACTTGTTCAAAATGTAAATCATTCATAATGCAACTTGTTCAAAATGTAAAGCATCCATAATGCAACTTGTTCAAATGTAAAGCATTCATAATGCAACTTGTTCAAAATGTAAAGTACTCATAATGCAACTTGTTCAAAATGTAAAGCATTCATAATGCAACTTGTTCAAAATGTAACGCATTCGCATAGTAAAGCATCCATAATGCAGTTAAGTAGTTATAATGTAAAGCTTTCATAATGCAACAAGTTCATAATGTAAAGCATTCATAATGTAAAGCATACATAATGTAAAGCATACATAATTTATAGTGTAACGCAGTGCTTTTTAACATCGGAGGAATTGGAAGACCATAGGGAGGAATTATTGCATGAGGGGGGGGGGGGGGGGGGGGGATCCAATTTGGAAAGGCCACCAGG
>NW_008706978.1:307352-318490 GCF_000327385.1 Lottia gigantea | reverse complement strand
AAAAAAAAAAAAAATGCCGGGGGGGGGGGGAATCTACTGCTGTAATTTGGAAAGTCTACTAGGCATGTATTTTCGAATAAAACGAAAATCATTTCCTTGAGATTTTTTCCCCAGCTCTCAGCTCATCTATCAGGCTATTTTATTGGATCATAGTAGTAATAAAAGTTTGATCGGTTTGGATCGTTAGTATTTGGTTTAAATTACACCATAAAGGTTATGAGTGGTAGGGCATCTTGACAATGTCAAGATATTTAAAGTTTGAACTCATCGTACGAATGATGAACTATATGAAAATAGTAAAATGCCATATATTTACTCCTGGATGACTCTCAATAATTCTGTTTGTTTACTGTATACCTAATAGATGGTGTGGAAAACAAAAACATCGTTAGTCACATATTTTAGCTATACATTTTATTCAAACGATATCATTTAAATTTAATGACTGTATATATTATACATGTTGAACACAATATATCGTTAGTCACATATTTTCACTAAACTTTTTATTGAAACATAGAAAATATGTGACGATATACAATATAATATATAATTTATAGATTCGTGGGGTTACAATTTCAATTCAGTTTCAATTATTGTTTTAGTTTGTAACTCAGGTCCCAATTTGTTTACGAACAACTTGGCTCTTTAGGTTACAAACTATGGAGAAAAGCAACCTTGAGAATCAAACACATATTGTGTCTGGAAGGTAGGGGTAGTATCTGGGAAAGAGAACACATCTTCGAATGTAAACTCCATAGATCCAATTGACCAATTAGGATCATGTTCATCTACATCATCATCGATATCATCACCATCATCATCATATTCTTCTAGTTCCGAAACCAAGACAAACACACCAGATAGTATAAAACCCAAACTTAATCAAATTTCAGAAACCAAGACAAACACGCCAGATAGTATAAAACCCAAACGTAATCAAATTTCAGAAACCAAGACAAACACGCCAGATAGTATAAAACCCAAACGTAATCAAATTTCAGAAACCAAGACAAACACGCCAGATAGTATAAAACCCAAACGTAATCAAATTTCAGAAACCAAGACAAACACGCCAGATAGTATAAAACCCAAACGTAATCAAATTTCAGAAACCAAGACAAACACGCCAGATAGTATAAAACCCAAACGTAATCAAATTTCAGAAACCAAGACAAACACGCCAGATAGTATAAAACCCAAACGTAATCAAATTTCAGAAACCAAGACAAACACGCCAGATAGTATAAAACCCAAACGTAATCAAATTTCAGAAACCAAGACAAACACACCAGATAGTATAAAACCCAAACGTAATCAAATTTCAGAAACCAAGACAAACACGCCAGATAGTATAAAACCCAAACGTAATCAAATTTCGGAAATCAACCCAAACTTAATCAAATTTCAGAAAATAATTGGATCATATTAAATGTTGGGAAAATGTTCGGTACCTCAAAAGATACCGTATCAAAAGACAATGGAGGACTGTTAGCAAACTTAGTCCCATCCGGTTGGAGAAATATTATAACTTTTTATGAAACAATAATAATATAAAATAAGTTACTTAAAGATGCAAAACTCTTATATCCTAAATTAAGATTAAGATAATAAAATTTAAGTATATATAATATAATAACAAATTAATATAATTAATAATTTAATTCCAGAAGTGTAAATTATAAGAAACTAAATACAGATATTTAGAGAAGCTGAGAAGATACCTGTTTGATTTGGTTTACAAAAAAAAGTATTGTTGTTTATTTGCGTATTTTGATATCTCTCCAATTTCGTAGCATTTTAGGTTTGATGATGTGTGGGTCCTTATATTTATAAATTGATAACAAAATTCCATTCATCCAGACAGATTTTTGGGATTTATTACAGTGTGTATAGTTTGGGGCTACTCTCCCTTACGTAATATTGACATTTACATTTAGATTCTGATTTAATTTCAACACATAGAACTGAGCTTATTATGTGTAATAGAATATCTAGCCCTTTCCATGGTTTCTGTATGTTTGACTGGCGACCGATCTACCATCAAATTTGAGAACTACTGTATTGTGGACCTGTTACTTTTCAGTTTAGTTTCAGGATAGTTATAACCCGAGCCTATAAATGAATTATCCAGTAAACCGTTTGTACTGGTTACTAAATGAACATGCGCCCATTCGGTTACTTGGAACTTCACCTAGCCACAACTGTCTCAAAGACCTTATTATTAGTGTTTAAGAACATAAATCGGTTTGTGCCATATCAGAACTACCATAAACCGTTATAAGTTCCTGGATACCCGGTTCTCGTATAATACACATACCATTTTAAACATGATTTCTATCGTGATTCCAACTTCTTAATAGCAACCGTTCAGAAAGGGTATATTAATTCTAAATACGCTAGGCTTAATAAGTCCGTACGTGCCCACTGCAATTTGCGCGGTTCTTTATATAGGCTCTGGTGAGTCACGGACAACCAGTTGTCATTAAAAGGACATAATTTAATATAGTGACTGTGGAGGCGCTGAATGCTAATTGGCTGACTTTTCTACTTCGAAAAAACAAATGAATTTTAAGTAGGACACATAAACAATAATTACGTTCAATTAGTGTATTAAATAGATGAATTAGAAAAAAATCGAAGTAGAAGGTAAGTGACAGAGACGTGACATGCTGTTTCACGCTTAAATCGATTGGGGAAATTTGTTACTATGTATAGATTTTGACCGCGATCTTTTCCGTGATTATTTCACATAATAGTTTAGTGAAGGTCTCATTCTGCTGATGAGGAACCGTAACAGTAGCAAGGTGTATATAGGTGTACAATAATAAACAATATGAATTGGTATCAATACGATGCACGTATTTGATATTCCTCAAATCTTCATTCTTGAATGAGGTTATTAGAAAAATCAAAGCTATGTGTTCATCAAAGTCATTTGCAATAACCAATCTTTTGCTTTGAGAGCCTCAACCAGTCTGTGATCACTGCCATGTTCGCCATCTCAGACCACTGCGATCACAGCACTACCGTGCTGGATCACTGTTGTTCCAGCAATTTGTGCAACCTTCTCTTTACTTCTCCAAATATGTTATCAATTGAACATGTATTTTGGAACTGCGCCCTCGTCCCTTCCCACTGAAGCAAGATTTTGAAGTTTTCTTTGATGATAAATCCAAAATCTGGGACATCACTGGTGTTACATACGAAACTTTCCTGAAGATTGATGTTTGTGCCTAAACCATAATATTATAGTGCCTCAATGTCAACCATGGAAAGTTGAGTTGCACAGCAGCAGCTAATTTAGCGTTCCCCTCGTATATGAATGGCGATCGTTTCTCCCCTCGTATATGAATGACGATCGTTTCTCATGAATACGTCTTCACTGCTACTTCAGGTGGTTCAATAATTCCCTCATTACCAATTGACCAACATATGCCACATTGAATCATAATTTCACGTTCTGTTGAGTCCCGGGTTAGCGATGGCAGTGTGCAATAACAATAGACCTTGAGTGACAGATTTACTTGTTCTGGGCCCTTTATCTATAAGGAACTTCCATATATGGTCCCTTATCCAGCATTGTTCTATATTTAAACGACCGGCATTGAATTTGAAGTTATGTATGCAATTCCAGAATATATTCACTCGCAACTTTTAGCTTGTAAAATAGATCTTTCACATTTTGAATCAAGACATCTTTCTTGTTTTCTTAATGTTGCAACATTCATACGTCATATTCAAGAGACCGTTCATTCTGTTCCTTCAAGGATTTCCTGATTCCATTGTACCTTAAAGGTCACATTTATGATTTTCACCATCTCCGTGTAGTTACATACATATTTTTTTGTCTTCTTCAAAAAGCCCTTCTGAATACATATATGGCACCTTTGTGGGTTTTTTTATTACACCAAATTCAAATTGGCCACCATCCTCGGTGTTGCAACTACTATTTGTGTCAAAACAACAATTCCTACTACCAGTCAAACAACCTACAACGTCACATATAACCACTTCAGTAACTTCTCCTACTACCAGTCCCACAACATCTCCTATTTCCATCCCAACAAGCTCTCAAAATACTATTCCGGCAGCATCCCATAATACCGGTCCAATAACACCCACTACTACCATTCTGGACATGAGATGTTCGTGTAATTGTATCGTACCAACTTAGAGCACAGACAGTGACAGTCCAAGTCAGACCTTTGGTAGTTACAAAGACAAAAACATCTCAAATCTTCTAGTTTTGCTGCAGTCATCAGAAGGAATGCCAAAATAAAGACAGAACCATTAATTAGAAGCTTGTTGTATTGTGATTTCAAGGGCAACAAATTTACAAAATTGTCGAATATTGCCTACATATGGAAACAAATGTTAAACCAGTCCAAGTGGAACCGGTAGGACTTTGTATTTGCCTAGAACATCCCTTTCTTGCTGCTAGTACAGATGGAATTGTTAGATGTGGAACAACTTGTGAGAGGGGTTTGCTGGAGATCAAGCATGTTTTACTAAAAAAGAAGTTAACATTTCCCGAAGCTAGTAAATCTGTGACTGGATTCTGTCTTGGCAGATTTACAGTTGAAAACAAATCAAGGCCAGCTGAATAATTTTAGTTTTGATGGGGTACACTTTGTTGTCCGTTCAACTAGCCCCCACCAGCTTCATGTTGAAATACATTCTTACCCCGGTGCCCAAATCCATCACATACAGTCAATCCTGGAATCATACGACCATGATCCCAAACCTACTACCATTATTCTTCATGTAGGCCTCAACAACCGTGATCAGCTACCAAAGACCTCCTTTAACCAAGCCCAGATATTAATCGCCACAGCCAACAAAACCTTCCCAAACTCCAAGATCCTCTTCACATGTATACCCATTTCAAATAAAATCTCGAAGAAAGCATAACAGAACCTCAACACTCTCAACAACATGATGGATGGAGTCCAGTATCAACAGCGCAACAATCTTACCACCCTACGAAGAAGAATTCGAACCAGTTGATAATCTTCATTGGTCTCCAGAAACAGCAAACAGCATCTATTTGTTTTGGATACACCAGCTTCAAGCATCGAGTAAGTCTTTAAACTAATTACTGGGGATAAAAATACTGAGAGGCCACCGCTAGGCCAAACTGTAGTTAACTTGAGCCGCAAAATTCTCACACCCCATCAGCATTCAATCTTAGACCGTGGGCTTAAGTTTATTCCCACACCAAAGATAGCTAACTTGAATTATCTCCGACCATCCATTGAACGATTTCAACGAAATCTTACCTGCACATATTTTTTTCGAAACCACCCCCCACATGGTGCTAGAACAATGTTTATTCCTAAATCCACGTGGACACCCCCTCAGGCCGCCATCCATCCTGAAATATTGAAAGCATTTGCGAGTATGAATAGCCAAACAGTGAACCTTTCCATAACACACGAAAAGCCTAATCTCACACGAGTGGAACGTGAAGCGTTAAACTTACTTAAGAAAGACGTGACAAAGATTCATGTTGTGTCATTCTGAATAGGGAGGATTACGTTTCAGAAGCAGAGAATCACCTGAATAATCCTAAACATTATGCCATTTTACCGAAACCAATTTTCAAAGAAACTGCTAACATGATTAATAATATTCTTGCCGATTTAGTCAAAACTAGTTATCTCAAACAGAAACAATATGACTATCTGTCTGCCAAACCTGATTGTCGCGAGAGACATTTGTACACTTTGCCTAAAATCCATAAGAATCCAACCAAGGAGTGGTTTATCTCGAATAAAATCCCTTAAGGCCGCCCGATTATATCTGACTGTGGTAATGAGTCATATGCAGTGTCAGAATACATTGATCATTTCTTACTACCTCTAGCATGCCAACATCGCGCCTACCTTAAAGACACAACCGATTTTGTCAATAAAATAAAAAAATCTTCGAGTTCCCTCTAATGCTATTTTAATTTCTATCGACGTTTCTTCTATGTATACCAATATCGATAACACTACTGGTTAAACGGCAGTTCGTAAAGCTTTTAATAGAAACCCAGATCCAAACAGACCCGACGATGCAATTCTACAGCTTTTAGAGATTTGTCTTAGTCGAAACGATTTCACATTTAATGGTAAAACATATTTACAAACTTCAGGGACAGCAATGGGCAAACGATTCGCCCCTTCGTACGCAAACCTTTTCATGGCAGAGTGGGAACGTTAGGTGTTGCCCCTCTGTCCATTTGACCCACTTTTTTACGGACGCTTTTTGGATGACATTTTTATGGTTTGGACTTATTCTATCGAACAGTTTTGGGAATTCTTTGAAATTCTCAACAACCACCATCCTTCTATCAAACTAACCGCAAACGTGAGTGGCAAAAGCATAGACTTTCTCGATACCACAGTCTTTAAGGGAGATTCCATAGCAGAAACAAATAAACTGGATATTAAAGTGTATTTCAAAGAAACTGATACTCATCAACTCTTGCACAAGAGCTCCTTTCACCCAAAACATACCTTTTCTGGTATAATTAATTCACAAGTTTTACGATTTCATCGAATTTGTACAAGATCTTCTGATTTCAACCAAGCCTGTACGATTGTTTTCTCAAAACTAAAAGAGCGTGGGTACTCTAAACGATTTTTATGACACATAAAAAATTCCACCTTAGCACAGATAGCAGCTAATAACAGACTTTATGCCGAAGTACCTCCAGGTTTAAGAAGTGCTACATGTTTGTCCAGTAGATGCAAAACATGTCCCTTTATATCAGAAACTCATTATTTTGTAAGCAACTCTACGAATAAAAGGCACCCGATCCAGGAACATCTAACATGTGAACATTCGAATGTAATATATTTAATTTCATGCAAGAAATGCCCCAAACAATATGTAGGAGAAACTAAGAATAATTTACGAACTCGCTTTAATGATCATAGGTCAGACATCAAATTAAAGAAAGACAAGCCTGTTTCTAATCATTTCAACCTCGACGACCATTCAATAGACGATCTCACCCTAATCCCAATTGAGCGTATAGAAATTGACTTGCCCGAAGATGAAACTACCAAATTCCGTCAATCTAGGGAGGCCCATTGGATTGAGACATTGAATACAGCAAGACCTATAGGACTAAATATTCATCATAATGTAGGCATAGCACCCTTTGTTGTCCCGTTTAATACAACCAGCAATCGAGCAAGCAAGATAGTTCATGCCACTATAGTTCATAGTAAACTAAAAACAATCAGTACATAACATATACTATACTTCTCGCCCATCGGGCGAGTTATTTTTTCTAATTTCAGATCAGATTAAGAACAGAAGAAAACCCAATATCAAGATCCTTAATCCTAACTTCTAAATAAAGTGTCTGCTCCACCCTAGGCCTGTACATTTGGGAGAATCAAACCCTCCCTTCCCCGAAATCTAATACTGTCCGTGCCAGGCCAGATCAGACAATTTATTTTGACTTTGGTATATTATATTTCATCTTATATATATTCATATATTTTATTTTCTCTGTATATATTGTATATGTCAGGATTTTGACATTTGTTTCTCAACAAAATTTGCATTAATCTTTTAATCTAACCAAGTAAATTTAATTGGCATTATTTATGTTTTTCTTTCATGTAAATTATACTCCGAGATAATCCATCCATTTAAATTACTACTCGGGTATAATCAAAATTCAAAGTTAGTTCTAATCAATTTACAATTCACTAATCCCGCTTATTTTATCAAATATTTCTCATGTTTATTTATATTATATTTTTGTATTCTTGATTTCTGATTATTTACGTTTTTCATTTATGTAAATTGTACTCTGAGATAATCTAATCCTCCTGAATTATTACTCAGTTATAATCAAAATCTAATCCAATATTTCTATAATCCTCAATTGATCAAAGATATGACTCAACTAATTAAGAAATCAAAAATAATCCTAATCCTCAACTGATCAAAGATATGACATGATTTTTAGAAAATCAAAAACCTGTTTTAACTGACTACTATATAAATCGCAAATTCAATCTCATTTCATAACCATTCCTCGACACTTGAAAAAGGATAATATTTCGAAAACCGGTTCGTGTCAATTGCGTAAGTTTTTGTTTTACTTGTTATAATTTTTCACATCATTGTTAGCGTTATTTATCACCTAAATATATATTTTTGCATTTTTCATCATAACTTTCATCTTACTTTATATATCCCAAAACCCAGTTTGACTTATTTGCATAATTGGATCCCAACATTTTCACGCTAGCATATACAGTTTCCTCCTGTTACATCCGATGTACATTCCTTTCTAACCCCAAGTTATTTTCATTATGCTCCCCATCTACAACAACCACTGGCAAGAAGCCAGACATAGAAACACTAATCGTCAACCAAACCAATATCACGTACCCTACAACGGCCCTGTCTTCCATCGACCTCTACCACCTACCAATCGCCGACCACCAACCAACCCATCCAGCTATATCCCACCCCATCGCCGACCTACCTACAACACAGCCTACCAATCAAGAGGTAACCGTCGACCTGACCAACAACAGAAACGACTACCAGCCCACCGACGCCAACCAGTCCCCACTCATAAGGAGGAAGAACCCTGTGTGAAGGTGTTCTTCCAAGTTTTGCAGTGCCTCCATCATTTGGCAATCCTTACCCTTCAACAGCAAGGCCAACCAGCGGTTACCTTTAAACGCAAAGTCTCTGAGTTGGATAGTTTTATCCGCCTAGCAATGAAAACATCAGCTGTCGACGCGAATATTAGATCCCTCAATCGGACATGGCTCTGTAAGGTTACGCAGGTCCTGATCGACCATTACCAAACCACACTTCAAGAGAAGCTGACCACCATTCGTACCAAGTCTTTATCATCACCTGCCGTCGACCGCATCGTTTCTCATGCCCTGTCCTGGGCCCGTCGCTCCTATGGGAAACGTCTCACTCAAGCTGTAATCGCCAAATTCTACCAAACAATCAACGAAACAAAAACCAGAGTAACCATATCTCTACCAACTGAAATGGACACTACACCTGCACCATCTAGAGCCACCACGCTGCCGAACCAAACCCCTAAACGAGCCCGAAGTTCACCTACTCCTAGTCTAGCAGACATAGGTAAACGCTCTCGTAGAGAGGGCACGCCCCTTCTCATTTCACTTTCAGACTCGTCTTCCCCTTCCACACCATCTGAATCTTCACCACGTGATCCAGGATCCGCAAACCTTTCTTCCTTCTGTGCGTTTTTGGACCAGCAAACCACCCCTCAGTCTCCATCCAAGTCGAGACGTGAATCCAGACCTTCCCCCCCCCCCCTCGAACCAGATCCCAGTCCGTTCCCAATACTACAATTCTAACAACTACCAAACCAGTACCAATCACACCGTCGACGACCATTATATCCGCTACCAAACCGTATTATCACCAAACCAAGGACAAATCATTATGGAAGCTACCTGCTCTAAAGAAATCTACCTTAATAATTGGATCATCTAACCTGAATCGAATTACCAAAACCAGTTCAGACTCCGAAATACATTCTTACCCCGGTGCCCAAATCCATCACATACAGTCATTCCTGGAATCATACGACCATGATCCCAAACCTACTACCATTATTCTTCATGTAGGCCTCAACAACCGTGATCAGCTACCAAAGACCTCCTTTAACCAAGCCCAGAAATTAATCGCCACAGCCAACAAAACCTTCCCAAACTCCAAGATCCTCTTAACATGTATACCCGTTTCAAATAAATATCTCGAAGAAAGCACAACAGAACCTCAACACTCTCAACAACATGATGATGGAGTCCAGTATCAACAGCGCAACAATCTTACCACCCTACGAAGAAGAATTCGAACCAGTTGATAATCTTCATTGGTCTCCAGAAACAGCAAACAGCATCTATTTGTTTTGGATACACCAGCATCGAGTAAGTCTTTAAACTAATTACTGGGGATAAAAATACTGAGAGGCCACCGCTAGGCCAAACTGTAATTAACTTGAGCCGCAAAATTCTCACACCCCTTCAGCATTCAATCTTAGACCGGGGACTTAAGTTTATTCCCACACCAAAGATAGCTAACTTGAATTATCTCCGACCATCCATTGAACGATTTCAACGAAATCTTACCTGCACATATTTTTTTCGAAACCACCCCACGTGGTGCTAGAACGATGTTTATTCCTAAATCCACGTGGACACCCCCTAAACCGCCATCCATCCTGAAATATTGAAAGCATTTGCGAGTATGAATAGCCAAACAGTGAACCTTTCCATAACACACGAAAAGCCTAATCTCACACGAGTGGAACGTGAAGCGTTAAACTTACTTAGGAAAGACGATAGCATTGTTATTAAAAAGAGTGACAAAGGTTCATGTTGTGTCATTCTGAATAGGGAGGATTACGTTTCAGAAGCAGAGAATCACCTGAATAATCCTAAAATTTATGCCATTTTACCGAAACCAATTTTCAAAGAAACTGCTAACATGATTAATAATATTCTTGCCGATTTAGTCAAAACTAGTTATCTCAAACAGAAACAATATGACTATCTGTCTGCCAAACCTGATTGTTGCGAGAGACATTTGTACACTTTGCCTAAAATCCATAAGAATCCAATCTCGAATAAAATCCCTAAAGGCCGCCCGATTAAATCTGACTGTGGTAGTGAGTCATATGCAGTGTCAGAATACATTGGTCATTTCTTACTACCTCTAGCATGCCAACATCGCGCCTACCTTAAAGACACAACCGATTTTGTCAATAAAATAAAAAATCTTCGAGTTCCCTCTAATGCTATTTTAATTTCTATCGACGTTTCTTCTATGTATACCAATATCGATAACACTACTGGTTTAACGGCAGTTCGTAAAGCTTTTAATAGAAACCCAGATCCAAACAGACCCGACGATGCAATTCTACAGCTTTTAGAGATTTGTCTTAGTCGAAACGATTTCACATTTAATGGTAAAACATATTTACAAACTTCAGGGACAGCAATGGGCAAACGATTCGCCCCTTCGTACGCAAACCTTTTCATGGCAGAGTGGGAACGTGAGGTGTTGCCCCTCTGTTCATTTGACCCACTTTTTTACGGACGCTTTTTGGATGACATTTTTTATGG
>NW_008706978.1:302900-304390 GCF_000327385.1 Lottia gigantea | reverse complement strand
AATATATTTAATTTCATGCAAGAAATGCCCCAAACAATATGTAGGAGAAACTAAGAATAATTTACGAACTCGCTTTAATGCTCATAGGTCAGACATCAAATTAAAGAAAGACAAGCCTGTTTCTAATCATTTCAACCTCGACGACCATTCAATAGACGATCTCACCCTAATCCCAATTGAGCGTATAGAAATTGACTTGCCCGAAGATGAAACTACCAAATTCCGTCAATCTAGGGAGGCCCATTGGATTGAGACAATGAATACAGCAAGACCTATAGGACTAAATATTCATCATAATGTAGGCATAGCACCCTTTGTTGTCCCGTTTAATACAACCAGCAATCGAGCAAGCAAGATAGTTCATGCCCACTATAAGAGCGTGGGTACTCTAAACTATTTTTACGAAACATAAAAAATTCCACTTTAGCACAGATAGCAGCTAATAACAGACTTTATGCCGAAGTACCTCCAGGTTTAAGAAGTGCTCCATGTTTGTCCAGTAGATGCAAAACATGTCCCTTTATATCATATAACTCATTATTTTGTAAGCAACTCTACGAATAAAAGGTACCCGATCCAGGAACATCTAACATGTGAACATTCGAATGTAATATATTTAATTTCATGCAAGAAATGCCCCAAAAAATATGTAGGAGAAACTAAGAATAATTTACGAACTCGCTTTAATGCTCATAGGTCAGACATCAAATTAAAGAAAGACAAGCCTGTTTCTAATCATTTCAACCTCGACGACCATTCAATAGACGATCTCACCCTAATCCTAATTGAGCGTATAGAAATTGACTTGCCCGAAGATGAAACTACCAAATTCCGTCAATCTAGGGAGGCCCATTGGATTGAGACAATGAATACAGCAAGACCTATAGGACTAAATATTCATCATAATGTAGGCATAGCACCCTTTGTTGTCCCGTTTAATACAACCAGCAATCGAGCAAGCAAGATAGTTCATGCCCACTATAAGAGCCTTCAAGAGAAATTCCCCCATGTCTATAAGCAGAAAATGATAGTTGCATATTCAAAAAATAAGAACTTAAATGATAATATTGTTCATAGTAAACTAAAAACAATCAGTACATAACAGATACTATACTTCTCGCCCATCGGGCGAGTTATTTGTTTTAATTTCAGATCAGAATAAGAACAAAAGAAAACCCAATATCAAGACCCTTAATCCTAATTTTTAAATAAAGTGTCTGCTCCACCCTAGGCCTGTACATTTGGGAGAATCAAACCCTCCCTTCCCCGAAATCTATTTTTCATTGGCACTCGGCTTAAGCTTCTCTTGCTTCAACTTTCCGTGCAAGATGTGCATCCCGCGCTGTTTGATGTTCTTTGGTTAAACCGTCTGCCTTTTTAAGATTATCATACAATGCGCAAGAGTCACACATATCTTTACTAGGTTTATGGAAACCCAAATTAAACTTTTCGTTGAATATTTTACGATAAACATTTTCCTTTACGGGTCC
>NW_008706978.1:299945-302850 GCF_000327385.1 Lottia gigantea | reverse complement strand
TGTCGCATTTGACCCAGATGATTTTCGTCTCTAAACATTGTCATCAATCTAAATAATCTAGATCTAGGTATTATAAATCTCAAGCTGCCGAAGCCTGAGTGGAGAGAATAAAGGTTTCTTAGACTGCATATGATTCATTAATATTATAAGAGCCTTCAAGAGAAATTCCCCCATGTCTATAAGCAGAAAATGATAGTTGCATATTCAAAAAATAAGAACTTAAATGATAATATTGTTCATAGTAAACTAAAAACAATCAGTACATAACAGATACTATACTTCTCGCCCATCGGGCGAGTTATTTGTTTTAATTTCAGATCAGAATAAGAACAAAAGAAAACCCAATATCAAGACCCTTAATCCTAATTTTTAAATAAAGTGTCTGCTCCACCCTAGGCCTGTACATTTGGGAGAATCAAACCCTCCCTTCCCCGAAATCTATTTTTCATTGGCACTCGGCTTAAGCTTCTCTTGCTTCAACTTTCCGTGCAAGATGTGCATCCCGCGCTGTTTGATGTTCTTTGGTTAAACCGTCTGCCTTTTTAAGATTATCATACAATGCGCAAGAGTCACACATATCTTTACTAGGTTTATGGAAACCCAAATTAAACTTTTCGTTGAATATTTTACGATAAACATTTTCCTTTACGGGTTCCATTCCACGATCTCCACATGACTCATTATAAAGTCTGTACATCATTCTAATGTTCAACGTTGGTTCGAGATAATCACGTTTCGTAGAAGAACGACAGTAGTGACTGTCAACTTTCGGGAATGATCTGATATACTCCTCGACATCATTAACTTTATCTGGCATGGTCTTGTTGACCGGCTCATGAGAAGGACCTGGTACAACAACTCCACTCTCGGAGTAATCTATATTGTACCGAACCATGTAGTCAAATATATCCAGTGTATTAAGAAAGAACACTTTGCACCCAGTTACTTTAGTGTTCTGCTTAGGTAGCATGTACAATGTAGGTCGACTGTCTCTTACTATTTTCAGCGAAACACCTCTTTTTAGCAAAACAGCACATAGTCATGTGCAACCACAAAATCCCTTCTCCTCGTCTTACTGTTCAATTTCCAAAAGTCCGAATGGATTTTTATTCCTCTGATATTTTGTCTGTACAGTTCCGTTTGCATGTGCAGGTTTCTATTACTTTTCTCCCATGACTATCACCGTGTTTATCTATCTAGCCGGTGTTGACTTTGTGCCTTTTTATCTCTTTCTTCCACTGACTTTCTTTACGTTTATGTTTCCTTGCTCTCTCTGATTGCGCTGGTAGAGCCTCAATAACATCTTGGCCGTTGTGTTGTGCTTGTAAAAGATCTAAAGCATTGTGACTGTAGTCGTCGGGTTGCCCTGGTATAGGTGCAAAATCTTGGGAGGCAGCACGTACCCTAATGTGGGTCAAATCAAAAATAGGCCTACATTGTTACGGACGGAAATCACACACAAAATGTCAAAGTAAAATTGTTTTAATTAACTTAAAAAACAAAATTGTTTACTAGTTTATTAAGATTACCATACTTCTTAAGAAAAAAGAGTGGAAAATCATTTAATGAGTTTATTTTCAGAGTCATTTGGTTTTATGTGAGTGTCACACAAATTTACTCATTTGACAGCACAACAACTTTGGCGAAAGTCTGTGAAGTCTTTGGCCAAAATTAAAATATTTCAGCACTTTTTAATAGTCAAGTAAATAAACTTTTATGTGATGTATACAGAAGTGTAAAATTATTAATATTTTGTATGCCATTTGTTGACAAAGTTGTCCTTTGGAAATTTTATAAATTACTGAATTCCGTCCGTAACAAAAACAAATTGGGTAGGTAATCAAAATCTCAAAAAAATTTGTGATTAAAAGCAATTTTATCTTCAGGATTTGTGTTTTTTGTAGCCTAATTGTGTATATTTTTTGTTGAAAAGATTATATTAATGTAGATTTAATTTCATAATTCCATGCTCAGACTGACCAATTTCTGATTTGACCCATGTCTATGTCAGGGATATTATCATCATCTGAATCTGATTCTATACTATTATCAAGGTCTTCCTCGAAATCCAAGTCGCGATCATCATTGATGTCTTCGTCATCCGATTCTGCAAAACAAATGAAAAACTCTGTCTGATGGTTGAGTAATTTAGTGAACCCAGCCCTCATTGTAGGGTAGGTTGTAAAAAGCCCTGTAAGAAGGTGAATTTTGATATACAAAATTCATCATGAGCAGACCCAAAATAGTAAATATAATTTGCTATTAATCATGGTAGGTATTAATAGCCTAGTAGCCTAGATGAGGCCGAGGGGCAATGCAGATCACTGTTTGGCCTAGGAACAGAGATTCTACGACAATGAGATACATTATTACCTAAATCTTGACTCAACATTGATCGCTTCCATCATTTTCTCCAGAGGTATCCTTGAAATGCGTCTTCGATGCATGATATCAGCGAAGGAATGCCCGACAATTAATCATTGACTAAATAGAGGGCAGTGAGATCATTAGGTGACGTCATTAGATGGCAGTGACATCATCAGTACTATAAGCCGCCGAGTTGAGATTAAAATCTGTCACATACGATGTTTTTGCACTGAAAAAATTTGTTATTATGTCAGATACGTTTTTAACGCATGCGAGGTTCTCCGAGTGTTATACGAGTAACAATCTGCATTCAACTCATATTTGACCAAATTGTCACGATATTTTTGCTCTGAGCCAACAAAATAAGCCAAGACAAAAAAATATTGACTACCCACCTTTTGGTTGACCAGAGGCAATCAGACTGTAAGCTGTTGGCCCTCTTGAATACTTTCTACATATAGATTTAGGTTACTGTCACATACGATGTTTTTGCACTGAAAAAATTTGTTATTATGTCAGATACGTTTTTAACGCATGC